>NW_026867476.1:3575699-3905699 GCF_020745735.1 Hemiscyllium ocellatum | reverse complement strand
AGCATGCCGTGTCTTCCATTGAACGAATGAGTTAAGCTTGAGCCATTGAAAGAAGGCGTGAAGCTCTACTCATTGAATTAACGCTTTCAATTTGTTTAATTTATTGAATGATTGCATTTTGATTCACCCAGTTGATGATAGAATGCAATTTGTTTCAGTAGATATTTGAGTGAATTTGGATTCATGAAATGCATGAAGAAAGCTTCCTTCTATGAATCAATGAAAAACGATTGATTGATTAAATGCATCGGTGAAGTGTAATTCAAAGAATGAAGAGCTGCAGTTTGTCTCAGTGAATGCTTGCGTTAAGCTAGAAATATTGACTTAATGCAGTAAGCTCGACGCATTGAATTAACTCGTGCCGTTTCATTCCTTGAGCGAAAGAGAGCTGTTTGATTCACTGAATTGATGAATAAAAATTCATTCAATAAATTAATGAGTGCTGATTTATTCATAAAATGTATGAGTTACGTATACTTTCTTTGAATCAATGAATCTCGTGTGACTTATTGAATGAATGATTAAAGTTTGATTCCAGAAATGTGTGTATGCAGTGTTGCATTGAATGAATGCATTAAGGTGGAGACATGGATTGAATGATAGAAGCTCTACTGATTGGAGTTTGTTTCAATGAATGAGTGAGTGAAGTTTGTTTCATTGACCGAATGAGTTAAGCTAGAGACATCGAAAAAAATGAGAGCAGCTCTACGCAGTTTGTATCATTGAACGACTGAGTTAAGCTTGAGCCATTGAAATAATGAGAGAAACGCGACTCATGGAAATAACAGGTTGTGTATTTTTCATTGAATGAACGAGTGCAGTTTGATTCATTGAATTAATGAATGAAAGAATGCAGTTTGTTTCAATAGAACAATGAGTGAAGTTGGATTCATTAAAAGTATGAATTAAGTTGATTTAAATATATCAAGCGAAAACGTTTGAATCATTGAAAGAGGTTTTGCAGTTTGATACAATGAATGCATGTCGTGTCTTTTATTGAACAAATGAGTTAAGCCTGAGCCATTGAAAGAAGGCGTGAAGCACTCCTCATTGAATTAACACATGCAATTTGTTTAATTGATTGAAGGATTGCAGTTTGATTCACTGAGATGATGATAGAATGCAGCTTGTTTCAGTAGATATTTGAGTGAATTTGGATTCATGAAATGCATGAAGAAAGCTTATAGAACATAGAACATAGAACAATACAGCACAGAAGAGGCCCTTCAGCCCACGATGTTGTGCCGAACATCTATCCTAGATTAAGTACCCATCCATGTACCTATCCGACTGCCGCTTAAAGGTCGCCAATGATTCTGACTCTACCACTGCTACGGGCAGCGCATTCCATGCTCCCACCACTCTCTGGGTAAAGAACCCACCCCTGACATCTCCCCTATACCTTCCACCCTTCACCTTAAATTTATGTCCCTTTACAACTCTGTTGTACACGGGGGAAAAGTTTCTGACTGTCTACTCTATCTATTCCTCTGATCGTCTTATAAACATCTATCAAGTCACCCCTCACCCTTCGGCGTTCCAACGAGAAACGGCCGAGAACTCTCAACCTATCCTCGTACGACCTATTCTCCATTCCAGGCAACATCCTGGTAAATCTTCTCTGCACCTTCTCCAAAGCTTCCACATCTTTCCTAAAGTGAGGCGACCAGAACTGCACACAGTACTCCAAATGTGGCCTAACCAAAGTCCTGTACAGCTGCAACATCACTTCACGACTCTTGAATTCAATCCCTCTGCTAATGAACGCTAATACACCATAGGCCGTCTTACAAGCTCTATCCACCCGAGTGGCAACTTTCAAAGATCTATGTACATAGACCCCAAGATCCTTCTGTTCCTCCACCTGACTAAGAACCCTACTGTTAACCCTGTATTCTGCATTCTTATTAGTTCTTCCAAAATGGACAACCTCACACTTGGCAGGGTTGAACTCCATCTGCCACTCCTCAGCCCAGCTCTGCATCATATCTAAGTCCCTTTGCAGCCGACAACAGCCCTCCTCACTGTCCACAACTCCACCAATCTTCGTATCATCTGCAAATTTACTGACCCACCCTTCGACTCCCTCATCCAAGTCATTAATAAAAATTACAAACAACAGAGGACCCAGAACTGATCCCTGCGGAACTTCACTTGTAACTGGGCTCCAGGCTGAATAGTTACCATCTACCACCACTCTCTGACTTCGACCAGTTAGCCAGTTTTCTATCCAATTGGCCAAATTTCCCTCTATCCCATGCCTCCTGACTTTCCGCATAAGCCTACCATGGGGAACCTTATCAAATGCCTCACTAAAATCCATGTACACTACATCCACTGCTCTACCCTCATCCACATGCTTGGTCACCTCCTCAAAGAATTCAATAAGACTTGTAAGGCAAGACCTACCCTTTACAAATCCGTGCTGGCTGTCCCTAATCAAGCAATGTCTTTCCAGATATTCATAAATCCTATCCCTCAGTACCCTTTCCATTACTTTGCCTACCACAGAAGTAAGACTAACTGGCCTGTAATTCCCGGGGTTATCCCTATTCCCTTTTTTGAACAGGGGCACAACATTAGCTACTCTCCAGTCCCCTGGTACCACCCCCATTGACAGTGAAGACGAAAAGACCATTGCCAACTGTACTGCAATTTCCTCTCTTGCTTCCCACATAATCCTAGGATATATCCCGTCAGACCCGGGGGACTTGTCTGTCCTCAAGTTGTTCAAAATGTCCAACACACCTTCCTTCCTAACAAGTATCTCTTCTAGCTTACCAGTCCGTTTCACACTATCCTCTTCAACAATACGGTCCCTCTCGTTCGTAAATACTGAAGAAAAGTATTCATTCAAGACCTCTCCTATCTCTTCCGACTCAATACACAAACTCCCACTACTGTCCTTGATCAGACCTACCCTCTCATTCTCACGTTTCTCACATACGCATAAAATGCCTTGGGGTTATCCTTGATCCTATCCGCCAAAGATTTTTCATGCCCTCTCTTAGCTCTCCTAATCCCTTTCTTCAGGTCTCTTCTGGCTATCCTGTATCCCTCCACTGCTCTGTCTGAACCCTGTTTCCTCAACCTTATGTATGCCTCCTTCTTTCTCTTTACAAGACATTCAACCTCCCTCGTCAACCAAGGCTCCCTCACACGACCACTTCTTTCCTGCCTGATAGGTACATACATATCAAGGACACGTCATATCTGCTCTTTGAAAAAGTGCCACATTTCCACCACATCCTTCCCTGACAGCCTATGCTCCCAACTTATGTTCCTCAAATCCTGTCTTACAGCATCGTAATTTCCCTTCCCCCAATTGTAAAATCTACCCTGTTGTGCGCACCTATCTCTCTCCATAACCAAGGTGAAAGTCACAGAATTGTGGTCACCATCACCAAAATGTTCACCCACTAACAAGCCCATCACTTGTCCCGGTTCATTACCGAGTACCAAATCCAATATGGCCTCCCCTCTGGTTGGACAATCTACATACTGAGTTAGAAAAGTTTCCTGGACACACTGCACAAACACCGCCCCATCCAATCTACTTGATCTAAAGAGCTTCCAATCAATATTTGGGAAGTTGAAGTCGCCCATGACTAAGACCCTGTGGCTTCTGCACCTTTCCAAAATCTGTTTCCCAATCTGTTTCTCCACATCGCTGCTGCTATTGGGGGGCCTATAGTGAACACCCAACAAGGTGACTGCACCTTTCCTATTTCTGACTTCAGCCCATACTACCTCCAAAGGCTGATCCCCCTCAAACTTCCTTTCTGCAGCCGTTATACCATTTCTAATTAGCAATGCTACCCCCCTCCTTTTTTTTTACCACCCTCCCTAATCTTACTGAAACATATGTAACCAGGAACCTCCAACAACCATTCCTGTACCTCATCTATCCACGTTTCCGTGATGGCGACAACATCGTAGTCCCAGGTACCGATCCACGTCTTAAGTTCATCCACCTTATTTTTGATACTCCTTGCATTGAAGTATACGCACTTGAGCCCATCTCTGTGTCCGCAAGTATCCCCTGTCAGTGCTACCTTCTCCACAGCCTCCCTACATTCTTGGACATCCTGACAAACAGCTAGCTTACTTGCTGGACTACAAGTCCGGATCCCATCCCCCTGCAAAATTAGTTTAAACCCCCCCCCCCCGAAGGGTGCTAGCAAACCTACCCCCCCCCCCCCCAGGATATTGGTGCCCTTCTGGTTCAGGTGCAACCCGTCCTGTTTGTACAGGTCCCACCTTCCCCAGAATGCAGTCCAATTGTCCAAATACCTGAAGCCCTCCCTCCTACACCATCCTTGCAGCCACGTGTTCAACTGCACTCTCTCCCTATTCCATGCCTCACTGTCAGCTTGTTTCAATGAATCAATGAACAACGTTTGATTGATTGAAAGCATCGGTGAAGTGTTATTCAATGAATGAAGGGCTTTAGCTTGTCTCAGTGAATGCATGCGTTCAGCTAGAGACATTGACTTAATGCAGAAAGCTCGACGCATTGAATTAACACGTGCCGTTTCATTCCTTGAGCGAAAGAGAGCTGTTTGATTTGAGTTACGTTTACTTTCATTGAATCAATGAATCTCGTTTGACTTATTGAATGAATGATTAAAGCTTGAATCCAGAAGTGAATGAATGCAGTTTGTTTCATTGAATGATTGCGTTGAGGTGGAGACATGGAATGAATGGGAAATGCTGTACTCATTGAATATGTAGTTGTTTCATTGAGTGAATGAATGTAGTTTGTTTCATTGATTGAAAGAGTTAAGCTGGAGCCATTGAAAGAATGAGAGAAGCTCTGTGCAGTTTGTTTCATTGAACGACTGAGTTAAGTTTGAGCCACTGGTATTTGATCTTCGTATCATCTGCAAATTTACTGGCCCACCCTTCGACTCCCTCATCCAAGTCATTAATAAAAATTACAAACAGCAGAGGACCCAGAACTGACTTCGACCGGTTAGCCAGTTTTCTATCCAATTGGCCAAATTTCCCTCTATTCGAGTCTTTGAATGAATGAGTGCAGTTTGAGTCATTGAGCTAAAGAATGCAGTTTGTTTCATTGAATGAATGAAGTTTGATTCATTCAATGAATGAGTGAAGTTTAATACATTGATAAACGACTGCAGTTCGATTCATTCAATAAACAAGTGATGTTTGTTTCAATGAATGAATGCAGTATGATTCATTGAATGAATGGGTGAAGTTTAATTCGTTTGAAAGAATGAGTGCATTTTGATTCGGTGAAAGAATAAATAAAGCTTGATTCATTGAAGCAATGAGTGAAATTTGATTCATTGAATGAATGAAAGAATGCAGTTAGTTTGGGTGAGTTAAGTTTGGGTCATTGAATGAATGACTAAAGTCGATTTATTAAACGAATGAATGAACTTTGATTCATTGAATGATTGATGCAGTTTGACTCATTGAATGAGAAAGTGAAGATCTTTTAATTGAATCAATGCATGAAGTTTGATTCATTAAACGAATGAGTGACATTCGAGTCTTTGAATGAATGAGTGCAGTTTGCGTCACTGAGCTAAATAATGCAGTTTGTTTCATTGAATGAATGAAGTTTGATTCATTCAATGAATGAGTGAAGTTTAATACATTGAAAGAACGACTGCAGTTCGATTCATTCAATAAACGAGTGAAGTTTGCTTCAATGAATAAATGCAGTTTGATTCATTAGAATAAATGAGTGAAGTTCGAGTCAATGGATAAATGAGAGACGTTTGCTTCAATGAATAAATGAGTGAAAATCGAGTCAACGAATAATTTAGTGAATGTGCTTCACTGAATTGAAGATAGCAGTTTGATTCAGTGAATACGTGAGTGAAGCTCCTTCAATTTATCAATGAATGAAGTTTGATTGATTGAATTAATGAGTGAAGTTTGATTTGTTGTGTGAACGAGTGATATTTGTTTCATTGAATGAATCCGTGAAGTTTACGGCATGGTGTGAGTGCATGAAATTTGCTTTGTTGAATGAATGAATGACGTTTGAATCAAGGAATGAATGAATGCAGTTAGATTCATTGAATGAATGAGTGAAGTTTGATTCATTGAATGAACGAACGCAGATTAATTCATTGAATGAATGACGGAAGCTCGAGTCATTCAATCAACAATTGAAGGTTGATTCATTGAAAGAATGACTGAAATTTGAATCATTGAATGAATGACTAAGTGAATTTCAAATTATTAAATGAATGATTAAAAATTCAGTCACTGAATTAATGAACGCAGTTTGATTCATTGAAAGAATGAATGAAGATTGATTCATTGAATGAACTAGTGCTGTTAGATTCGTTGAGTGAATGACTAAAATCCATTCATTGAATGAATTAATGAACTTTGATTCATTGAATGAAAAAATGCCGTTTAACTCATTTAATGAGTGAGTAAAGCTCTTTTAATTGTATCAATGAATAAAGGTTTAGTCATTGAATGAATGATTGAAGTTTCATGCATTGATTGGATGACTGCAGTTTGAGTCACTGAATTTAATAGTGAAGTTTGTTTCATTAAGTGAATGAAGTTTGATGCATTCAATGAGAGAGTGAAGTTTAATGCATTGAAAGAACGACTGCAGTTTTATTCATTCAATTAATGAGTGAAGTTTGCTTCAATGAATGAATGTCAATTGATTCATTTGTAAAAATAAGTGAAGTTCGAGTCAATGAATAAATGAAAGAAATTTGCTTCAATGAATTAATGAGTGAAACTCGAGACAACGAATAATTGAGAGAAAGTGCTTCATTGAATGAGTGAATGTAGTTTGATTCAGTGAATAAATGAGAGAAGCTCGTTTCATTGCATCGAAGAATGAACTTTGATTGATTGAATGATAGACTGACGTTTGATTTATTGAATGAACATGTGAGTTTTATTTCACTTGAATGAAACAGTGAAGTTTGGGGCCGAGAGTGAATGTACAAAGTTTGCTTCATTGATTGCAGTTCAAATTCATTGAATTAATGCATGAAATTTGATTCGTTGAATGACAAATGGAGTTTCATTCATTAAATGAATGAGGGAGGTTTAGTTCTTTGAATGAATGAGTGCAGTTTGATTCTTTGAATAACTTAGTGAAGTTTAGTTCATTGAATGAATGAATGCACTTTGCTTCATTCAATGAATGAATAAAGTTTGAGTCACTGAATTAATGAATGCAGTTTGTTTCATTGAAAGAATGAGTAAAGTTTGAGTGCCAGATGATTCATTGCATGCATGAATGAAGTTTGCTTCATTGAATAAATGAGTGATTTTCAATTCATTCGATGGATCAGTAAAGTTTGATTCGGTGAATGAAAGAGTGAATTTCGCCTCGTTCAATGAATGAGTGAAGTTTGACTCATTGAATGAATGAAGCTCGAATCATTAAATGAGTGAGTGAAGTTCGATTCATTGAATGAATGTGAGAAGTTTGATTCATTGAATGAATGAGTTCAGTTTGAGTCACTGAATTAAAGAATACGGTTTGTTTCATTAAATGAATGAAGTTTGATTCATTCAATGAAAGAGTGAAGTTTAATGCATTGAAAGAACGGCTGCAGTTTGATTCATTCAATGAACAAGTGAAGGAGAAAGTGAGGACTGCAGATACTGGAGATCAAAGCTGAAAATTTGTTGCTGGAAAAGCGCAGCAGGTCAAGCAGCATCCAAGGAGCAGGAGAATTGATGTGTCGAGCATGAGCCCTTCTTCAGGAATGAATGAGTGAGGTTTGCTTCAATGAATGAATGCAGTTTGATTCATTTGTAAAAATGAGTGAAGTTCAAGTCAATGAATAAATGAGAGACGCTTGCTTCAATGAATGGATGAATGTAGTGTCAATCAAGGAATGAATGAGTGAAGCTCATTTCATTGAACCAATTAATCAAGTTTGACTGGTTGAATGAACGAGTGAAGTTTGATTTACTGAGAGAGTGACTGATGTTTTTTCAGTGAAGGTGGAGGCACGGAGTGAATGTATGAAATTTGCTTTTTTGAATGAATGAGTGACGTTTGATTAGTTGAATCAATGAATGCAGTTTGATTTATTGAATGAATGAGTGAGCTTTAATTTATTAAATTAATGAATGCCGTTTGATGCATGAACGAATGAAATTTGATTCATTGATGATTGAGTGAATTTCAATTCGTTCAATGAATGAGTGAAGTTTGAAACATGGAATGAACTAGTGCAGTTTGATTCATTGCATGAATGACTAAAACTCGATTCATGAATGAATGAATGAACTTTGAAATAATAATGAGTCATTGAAATAACCAATGCAGTTTATTTCGTTAAATGAATGAATGAAGTTTATTCTTTGGATGAATGAGAGAAGTCCGATTCATTGAATGAATGTGTGAAGATTGATACATTGAATGAACTAATACACTTTGATTCATTGCATGAATGACTAAAACTCGATTCATGAATGAATGAATGAACTTTGATTCATTGAATGAATGAATGCAGTTTGACTCATTGAATGGATGAGTGAATCTCGTTTGATTAAATCAATGAAGGAAGTTTGATTCATTAAATGAATGAGAGTAGCTCGATTCATTTAATGAACGAAGCTTGCTTCACTGAATGAATGAGTGTAGTTTGAGTCACTGAATTAACAAATGCATTTTGTTAATTGAATGAATGAAGCTTTCAATGTGAAAGTGAAATTGAATGCATTGAATTAACGACTGCAGTTTGACTCATTCAATGAATGAGTGAAGTTTGCTTCAATTAATGAAAGAATGAGGGAATCTCGAGTCAATGAATAATTGAAAGAAATTTGCTTCAAAGAATGAATGAATGCCGTTTGATTCATTGAATGAGTTAGTGAAGCTCGTTTCATTGAATCAATGAATGAGGTTTGATTGAATGAATCAGTGAAGTTTTAAGAACAGAGTGAATGTATGAAATTTGCTCCGTTGAATGAATGAGGTTTGAGTCAATGAATGCTGTTCTATTCTTTGAATGAAAACGTGAGGTGTGATTATTTGAATGAACAGAATGAATACGTGATGTTTCATTCAATAAATGACTGAGTGAAACTCGTGTCTTTCAATGAATGTATTCAGTTTGAAACATTAAAAGAATGAGTTAAGCTTTTTTCATTCAATCAATGGATGAAGTTTGATTCATAGAATTAATGTGTGAAGCTCGAGCCATTGAATGAACAAATGAAGGTTTCTTCATTGATGAATGACTGAAGAATTATTCCTTTAATGAATAAGTGAAGTTCAATTCACTGAATAAATGAATGAATTTCGATGCATTGAAGAAATAAATGAAGTTTGATTCAGTGAATAAATGAATGCAATTTCAGTTATTAAATGAATGAATGCAGTTTGTTTCTTTAAATGAATGAAGTTTGAGTTACTGAATTAATGAAGAGCGTTTAGCTTCCCTACTGTGTGGAAGCAGGCCCTCGGCCCAACCAGCCCACACCAACCTTCTAAAGTCTAATGCACCCAGACCCATTTCCCTCAGACAAATGCACCTGATGCTGTGGATACTTTAGCCTGGCCAATTCATCTGACCAGCACATCTTGGGATTGTGGGAGGAAACCAGAACACCCAGAGGAAACCCACGCAGGTACGGGTTTCCACACAGACAGGCAATCTCCACACAGACAGTCGGCCAAGGCAGGAATCGAACCTGGGACCCTGGTGCTGTGCGGTAGCAGTGCTGACCACTGAGCCACCATGCCGCCCAAATTCGCTGAAGCAATGAATGAAGATTGATTCGTTGAATGAATGAATGAAGTTCGATTCATTCAATGAAATAAACAAATTTGACTCATTGAATGAATGCAGTTTGATTCGTGGAATGAGTGAGTCAAGTTAGATTCATTGAGTGAATGAACGATGCTTGATTCATTCAATGAATGACTGAAGTTCGATTCATTGAATGAAGTAGTGAAGTTTGATAAATTCAAAGAACTAATGCAGTTCGATTTATTGAATGAATGACTAAAGCTCAATTCATTGAATGATTGAATGCAGTTTGACTCATTGAATGAGTGAATGAAGCTGTTTTAATTAATCAATGAATGAAGTTTGATTCATTGAATGAACGATTGAAGTTTGATTCATTGAATGAATGAACGAAACTCGATTCATTGAATGAATGTGTGAAGTTCGATTCATTGATTGAAAGACTGAAGCTCGATTCTTTGAATGAATGAATGAAGCTAATGTCTGTGATTCAATGAATGAAGTGTGATTCATTGATGGAATGAATGCAGTTTGATTCATTGCATGAATGAGAAAAGCTCGAATGACTGAGTTAACGAGTGCATTTTGCTTCATTGGTTGAATGAATGAAGTTTGAGCCACTGGATTAATAAACACAGTTTGATTCATTGAATGAATGAAGTTTGGTTCATTGAATGAACGAGTGGAGTTCGATTCATTGAATGCATTAATGAACTTTGATTAATTGATTGAATGTGTGAATTTCGATGCGTTGAATTGATAAATGAAGTTTGATTCAATGAATAAATGAGTGAAATTTGGTGCATTGAATGAATTCATTGAAAGAAATAATGCAGTTTGATTCATTGAATTAATGTGTTAAGCTCTTCAATCAATGAATGAAGCTCGAGTCTTTGAAAGAATGAATGCATTTGAATTCATTGAAGGAATGAGAAATATTTCAGTCACTGAATTAATTAATGAAGTTTGATTCAATGATTGACTGTGTAATCTCGAGTCTTTTAATGAATGAATGAAGTTTACTTCATTGGATGAATGAGTGCAGTTTGATTCATTCAATGACTTAGCAAAGCTTGGTGCATTGAATGAATGACTGCAGTTTACTTCATTAAATGAATGAGTGAAGTTTGAGTCACTGAATTAATGATGCAGTTTGATTAATTGATACTTTGATTCATTGAATGATGGAATGCAGTTTGACTCATTGGACGAGTAATCGAAGCTCTTAATTGAATCAATGATGGAAGTTTCATTCATTGATTGAACGAATGAAGTTTGATTCATTCAATGAAAGAGTGAAGTTTAATGCACTGATAGAACGACTGCAGTTTGATTCATTCAATAAACGAGTAAAGTTTGCTTCAATGAATGAATGAGTGAAACTCGAGACAACAAATATTTGAGAGAATGTGCTTCAATGAATGGATGAATGCAGTGTGAATCATGGAATGAATGAGTGAATCTCGTTTCATTGAATCAATGAATCAGGTTTGACTGATTGAATGATTGAGTAAAGTTTGATTTATTGAGTGAAGGGGGGATGTTTGTTTCACTGAATAATCAGTGAAGGTTGAGGCACGGAGTGAATGTACGAAATTTGCTTATTTGAATGAATGAGACGTTTGATTAGTTGAATCAATGGATGCAGTTTAATTCACTAAATGAGTGTGAACTTTGACAAATAACTTCACGAATACAGTTTGATTCATTGAATGAATGAGTGAAGTTTGAGTTACTGAATTAATGAATACCGGTTGATTCATTGCATGAATGAGTGAATTTTGAAACATTGAATATACGAGTGCAGTTTGATTCATTGAATGAATGACTGAAGCTCGATTCTTTGAACGAGTGAATAAAACTCGAAATTTAATGAATGAATAAAGTTAGATTCATTGAATAAATGAATGCACTTTGCGTCATTAAATGAATGAATGAAATTGACTGTTTTTAGGAATGCAGTTTGTTTCATTGAAGGTTGAGTCATTGAATTAATCAGTGCAGTTTAATTCTTTAAATGGATGAATTAAGTTTGATCCATTGAATGAATGAATGCAGTTTGACTCATTGAATGTGCGAGAGTAGCTCGTTTCATTGAATCAATGAAGGAATTTTGATTCATTGAGGTGAATTCACCATACACAACAGCCACAGCTGCTTGCTGTTCATTGAGGGGTTGTATCTGACACTCTCTCTACGTTTGCCTGAAATCAGAATGGTGTGTTTCATTTTCTCCCTTATTTAACTGTTTTCTCTCTCAGTTAATTTCCACTTCTCGTGATGACAGGGTTTATGACAGGGTTCTTTTCCTTGTGTAATACAATCTGCTGCAGTACAGCAGCACTTTCTTCCCGACCACCACTCCTCTTTTAAAATTAGCATGTTAATTGCCAAAACTGTCTTTATTCAGCTGTTAAGCACATAAATGTGAATAAGAAGACTAACTTTTTCCAGACTGTTCTCACCTCAACAGTTCATTTCTGCACCGCTTCAGGACTAACAATGTCTATTGCACTAGTTTCATTAAATTCCCACTCCTGCTGCTCCATCAAACTATCTGTCAGTTCTATTCCAACACAGGAAAATGTCTAATTTCACAGAATCAAAGAATTATTTCAGCAGAGAAAGAGGCCTTTTTGGTCCATTATGCCTGCACTACTTTTAATCTCTATTGTCAATCTTTTGCCTTTACTACATATATTTGTGCATCATTTCTGTCCAAATAACAATCCTACATCCCCAACTACACAGTATTCCATCTGAGGTGTAACAAGTGTCTTGTACAAGTTCAACATCACCTCCCGACTCTTGTAGTCTATGCCTGTGGAAAGGGAGCTGGAAATATTGGGTGTTCAATGAACCTTTCACTCTCAATATGTCCTGCCACCTTCAAAGGTGCATATATATGCCCACGTTCTTCTGCTCCTGCACCATTTTTAAAATTGTACTCTCTGCTTTAGATCATCTTTCAGTATTCTTGTTAATAAAGTGTATTACCTCAAATTTCCCTGCATTAACCCTCACTTGCCCACTCCTCCGACTCAGGAATGATTTGAACTACAATCTAAGTGAATGACATAGTTCACTTAAAAACAGAAACTTAAATTGACTTCAATGAATGTGATGATTTATGGAGATAATCTGGTGACCCTTAACTCAACTGTTCCACAAACATCCTTCAGGGAAAGAGGATGTCAGCTGTTCTGGATCCACAAGAAAATCTTGCGTGGATTAGTGGAGGTTTCCACTAGTGGAGGTGAAAACCATGGGGTTGCCGTGGTTCAACAAATGGTATTTTATAAACAAAATCCTGAACCCCCCCCCCCCCTCCCCCCATAAGAGTTTTGGCAGTAAATGCATCTTTAACATCTTTCCTACCAAATTCACCTCCAAGTCCCAGACTTTGCTGACGAGTTTGACATTCAGTTCTGAATGAACAGAAATTTCAGTGAGTCCCTCTCTCACTGCACCCCCCAGGTCATCTCCTCTGCACAGAAGCTCTTCAGCCACGTTACCTCCTTCCACCTATCCCACCTCCATCGCCCCTCCCCCTAGTCCCTCCTCCCTACCTTTTATCTCAGCCTGCTTGGCTCTCTCTCTCTTATTCCTGATGAAGGGCTTATGCTCGAAACGTTGAATTCTCTATTCCTGAGATGCTGCCTAACCTGCTGTGCTTTGACCAGCAACACATTTGCAGCTGTGATCTCCAGCATCTGCAGACCTCATTTTTTACTCGAAGATTTTAACCTACTGCGAATCCTCTTACAAGGATGCCTTCCTTGAAGAAGCTCTCTTCCTCCCTCTACAAGGATTTCAGTGAGTCCCTCTCTCACTGCACCCCCCAGGTCATCTCCTCTGCACAGAAGCTCTTCAGCCACGTTACCTCCTTCCACCTATCCCACCTCCATCGCCCCTCCCCCTAGTCCCTCCTCCCTACCTTTTATCTCAGCCTGCTTGGCTCTCTCTCTCTTATTCCTGATGAAGGGCTTATGCTCGAAACGTTGAATTCTCTATTCCTGAGATGCTGCCTAACCTGCTGTGCTTTGACCAGCAACACATTTGCAGCTGTGATCTCCAGCATCTGCAGACCTCATTTTTTACCTGAACAGAAATTTCCTCCATTTAACGACTGAATATTGGGAAGTCTTTCGTCGGAGCTACTAACTTCACTCTCAAGCCACTGATTTAATTTCTCTTCCTGATCATCATATGAGGTCCTGATTTCTCTGTCCTCCGCTGATCCCCCTGTTCCCACAAGAGTAAGATGTCGTCTGTTCTCAGCTCTGCTGGATTTCTGCTGAAACTTTGACCCCCTTTTACGTCTTCTGGCTCAATAAAACATTCAGTCAGTAATCCCCAACCCAAAACCTCAAAGTCTATCAAACATCCAGACACAGACTGTCATTATAGCAGCAAGTAAAACAAGAAAAGTGAAACAAAGTTAGAAATAAACATACAATTGGTGTTTGTGCTTTATGTTTGTTCAATAAGAAGTAAACCAGAAATAGGTGTCTCCAAGAATTGTTATAGTGCCCTAATTGAGGAATTCTATCTCCCTTACATCTAACAACTAGAAGGAACTATGATTTCTAACAACGTTTACATCAATGGAAATAAAGCATCTGTTAACAAATAGACATGGAGACATACTGCACAGAAATAGGACTTTTTGATTCAACACATCCATGCTGACAAGATGTCCTATATAAATCTAGTTGGGTTTGCCAACATTTGGCCCATATCCCCTCCTAACCCTTCCTGTTCACATATCCATCCAGATGTCTTTTAAACGTAATAATTGCACCGGCCACTTCCTCTGTCAGCTCATTCCCTATACACATCACCCTCTGTGAAAAGGTTGTTCATTAGATCCCTTTTAAATTTTTCCCCTCTCACCCAAAACCTATGCCCTCTAGTTTTCGATGCCCCACCCTGGGGAAAAGACCTTGTCTATTTGTCCTAACCATGCCCCTCGTGAATTTATAAACCTCTATAAGGTCACCCCTCATGATTTTATAAAATTCTATGAGGTCACCCCTCAGCCTTTGACACTCCAGGGAAAACAGCCCCAGCCTATTCGGCCTCTTCTTTTACCACAAACCCTCCAACCCCGGTGACATCCTTATCAATCTTTTCTGCACCCTTTCAAGTTTCACAACATTTTTTCCTATTTTACAGTAGGTAGACCAGAATTGAATGCAATATTCCAAAAGTGGCCTAACCAACGTCCTGTACAGCTGCAATGTGACCTCCTAACGGCTATACCCAATGCATTCATGATTTTACTCTGTGTCCTAGTCAATTTTAGTCACATTCGACATTTTGAGCATAAGCCCTTCATCAGGAATAAGCCCTTCCTGAGTCAATGGATTCTCCTGCTCCTCAGATGCTGCCTGACTGGCTGTGCTTTTCCAGCATCACACTGTTCGACTCTGATCGCCAGCATCTGCAGGACTGACTTTCACCCTGTTGAACAAACCTAGATTGCTGTTAAGTCTTTTCTCTTTTAGAATCGGTTGCAAGTTTCAGTTCATCAATATATAAATCCCAGAACTTCTTTTAATCACATTCTCGAGATGACTTAAGGTTTAGGTGACATCTCAGCTCAGACAATGCATGAAAGGTATGAGGTTCGAGTCTGTCTGTATCCATATCTTGAATCGACTGGCTCTATTTCCAAAGTAGGATTTATAAAATATTACATGGATTGACTGCCTGCAGATTGTGTGCTTCTTGAGCAAAATAGAATGTATTGGCAAACATAATTCTGCAAATGCAAATTCACCCCATAGACTTATATGTGGATGTGCATGCATGAGAGAGAGTGTGATTGTATGTGCGTAAATGCACTAATGTGTGTATGTTTGAGCACATGCATTCTTGATAAAGTGTGTCTCTGATGGAGTATAAACCTGTGAGAGGGTGTGAGTGTGGGGGTTTACATATATGGGTCTGAGAGAGAGCATGGGTATGAGAAAGGGTCTGCGTGAGTTTGTGAGTATGTAAGAGTGTGTGTGTGTGTGTGTGTGTACGTGTGCTTGTGTGTGTGAGAGAGTATATAGTGTATTGGGGTCCGCTGTAGTGTGACATGGACCAAAGGTCCTGGGTGAGGTCATCCTCATGGGTTCCGAACTTGCCTATCAGCCTCTGCTCAGCCACTAGAAACTATTAAACAGTTACACAACACACATTGAAGAGGGCAGGATGGGACTTGTCTTTTGATTTGCAGAAGGTAGGAGGCTCTGAATGCTGTGATCCAGGGCAAACACATGCTGGAGGACCTTCGGCTCAGAGAGATGGAGCTGGAAGCCAGACTGCAGATACGTTGGGGAAAATGGGGATCATTAACCAGACTCTTTACTCCAGCAGTTATTCCCCTCTGGACAGAGCCTTCTGATGGGATCAGTGAGGGTGTGAGCGCGTGTCAGGCAGGTAAAGGGGACCTGATAGAGGGCTGTAGGGAGGAGGAGCTAACTGGCTGGGTGGTGGGTTTCCAACAACGTTGGTGGTAGGGGACAGAATAGCGACAGCGATTTTGTCTCCATTCTCTGCAGTTAGCAGCAGGAGGCCAGATGGCATCAGTGTCTGTCTGGCACCAGGATTCAGGAAACGATGTGCTCAGGACTGGAGAGGTGCAGAAGGGAGGTTGCAGCGGGAGTGGTCCAACAATGCTGGGAGGAGCTAGCTTCTGCTGAGGACGCATGAGAAGTTAGAGGCTATAAAGACAAAGCAGAACTACAAAGGGTGGCACAATGCCTCAGTGGTTAGCACTACTGCCTCACATCACCAGGGTCCCAGATTCAATTCTAACCTCTGGTGACTGTGTGGGCTTCGGCAGTTTTGCCCCTTGTATCTGTGTGGGCTACTGTGGATGTTCCAATCTCCTCCCACAGTCCAAAGATCTGCAGTTTAGCATGGATTAGTCATGCTGAAATCTCCAGTGGTGTGCAGGTTAGGCTAGGTTAGCCATGGGGAATTGCAGGGCTGTAGGGTGGGATGGTGTTTGGAAAGTCGGTATGAATTTGATGGGCCGAATGGCCTGTCAGGCTTATATGATTCTACTGCCTTAGTGACATGTATGCTGAGAAACGATTGCACCAAGCCTGCTGTGGGAGAAGTGGGTTCCAGGAAGTGGGAAGCTGGCACTGGTCCAGGGGAAGGTTGGATTTATGCTGTCCCTCCCCTCACATTCTCTCCTTCTCCTCCTCATTCTCTGTGCCCCATTTGTTTTCACCCAGTTTTCCCCCCCCAAACCGTCTGTCCCTCGAATCTTTTTATCTTCTTCTCCCACCGCACCCTCTGTCCCCATGTCTCCCTCTGTCCCCACCCGCCTTCCTGTCCATTCTCTCTCCCTCCCCAACCCCGTCTTTGATCCCTCTTTGATCGCTGCCATCAAAACCCTTTCAGAAGAGAGAGAGAATGGATGGTGATGACTCTGTTAGAGATAGGGGTGCATGAGAAATGGCTAACTTTTTAAAATTGAGAAAAGCTAAAATGATAATATTCAGAAGCATCATCAAAGTCTGAAAGCATGTTCACGGTGGCTCAGTGGTTAGCACTGTTGCCTCACAGCACCAGGGTCCCAGGTTCAATTCCAACCTCTGGTGACTGTCTGCATGGGTTTCCTCCAGGTGCTGCAGTTTCCTCCCACAGTCCAAAGATGTTAGGTGAATTGGCCATGTTAAATTGTGCATTAGTCTGAGGGAAAAGGGGTTTGGGTGGGTTACTCTCTGAAGTGTGGACATGTTGGGCCGAAGGGCCTGTTTCCACACTGTAGGGAGTCTAATCTAATTTATAAAAAAGTTGCAGACAGCTTTCTTAAACTTGCATTGATATATGCACAGTCAGGCCACAGTTGAGGACAGGCTGTGACGGAGTAATGACCTATTCCTAGTCTTGTGAAATTGGTTCTGACCTAAGGAAACAACTCTTCGGTCTGTGCCAACCAGATATGCTAAATTAACCTAGTCCCATTTGCCAGCACTTATCCCACAACCGTGTGGGCGACACGGTGGCACAGTGGTTAGCACTGCTGCCTCACAGCGCCAGAGACCCGGGTTCAATTCCCGTCTCAGGCGACTGACTGTGTGGAGTTTGCACGTTCTCCCCGTGTCTGCGTGGGTTTCCTCCGGGTGCTCCGGTTTCCTCCCACAGTCCAAAGATGTGCGAGTCAGGTGAATTGGCCATGCTAAATTGCCCATAGTGTTAGGTAAGGGGTAAATGTAGGGGTATGGGTGGGTTGCGCTTCGGCGGATCGGTGTGGACTTGTTGGTCCAAAGGGCCTGTTTCCACACTGTAAGTGATCTAATCTAAAAAAAACCCCTCTAAACCTTCCTATTCATGCACCCATAGAACACAGAACATAATAGACCCTTTGCCCCACGATGTTGTGCCAAGGATTATTCCTAATCTAAATTAAAATAACCTATCCTACGCATCCCTCTATTTACTGCATGTGCATGTCCAGAAGTCGCTTAAGTGTCCACCACCACCACTGGCGACGCACTCCATGCATTCACAACTCTCTGCGTAAAGAACCTACATCTGATGCCTCCTCTATACCTTCCTCCTAATATCTTAAAACTATGACCTCTCGTGCCAATCAATCTCTGGCTATCGACTCTATCCATGACTCTATTCATTACCTTGTATACCTCGATCAGGTCACCTCTCTTCCTCTTTCTCTCCAGAGAGAAAAGTCCGAGCTTAGTCAACCTCTCTTCATAAGACAAGCCCTCCAGTCCAGGCAGCATCATTGTAAACCTTTTGCACCCTCTCCAAAGCCTCCGTGTCTTTCCCATAATAGGGCAACCAGAACCGGACACAATATTCCAAGTGTTCTCACCAGGGTCTTGTAGAGCTGCAGCAAAACCTTGCAGCTCTGAAACTCAATCCCCCTGTTAATGAAAGCCAAAACACCATATGCTTTCTTAACAACCCTATCTACTTGGGTGATAACTTTGAGAGATCTATGCACTTGGACACCAAGATCTCTCTGTTCCTCCACACTGCCAAGAATCCTACCTTTAATCCTATATTCAGCATTCAAGTTCGACCTTCCAAAATGCATCACTTCGCTTTTATCCAGGTTGAACTCCATCTGCCATTTCTCAGCCCAGCTTTGTATCTTGTCTATGTCGCGCTGCAGCCTGCACTAGTCCTCGAAACTATCAACGGCACTTCCAACCTTTATGTCATGAGCAAATTTACTAACCTACCCCTCAACCTCCTCATCCAAGTCATTTATAAAAACTACAAAGAGCAGAGGCCCAAGAACAGAGCCCTGCGTGACACCACTCACCACTGACCTCCAGGCAGAACACTTTCCATCTACAACCACTGTCAGCCTTCTGTCAGCCAACCGATTCTGAATCTAGACAGCCAAATCTCTCTGTATCCCATACCTCCTGACTTTACGAATGAGCCTATCATGGGAACCTTATCAAATGCCTTGCTGAAGTCCATATACACTGCTTGACCTTCGTTGACCTGTCTTGTCACCTCCTCAAATAACTCAATAAGATTTGTGAGGCATGACATGCCCCTCACAAAGTCATGCTGACTGCCTTTAATCATACTATGCTTTTCGAAGTAGTCATAAATCCTATCCCTCAGAATTCTTTCCAAAACCTTGCTGACCAGAGCCAAAAGACTGACTGGTCTGTAATTGCCAGGGATTTCCTTATTCCCCTTCTTGAAAAGAGGAACAATATTTGCCTCCCTCCACGGCACGGTGGCACAGTGGTTAGCACTGCTGCCTCACAGCGCCTGAGACCCGGGTTCAATTCCCGACTCAGGCGACTGACTGTGTGGAGTTTGCACGTTCTCCCCGTGTCTGCGTGGGTTTCCTCCGGGTGCTCCGGTTTCCTCCCACACTCCAAAAATGTGCGGGTCAGGTGAATTGGCCATGCTAAATTGCCCGTAGTGTTAGGTAACGGGTAAATGTAGGGGTATGGGTGGGTTTCGCTTCGGCGGGTCGGTGTGGACTTGTTGGGCCGAAGGGCCTGTTTCCACACTGTAAGTCTAATCTAATCTAATCCTCCAGTATGATTCCCATGGAGAGTGAGGAAGCAAAGACCTTCGCCAGCAGCTTAGGAACTTCCTTTCTCGCTTCCCAGAGTAACTCAGGATAAATCTGGTCTGGCCTGGGGATTTATCAATCTTAATGTTTGCCAAAATGTCCAGCACACCATCATAAATCTTGATCTGTTCAAACCTATTTTCCAGCTCCGCAAAGTTCTCATTCACAACAAGGTCCCTTTCCTTAATGAAAGCCGAAACAAAAAACTTATTTAGGGCTTCCTCTATCTACTCAGACTCCACGCACAAGTTCTCTACACTGTCCCTGACCGGCCCTACCATCTCACTGATCATTCCTTTATTCCTCACATATAAGTAAAATACCTTTGGGTTCTCACTAATCTTTCCTGTCAAGCCTTTTTCGTGTCCCCTCTAGGCTCTCCTCAGTTCGTATCTGATGTTCGTCCACATCCCGCAACTCTGCTCTCAGACCCCACCCCTCCAACCGTAACAAGGACAGAACGCCCCTGTGCTCACCTTCCACCATACAAACCTTCGAATAAACCAAATCATCCGCCGACATTTCCGCCACCTCCAAAAAGACCTCACCACCAGGGATATATTTCCCTCCCCATCCCTTTCCGCCTTCCGCAAAGACCATTCCCTCCGTGACTACCTGGTCAGGTCCACGCCCCCCTACAACCCACCCTCCCATCCTAGCACTTTCCCCTGCCACCGCAGGAACTGTAAAACCTGTGCCCACACCTCCTCCCTCACCTCTATCCAAGGACCTAAAGGAGCCTTCCACATCCATCAAAGTTTTACCTGCACAACCATTAATATCATTTATTGTATCCGTTGCTCCCGATGCGGTCTCCTTTACATTGGGAAGACTGGGTGCCTCCTAGCAGAGCGCTTTAGGGAACATCTCCGGAACACCCGCACCAATCAACCACATCGCCCCGTGGCCCAACATTTCAACCCCCCCTCCCACTCTGCCGAGGACATGGAGGTACTGGGCCTCCTTCACCGCCGCTCCCTCACCACCAGATGCCTGGAGGAAGAACACCTCATCTTCGGCCTCGGAACACTTCAACCCCAGGGCATCAATGTGGGCTTCAACAGTTTCCTCATTTCCCCTTCCCCCACCTCACCCGAGTTCCAAACTTCCAGCTCAGCACGGTCCCCATGACTTGTCCGGACTTGTCCTACCGGCCTATCTCCTTTTCCACCGATCCACTCCACCCTCTCCTCCCTGACCTATCACCTTCATCCCCTCCCCCACTAACCTATTGTATTTTATGCTACTTTCTCCCCACCCCCACCCTCCTCTAGCTTATCTCTCCACCTTCAGGCTCACTGCCTTTATTCCTGATGAAGGGCTTTTGCCCGAAACGTCGATTTCGCTGCACTTTGGATGCTGCCTGAACTGCTGTGCTCTTCCAGCACCACTGATCCAGAATCTGGTTTCCAGCATCTGCAGCCATTGCTTTTACCAGGGCTTTTCTGGAGGTGAATTAACTTTCACACTTTTTATTCTAGTCCTTAGGTCCCTTTTAAATCTTTCCCCTCTCACTCTAAATCTGTGCCATCTGGTTTGGGACTCCCCTACCTTGGAGAAAAAGCGTACAAAAGTTGAGCAACCAGACAAAATTCAAAAGGAAGAAAATGTACAGCCTGAGGGAAACAAAAAAATTATGGCTCCCGCCTTTTTTACCCCAGATTGGCAATTGGACACAAGACCTGTCAGTAACACCCAGCGCCGGCTGCCATTGGTCAGGTGGAGTAAAGTATGCTCTGATTGGAGGAGGCGCGGATGACGCGGATCACAAGGAGGAGACGGAAAGAAGAAGAAAAACAAAGATGGCGGTGCGCGGTGAATGGAGGCGACAGGTCGGAGCGGAGGGTGAAGCCCTCTCCACCAATCCCAATCCCTGCGGTCATTGCGGACTAATCAGAGAGCGACATTCGGCGGGGGTGGGGTGGGACAAACGACGACTGCAAAGCCGGCCGCCATTGGGCAGGTGGAGTAAGGTGTTTTCTGATTGGAGGGGGCGCAGATGACGCACATCACTGAAGGAGGAGACGGAAAGCAGCAGAAAAACAAAGATGGCGGCGCGAGGCTGCGGTTTTATCATCGACTCAGCGGGCGGTTACTGAGGGAGGGGGAGAGCAGACAGGCATCGTTTACCTCAGAAAATACCTTTAAAATTAAAGTCGGAACATTTCAAACAGAAGTTTTGAAGAAAAGAAGAGTCCCCTGTGGGGTTTATTTTTGTATAATTCCCGGGAAGGGGGAGGTGACGGTTACCGGGTGAACGGGAGAAACAAATTTAAAATGTCGGCGGAGCACAAGCTGGAGGAGAGGCTGCACTCGGTGCTGTGCTGGACCGTGTCCCTGGAGCTGCCCGCGGCTTCACTCTACCAGGTACCGGGCTGGGCTGGACAGGGCTGAGGGGGACAAGGCGGATCACCATTAACCTGGAGCCACAATCACTCCCGTTCCTAAAAACAAACATAATTTATATTAAAATCACCATCTAATTCTCCATACACCTTCTATAATCCCATCCCCATCCACGCAGGAGGTCACAGGCTGCACCATCTGACTGAACTGATCCTGTATAAAATTGTGCACAATGTGTAGATATCTCTCTTTGTAAAATATACAATGTTATTTAATATATATTAGGTATAAAATATTGCCACCATGGGAATTTGCAGCACTTCACAGAGCACTGTAGAAGATCACAGGCAATGTTGTGTACGAGAGCCCGTGTAAACCTCCATGTGGTTATGTTTTATAAATATAATTTGAGGTAATCACATGTGAAATGCAGTCGTTGGTTCGGATTTTTATGTGTCTGTGTGTCTAGGTATGTTATTTGGATCCTGGGGTTTTGTCTAGCCCAGTGATGTTTGGCCATGGAGGAAGGGGAGTCAGGTACTAATTAATCTTTCTGCGAAATCCAGCCCCTTGATCAAGAGCTTCACTTCTTTAAGATTGTCATCTTCCAAAGAATCAACCTACCCAGCATATATATGGGCCTGTATATATGTACTGTTGTGCCTGAATGCTGGAAATCCTTTTTTCAAGCCAAAGAATTCTCCAGTATATTTCCTATTCTCCATGCTTGGCAAATTGGACTTGTTTGACTTTTGTCCTTGCACGTTGGGCGGCACAGTGGCTAGCACTGCTGCCTCTCAACGCCAGAGACCTGGGTTCAATTCCCACCTCAGACTGTGTGGAGTTTGCACATTCTCCCTACGTCTGTGTGGATTTCCTCCAGGTGGCTCCGGTTTCCTCCCCCAGTCCAAAAATATGCAGGTTAGGTGAACTGGCTATGCTAAATTGCCCGTAGGGGCAGGGGTAAATGTAAGGGAATGGGTCGGTGTGGACTTATTGGGCCGAAGGGCCTGTTTCCACACTAAGTAATCTAATCTAATCTATCTTCAAATATTGTGAACAATAGTCTGATCATGACATCAGAGGAGGCAGACATGTTAATGTTTGTGTTTTATTTAGCTTTCACTGCCAGTCATGGTATTGGATCCAGGCATGAGATAAGCTCTAAACAAAAGTAAGAGATGTCAACTGCATTCAACAATATATTCTTTTGGTGGGTGAGTGAGGCCATTCATGGGTATTTTAATCTGAGTCTGATCCTAAAGCACCCAGCACATCAGAATGTTCTTCCTCGTACATAAAGTGAGGATGTTATAAAGCTTTCACCGATGCACATCTAGGGAAGATAAATTTGGCAAACCAGGAAAAGAGAGAGCAGGTCCACTTTAACTTTGGTTCCCAAGACCCAGAGCACTCCTTTATATACTAGGCATGTGGCAGGACCACACGTAATGAGTGAGGGACCCTGTGCTTATTTTACACTAGGGACACATTGAAGATGCTCCCTTAAATTTCGCAAGATGATCTGGAGCCAGATGAACCCGATGAAGAATCTTTAACCGCATAGCGTGAGTTCCATTACAGATCAAAATCTTCCTCACATTCTCACAAACATCCTCCCATGTTTCTAAAGTGATCTCAACTCTGTCTCTCATACCTCACGTAGTCACTCAATGTCACCTGAGAACACCACCCCCACAGCTGATTAAAGAGTACTCTCTCTGTGAGTTCCTAGCATGGAGCACCCTCTTCTCAGTATCACATTTTTAACACTCAGATTAACTCAACCTTGAGTATACTCAATGACCCTCTAACTGCACGAAGACATCTCCACTTCAGAACACAATTCCTCTTGCTAATATACCACTTGTGTTGCTCATTGCTTGTTGCACCTGTCTAACAGCTGGCATTGATTGGTGTAGAATGATGCTGAGGTCCCTTTGTACATACACACATCATTCCTGATGAAGGGCTCGTGACCAAAATGCCAACTCTTCTGCTCCTCGGATGCTACCTGACCTATGTATTTCCAGCGCTACACGTTTTAACTCTGATCTCCAGCACCTGCAGTCCTCACTTTCTCCATATTCTAATATATCACCATTTAAACATTGCTTTGAAGAAAGCATAAATGAGGTGCAAAGGCTATAATTTCACATTGTGTAAGAATACCAGTGAGAGAGGGTCATGTCATTTTGTGGCTAGTTTTCTGCCTGTTTGTCTAACGTAGTGTCCTTGCTTGCTGTCTGTATAGGGTCTTGCAAATTCATAGCTGCTGTTTTAGTGTTGGTGGGTTTGTGGGTTTGTGGGTGACTATGATGCCAAGGACATGAGTAATCTGACAGTCATTTCCAAGATGTTTTTGATGTAGGGGAGAGTATCTAGGGTCATTGGTCATGGTTTGTCTACTTGTTTGGGATTATTGCTGAAAAACCTGCCAACTGTGTTCATTAGGTACCTATTCTTTTCAAAAAGTGTTGGACAGAGGGAATTGTAATCTGCGGTGAAGCTCAACCTTCATTCAGACAGAGAGACAAGCAGAAGCAGCTTCAGAAGCTCAAGATCCAACTTACACATTTTGACAATAGGCAGGCTTTGATTGGCAGGAAGACAAGACTACTTTTAGTCTTTCACAACACCCCGTTAGCCCATGGAAAGACTGTGGCACGTTTTTGCAGGCACAGAGGAGCATGTGCAGTGCTTGCTGACACAGAGGGGCATGCTCAGTTGAGATGTTGGTGTTAACTGACAAATTGAGTGTTCAAATGCCAATGGGAGGGAAAAAAAACATTTTTTCCCCCTCTGCTTGACATTTTATTCCTTTACCATTTTGTCTGGCTGCTCTGGCTTTGTATGTTTTTTCCCCAGGTACAGGAGTCCCATACTAGAGAGGCATAGGTGTAGGGTACGAGGAGAAAGGTTTAAAAGGGACCTAAAGGGCAGAGGGTGGTGTGTGTATTAAACAAACTACCAAAGAAAGTTGTGGAGGCTGTTAAAATTACAACACTTGAAGGCATCTATATATGAATAGGAAGGGTTGAGAGATATGGGCCCAATGCTGGCAAATGGATCACCAGATTAATTTAGAATATCTGGTTGGTGCCGACCAAAGGCTTTGTTTCCATGTTGTACAACTCTGACTGTATTTCTACATAGTCAGAACCAATTTCACAAGACAAGGAAAAGGCCATTCACCCCTTACAGCCTATCCTGAGCTGTAGCCTAACTGCACATACTTCCATGCAAGTTTCAGAAAGATTTCTGCAGCTTTTTTTTTAAAAAAATGAACATGCTTTCAGATTTTAACGACATTTCTGAATATATCATTATAGCTATTGTAAATTATAAAACACAGCCATTTCTCATGCACCACAGTCTCCCATATAGAGTCATCACCATCCAATTTTTCCTTCTCTCCTGAGGGCTTGATCCTGCGATCAAACAGGGTGTGTGTGTGTGTATATATGTATATATATGAAGGAAGAGAAAATGGATAAGGGGTGGGGGTTTCAAAAAGACTGGGTGGACAGAGGGTGGGAGGAGAAAATGGAGGGGTGCAAAGTGTTAGGAGAGAAAATATCGGGGTACAGACTATGGGGGGGGGAAGAGAGACAGACAGAGACACAGACAGACAGACAGAGACACAGACAGACAGACAGACAGAGAGGGGGGAGGAGAGAGAGAGAGAGAGAGAGAGAGACAGACGCAGAGAGAGAGAAAGAGACACACAGATACAGAGACACAGTAGATGGAGAGAGACAGCACAAATCCCATCTTCCCCTGGACTGATGTCAGTTTCCATTGAACTGGAACCCACTCCTCCTACAGCAGACTCGGGGGTGATCATTTGTCAATATACACACGGCTATATAATCCCTTAAGACCATTTAGCCTATCTAACTCACACCGACAGCATCTCACCCAGATCCACTGCTTACCCTACAGGTCCAATGAGTAATCCACTGGAAGATGCACAACATTGGACACGTTGACACAGCCGATCCACCCAAAACTGGAGATCTTTGGACTGTGGGAGGAAACCAGAGCACGTGGAGGTAATCCATGCAGACACAAGAGGGAAAGAACATGCCAAAAAGTGTACACAGACAGTCGCCAGAGGGTGGAATCAAACCCGGGTTCCTGATGCTAAGAGGTTAACTTTCCCTCTTTTCCCCTCCAACTTGTCTAAGATGGCTTCTAGCTCCATATGTGAGCTGAAGGTCCTCCAGCCTGTGTTTGCGCTGGATCACAGCATCCAGAGCCTCCCACCTTCTGCAAATCGAAAGACAAATCCCACCCTGCCCTCTCCAATGTAACTGCTTAAATCGTTTCTAGTAGCTGAGCAGAGGCTGATAGTCAAGTTCAGAACCCAGGGGGAAGGCCTCAACTGGAACCTTGGGTTCATGTCACACTACAAGTGACCCAACTACACTCTCCACTCTCTCATACACACTGTCTCTGACACAAACACCCTCACATGCTTATACTCCATCTCACACACTACCAAGCATGCACACACGCAAACACACTCACGCACATGCACACAGTCTGTCTCTCTCTCATGCAAGCACGCAGGTCTATGGGGTGAATTTGAATTTGCAGAATTATATCTGCAGATATATTCTATTTGCTCAAAAAGTGCACAAACTCCAGGCAGTAAATCCATGTCATAATTTATAAATTTCTACTTTGAGTCAGACTGGTTCGATTTCCAAAATTGGGGTACAGACTAACCTCACATCTTTCATGCATTGTCTGAGCAGAGATGTCACCTTTTTGTAAAACCATATGTGATCTCGAGAATGTGACTGAAAATTAGTTCTGGGATTTACATATTAATGAACTGAAACCTGCAACCTGTTCTAAAAGATGAAAGACTTAACGGCAATCTAGCTTCGTTCAATATATCATTTCAGTTGCATGGCACTGTAATCTTTTGCTATAAATTCTGTCATATGATCCTGTTCTACAGCCACCTGACGAAGGAGCAGCACTCCGAAAGCTCATCCTTCCAATTAAACCAGTTGGACTCTAAACGCGACATTGTGAGATTTTTAAACTTTGTTACTAGTGAATACAGTCTACACCTCCCATTGCTGCCAGTAAAAACTTTAAAATGCTGACGAAATGACAATTTCTAACGATAGTAGCTACTCACTCACTGCTCCTTCTGAGACAGGATATTGGTAGCTTAGAGCGAGAGGCTGAAAGAGATGAGCAGCTTTGAGACAAAAACCTGTTGGATCTCATAGCTTTCAATGAGAGTCTCAGCCTATCGGTGAAGTTCAGGTGACCTTTACTGCCACCAAACTTTGTTACAGCTTCAGATCTCCGCAGCAAAAAAGCTGACAAAAAGTAGCTAATTTCTTTTTTAAAAAAAAAGTTCACAGTCAAAGCCCACGCACCCATTCTCCAACCCCCCCCCCCCCGCTTTACTATTGATCAGCACTGAGTTGTCCCTTTGCAGTACAGCCTTAACCAGTGGGAAATATTGCCTCATTCAGCAATTTCAACCCAGTCACCCTATTCAAATCAGTTTCTCTCCACTCATTTGCTGGAGAGTGGGGGAGGTGCAGTCAAGAGTTAACCACACTGCTGTGCGTCTGGAGTCACATGTCAGCCAGATGGGGTAAAGGATGCAGCTGGGACCACAGTGAATCCTTTTCCGCAACAGCAGTTTCCTTCCCTAAAAAGGGCAGGAGTGAATCAGATGGGGTTTTCTTTCCCCTGAAGATGGTTTCCTTAGATTCTGAACTTCTGACCGAATTCCAATTGTCATCTGCCACCGCAGGATTCGAACCCGGTATCATCCCATTTCCGCCCCCCCTCACCTCAGTCAAAGCAAAATGCTCAAAGACACAGTATGGTTTTACCCGCTTCATGTTTCTTCCAGGCCCTGTCGGGAGAGAGAGAATGATCGTCCATGTGCACAAAAATATGAGTTCATGGTCTCTTTTGGAAGAGCAGTTTCTCAAATGAACTATGTAGTCATTTTACAGGGAGAAGCATCCAGATAAGGCAACATACATATTAATTGGGTGACCGTTACAATCAATGATCATCAGTAGCAGAGACCAAGCCCTTTACTGTTCTTAACCTTGTTAACTGGATTCATACAATGGATACATTTCCCCTTAGCTGACCTTGCACACTGAATGCTTCCAATATTGTTAAATGGCTCTACATAATGACTGCTTTTCCACCTTGTTAACCCATTATCCTTTCCTCGAGCACCCATTGTTAACTAAGTTTTTATCTGGTCTGAGTCATGCTCAACTGAACCTCTTATTTCACAAAACTCAAAACTTAACTCCTTCCCTGCCTGCTTATACCCTATACACCTTCTCAACGTGAGTCCCCAGAACCGGTAGATAATGGCACTCAGCCATCGCGCCTTCAATCTCCCTGTGATGGCATGTGAACTCGCTGGTGCCTCCGCAGGTGGGAGGAGCGGGTGAATCCCTTCCTGCACTGAGAGCAGCTGAATGGCCTCTCCCCGGTGTGGACCCGCTGGTGGAGCAGCAAGGTGGAAGAATTGATAAATCCCTTCCCGCACTGAGAACAGGTGAATGGCCTCTCCCCGGTGTGAATCCGCTGGTGGATCAGCAGGGTGGAAGAGTTGATAAATCCCTTCCCGCAGTCAGGGCAGGTGAATGGCCTCTGCCCAGTGTGGACCCGCTGGTGGGTCAGTAGGGCAGAAGAATTGATGAATCCCTTCCCACACTGGGAGCAGGTGAACGGCCTCTCCCCAGTATGGACCCGCTGGTGCGTCTGCAGGTTACCCAACCGACTGAACCCCTGCCCGCACATGGAGCAGGTGAACGGCTTCTCCCCAGTGTGGACCCGCTTGTGGGCCAGCAGCGTAGATGACTGAGCAAACCCCTTCCCACACACAGGGCATGTGAATGGCTTCTCTCCCGTATGGACCCGCTGGTGCTTCTGCAGGTTGCCCATCCGACTGAATCCCTTCCCGCATACGGAGCAGGTGAATGGTCTCTCCCCAGTGTGTACCCGCTGGTGGATCAGGAGTGTAGATGACTGAGTGAATCCCTTCCCGCACACTGAGCAGGTGAATGGCCTCTCCCCTGTGTGTACCCGCTTATGGATTAACAGTCTCGATGATTGAGCAAACCCCTTCCCACACACAGGACAGGTGAATGGCTTCTCTCCCGTGTGGGCCCGCTGGTGCGTCTGCAGATTGCCCGTCTGACTGAATCCCTTCCCGCACACTGAGCAGGTGAACGGCCTCTCCCCGGTGTGGACCCGCTTATGGATTAACAGTCGAGATGCCTGAGCAAACCCCTTCCCACATACGGGGCACGTGAACGGCTTCTCTCCCGTGTGGGCCCGCTGGTGAGTCTGCAGGTTGCTCATCCGACTGAATCCTTTCCCGCACACTGAGCAGGTGAAGGGCGTTTCCCTGGTGTGAACGCGCTGGTGTCTCATGAGGTGGGATGCTGCAGTGAATCTCTGCCCACACTGAGAGCAGCTGAACGGCCTCTCCCCGGTGTGAACGCGTCTGTGGGTTTCCAGCGCCGATGGGGAATAGAATCCTTTCCCACAGTCCCCACATTTCCACGGTTTCTCCATGGAGGGTGAGCTTTCCTTGTGTCGCTGTGTTTGAAATTACAAGCAGAACGAATACACAGTCTTTCCCCACCATGAGGTGAGAGATTTTGATCCCCTAAGCGGCGGAGATGATGTGAAGCACTTTTCACAGTCAGCGCACTGAATCTCCCTCACTCAGGTGAGTCAGTATTCTTCCTGCCACACCAGTGTCCAAAATCTTTCAAGCAGACAAAAAGCAAACATTTCTTCTGTTTGAGTACATGCTAATATTCAAATCCCAAAGAATCAAATGGCTCCATCAGAAGTTGATGCGTCAATTGTTTTCAGAAGTTTTTCCCCCACATGACTTTCTGCAAAAAAAATTCACAACATAAGTATTCATTGTCAGTACAGTTAAATAAGAATTACCTAGGTGGCAATTCCTGTAGATTGCCAGATGCCTGATGATCACACATTATCCAGGACACAAGCCTGAAAACCCTCATGCAGCCAGATAGCCTTAAGTGTGTATGGAGGAAAACTTCATTTGGGTGACAATGACCTCGAACAAGCTCCCTACAAAGGTGCTGGAAATGGAGCTGAGTCAGGAACATGATAATGAAATGTCAACACTGTTTGCAAAACGAAAGCCATTAAAAGTTGCTGAATGACTTCCTGCTGTACTATTAAATAAAAAAAAGACAAGAAATACAGGATGTGTAGAAGGTGACGAATAATTTGATATCAGTGTGTGAATCCCTTAAATTCTGCTCAGTTCCATGAGAAACTACCCTTTTAACTGTGAACATGAAAGGGTTCAGAAATTATTTTCACGGATGTTGCCAGGGTTGGAGGATTTGATCTAATAGGGAGAGGCTGAACAGGCTGGGGCTGTTTTCCTGGAGCAGAGGCTGAGGGGTGACCTTATAGAGGTTTACAAAATCATGAGCGGCATGGTTAGGATAAATAGGCAAAGGGTTTTTCCTTGGGTGGGGGAGTCCAGAACTAGAGGGCATAGGTTTAGGGTGAGAGGGGAAAGATATAAAAGAGACCTAAGGGGCAACTTTTCCCACACAGAGGGTGGCACGTGTATGGAATGATCTGCCAGAAGAAGTGGTGGAGGCTAGTGCAATTGCAACATTTAAAAGGCATTTGGATGGGTATATGAATAGGAAGGGTTCGGAGGGATGTGGGCCAGGTGCTGGCAGGTGGGACTAGATTAGGTTGGGATATCTGGTCGGCATGGACGGGTTGGACTGGAAGGTGACACGGAGGAAAGAAGCGATCCTTTGAGGGTGCAAACTGTATATGTGCCAAACGGAGGAAATACCCAAGGAAAATACCTTTCAGAGGGAAGAGAGAGCATCTGAGTACCTTTGCAGAGTCTGCTCCCACCCTGGATTCACTCCATTTGCTACAAGTGAACAGTGCTTCCTTCCTCTCTTTCCCTCCCAAGATGAGAAGTGGAAAGGAGGAGACATTGCTTTGCTCCCAGATGTTGCCCAGAGGGAGGGAGTTTCACTCTGAAACTGACAGCCTATGGACAAGTTCTACAAATGTACAGGATCTGCTCAGATGAGGAGACACGTGACAGACACTTGGAAGTCTCAAGGATGTCCTCATAAGAATAGGGTACAATGCTCAACTCACCGACCGCGAATTCCGAAATGCCACAGCAAAAAACCGTATTGACCTCCTTAGGAGAAAGGCATGAACTTTGTTGTCCAGTACTTCCCTGCAGTCGAAAAACTACTCCCATGTTCTTCGCAGCAAGCTAAACATTATCAATGAGAACGAGCACCTCGCCAAGACTTTCCCCACGCCTCCAATTCTCACCTTTAAACCACCACCAAACCTCCAAAAGATCATTATTCGCAGCAAACTACCCGGCTTTCAGGACAACACCATGCAACCCTGTCATGGCAGAGGCTGCAAGATGCATCAAAGTGTCGAATGCATACCACCATTACATATGGGGACACCACCCACTATGCGTGCGGCAGGTACTTGTAAGACCTGGCTGAAGCATGTAAGAGACACAAAGATGCCTTGAGGCATGGTACATTGGTAAGACTGAGCAGAGGCTACAGCAACAGATGAATGGACACTACACAACAATCACCAGGCAGGAGTGTACCCTCCCATTTGACTTCAAACCTTCAGGTGACTATCCTTCAAGGCAGACCTCTGGACAGGCAACAACGCAAGTGGCCAAGCAGAGGCCGATAGCCAAGTTTAGTACCCATGGGGGAATGGTCTCAGCTAGGTCCTTGGGTTCTTGTCAGACTACAGATGACCCCACTACACTACACATACTTTCTCTCTCTCACACCCCCACACACACATTCCTGATTAGAATAGATAACTTACAGTGTGGAAACAGGCCCTTTGGCCCAACAAGTCCACACCGACCCGCCGAAGCACAACCCACCCATACCCCTACATTTACCCCTTACCTAACACTACGGGCAATTTAGCATGGCCAATTCACCTGACCCGCACATCTTTGGACTGTGGGAGGAAACCGGAGCACCTGGAGGAAACCCACGCAGACACGGGGAGAACGTGCAAACTCCACACAGTCTGTCGCCTGAGTCAGGAAGATCCTACAGACCTTCTCTCATACGCTCACACATACAAACCCACAGACGCACCCTCTCACACATACAGACACAGACAAGGTCTTTTCTCCAGGATGGGAGTGTCCAAAACCAGAGGACAGAGGTTTGAGTGGGAGAGGGGAAAGATTTAAAAAGAGACCTAAACAGCATCTTTTCCAAACAGATGGCGATGCATGTATGGAATGAACTGCCAGAGGAAGTGGCCAGTACAACTTATTTTAAAAGGCATCGGAATGAGTATGTGAATAGAAAGGGTTTGGATGGATATCGATCAAATGCAATTAGATTTACATAAAGTATCGTTCAGCATGGATGTGTTGGATTGAAAAGTCTATTCCCGTCCTGTATATCTCCATGACTATTTGATAACAGATCCTTTATTTCTGTTGATGTAAATATCCTTATAAATCATAGCTGGGTACTAATAGTTAGGTGTAAAAAGGAGAGAGAATTCCTCAATTAGGGCACTAGAAGAATCCTGGGAGACCCCGATTTCTAGTTTACTTCCTAATGATAAAACGTTAAGCACGAGCACCGACTATGTATTGATTTCTAATTTTGTTTCATTTTTCTGGTTTTATTCCCTGCTACGGTGACACTCCACGTCTGGATGATTGATAGGTTGGGAGATTGTGGGTTGGGCCTTAATTAACTGAATGTTCTATTGATCCAGAAGGTGTAAAAAGGGAGTCAAAGCTTCAGCAGAATTCCTGCAGAGCTGAGAATTTATGACATTTCACTCTCTGTGGGAACTGGGAGATCAGCAGAGGACAGATAAATCAGGACCTGTAATTCGAGCTGACACCAGACTACCATGTTATCAGTGCTTTGATTGGCAGTGCCAACCCTCTACCTTTACCTAGCTTCCCATTCAACTTGAATGCCACATACTCCCTCGATAACCAGGATCCAATCCTCGTCATCCTGAAGACTCTGTAAAGAGTCTCAGGTCATAATTATTCTCTTCAATGTGTGCAGTCAATTCATTCACTTTGTTACAATGCAGCACACATTTAGACAGAGATTTTAGTTTCAATTTTTAATGATCTTTTGAATCCAGCATTGAATGCTGGTTGATTTATTCTCCTGTCCCTTTCTATCATTCTCTGATGTTCATTTTCCACATCACTACATTGTTCACCAGCCTTGATTTGGATTGAACATGCTAAATAGCCCGTAGTTTCCAGGGATGTGCAGGTTAGGTGGGTTAGCCAATGGGAAATACAAGGTTATATATTCATAGCAATAGAAGCAGGAGTAGGCCATTTGGCCCACTGAGCCTGCTCCACCATTCAGTAAGATTGTGGCTGATCTATCCGTCATCTCAGCTCCTCCTGCCTGCATTATCCCAACTATCCACAATTCCCCTACCATGGAAAAACCCATCCAACTAGGTCTTGAATATACTTACCACTCCCTTGGGCAGAGAATTCCATAGAGTCATGACTATCCGGGAAAAGCAGTTTATCCTCATCTCTGTCCTAAATCTACTCCTCCCCCTAATCTTGAGGCCATGTCTCCTCAGCTGAAAATGTGTTGCTGGTTAAAGCACAGCAGGTCAGCAGCATCCAAGGAACAGGAAATTCGACGCTTCGGGCCAGAGCCCTTCATCAGGAATGTAGGGCTATGGCCCGAAACGTCGAATTTCCTGTTCCTTGGATGCTGCCTGACCTGCTGTGCTTTAACCAGCAACACATTTTCAGTTCTGATCTCCAGCATCTGCAGACCTCACTTTTTACGCCATGTCTCCTCATCCTAATCTCACCCACCAGCAGAAACACCTTGGTAGGATGGGGCCCATCAGCTGCTGGCATGCCCTTCGGAGGAGGCAGCATGGACTTGATGGGCCGAAGGCTTGCTTCGACACTGTGGGGCTATGATTTCCCGCAGTTGTGTTTGCCCCAGACCGCAGCACCCAGAACCTCGCACCTTCTGCAAATCGAAAGATAAGTCCCACCCTGCTCTCTCATGTGTGTTATCTAACTGCTTAATCATTTCAAGTGAATACAGTCCTCGCCTCCCACTGCTGCCAATAAACTTTACAATGCTGATGAAACAACTCAATACCTACAGTACTGAAAATTGTAAGGCTTCGAATGAGATCAGTTACTGATTCACCTATTCTTCTGTTGCACAGCATTGGAAATACAACGTTGGAGGTTAAAAGAACTGAGCAGTATTAAACAAAACCCCACCAAATCACTAGGCTCCCTGTTCAGCACAGTTCACTTACTGCTAGTAAACCTTAAAGCAATTCATCCCCACACTGCAATGAATTCCCAGTTTCCAAAATCCCAGATCTACTCACTCAGTCACTGTCTCACAAATGAAAGATTTTGTTATAACTTCTGCTCCCAGTAAGGGCAAAACATCTTTGAAAGCTGCTGTCAAAGTCCAGTCTTCACAACGACACTTCTGCTTTTACTGAAGACGATTAGTCACATAGCACAAAGAGACACCAATCGGTCCAACTCATCTGTGCCACCCAGATATCTGAACCTCATCTCATTCCATTTGCTAGCATTTGGCCCATATCCTTCTGAATCCTTCCTATTCATATATTCATCCAGATGCCTTTTAAATGTACTAATCTCCACCACTTCCTCTGGCAGCTCATTTCATTCCATATATGCACCACCCTCTGCATAAAAAAAGTTGCCCCTCAGGTTCCTTTAAAATCTTTCCCCTCTCACCTCAAACCGATGCCATCTAGTTTTGCACTCCCCTACTCTGGGGAAAAGATCTTAGCTCTTCAGCCTATTCTTGCTCCTTATGAACTGGTGGAAGTTCACCCCTCAGCCTCTGATGCTCCAGGGAAAACAGCCTCAGCCTATTCCACCTCTCCCTTTAACACAAACATTCCAACTCTGGCATAAGCCTTGTAAATCCTTTCTGAACTCTTTCAAAGTTTTGCAGCATCTTTCTTGTGGCAGGGAGACCAGAACAGAACAGAACAGAACACATTATTCAAAAGTGGCCTTATCAACTTGACCACCATTCCTATGCTGAACACACTGGCCAATGCTTTTGGAAAGCATACCAAAAACCTTCTTCACTATCCTATCTACCTGCAACTCCACTTTCAAGGAACTGTGAACCTGCACTGCAAGTTCTCTTTGTTCAGCAACAGTCACCGTTAACTTAGACCTGTCCTGATTTGTGTTGCCAAAATGCAACCTCATATTTATCTAAATTAAAACATACCATTCCTCAGCACATCAGCCCATCCAATCAATTCTAATTTATATTGAACTTTGTCCTTTTTCATTCCTTAAAAGCTAAAAATCTCCACCCCACATTTTGCTGAACCTAATCCCTGCTGCACCTCATCCTGAAGAGTCTGGTTCATGCTAATTAACAGGCCCACACACAGGAGAGATCTAATTGAAACATACAGAATACTGAATGGTCCAGACATTGGGAATATTGGGAAAATGTTTCCATTGCTAGGAGAGACTCGGCCGCGAAGATACAGTCTTAGAGTAAAGGGAAGACCTTTCAGAAAGGAGAGAAGGGAGAAATTTCTTCAACCCAACTGACAGACTGGATAGGCTGGGATTTCTTTCACTAGAGCATAGGAGGCCAAGAGGTGAACTTATAGATGATTATAAAATGAGTGGTATGGATGAGGTGTACGGCAGGTATTCTTTCCTTAGGGTGGTGGTTTCATGATGCAGGGGCAAATTTTGAAGGTGAGAGGAGAAAGATTTTAAAAAGATATGAAGTGCACCATTTCAGTGTGGCTTGTGTGTGAAATGAATGTCCGGAAGAAGTGATGGATGCAGTTACAGCTGCAATGTTTAAAAGGCATTTGGATAAGTACATGAATAGGAAAGGTTTGGAGGGATATGGGCCAAACACTGGCAGGTGGTATTAGTTTAGTTTGACAACATAGTCAGCGTGGACTATTTGGACTGAAGGTTCCATTTCTGTCCTGTATTGGTCTTAAAACCATTTTCTTGCCTTCCACTATAACCATCCATTTCGTTTTTGTTCAAAAATCAGATTAACTCAGCCTTGAACATATTCAAATGACCCCCACACTGCAGGAAGATATCCCCACTTCCAAATTCAATTCCTCTTGCTAATGTACTACTTGTCTTACTCATTGCTTGCTGCGCCTGTCTGACAACTAGCATTGACTAGTGTAGAAGGAGGTCCCTTTGTACATCCACACGTCACTCCTGAAGGGCTCGTGCCCGAAACGTCGATTCTCCTGTTCCTCGGATGCTGCCTGACCTGCTGTGTTTTTACAGCGCCACACTTTTCTACACTGACCACCAGCATCTGCTGTCCTCACTTTCTCCACACCCCAATATATCACCATTTAAACAATGCACCTCCTTTCATTTTTTGTACACAGCAAAGGCTACAACTTTGCATTGTGGTACTGCATTTGCCACGTGTTTGCTAATTGAGATACAGACCTGGACCAACTTTTCCAGAATCTGTCCTCTTCCTGGATTCACTCCCTTTCCTTTCAGTTGCTGCAAATTAACAATTGAACACCAAAACGAAAAACAAATAGAAAAGGGGGTGAGAAAAGTGAATGTTGTGCTCACACATGTTAGACAGAGGAAGATAGACGCAGTCTGGCGTGAAGCTCAATCTTCATTCAGACGGAAAGCAGCAGCATCGTAAGCTCTTATCGAATTTCCGCATTCAGACAATGGAGGGGGCTTTGATTGGCAGGAGGACCACACTCCTTCCGGTCTTCCAAGTTTCCCCATTGGTCTAACGAAAGGAGGTCGCGCGCCGTTTCCGCGGACAGCAATAAGATTCTTGCTGACACCGGCGAACATGCGCAATATGCTCGGTGAGGTTGTTGGTATTCCTGACAGATTTTGTGTTCAAATGACAATAAGAGAAATAAAAAAAGGCTGGAACGACATTTTTTTTTCCCTCTTGCGTCTCGCTATTTTACTCCTTTTGCATTTTGTCTGGCTATTCAACTTTTGTACATCTTTTCCCCTGTGTAGGGGACTCCCAAACTCGGGAGAGAGCATAGGTTTAGGGAAGAAGAGAAAGATTAAAAGGGTCCTAAGGATTAGAAAAAAAAATTTGAACGTTAATTCCCCTTAAGAAATGCCCTCGCTTAAGCCCTGAACATAATACATAAGCCCTGAACATAATCACAAGAGCACAAAAGATATTGTGAAACTTGAAAGGCTTCAGAAACAGTTTGTTAGGATGTTGCTCAGGTTGGTAGGTTTGAGAGACAACGTCAGGCTGGGGCTGTTTTCCCTGGAGCATGGGAGGGTTAGGGGTGACCTTATAGAGGTTTATAAAATCGTGAAGGGCATGGATAGGTTTCTCTGGCGTGGGAGACTTCAAGAACTAGAGAGCATTTGTTTAGGGCGAGAAGGGAAAACGTTTAAAAAGGGACCTAAAGGGCAACTTTTTCACGCAGAGGGTGGTGCATGGACTAATTAAATGTCAAAGGAAGTGGTGGAGGCTACAGCATTTAAAAGGCATCTGGATGGATACATGAATAGGGAGATTTAAATTGATATGGGCCTAGATTAATTTAGGATATCTGCTCGGCACAGACTGAAGGGTTTGCTTCCATACTCTACAACTCCATTATTCTTTTTCTACATAGTCAGAATCAATTTTACAAGACTACGTCTAGGCCATTCACCCCTCAAAGCCTGTCCTCAACTGTTGCCTAACTGCACATATTTCAATGCAAGTTTGAGAAGGATGTCAGCGGTTTTTTAAATACAATTTAAACTTTAATGATGTTTTTGAATATAATCATTTTCGATAAGGCACTTGCATCTCCCAGGCTGAGTCATCACCATCCATTCTCTCTCTCTTCCAAGAAGGGCTTGATACAGCGATCAAAGAGGGTTCAAGGCATGAAAGATGGTGATGGTGGCGGTGGGACAGACAGAAAAGCCAGAGTCACAGGACCACCAAGACAATGGAGGGACAGAGAATGGGGGAAAGAGAATGACATGCAGATGGAATGGATAGGGGGCAGTGGGTGGGGAGAGGATAGCACAAATCACACTTTCCCAAGACCAATGTCAGGCTTATACTCCATCACACACACAAGCACACACTTTCTCACACACTCACACTCTCTCTCATGCACGCAACCATACAAAAAGTCTATGGGGTGAATTTGCATTTGCAGATCCATTCTATTTGGCTCAAAAAGCACACAATCTGCAGGCAGTCAATCCATGTAATATTTTATAAATTCCTCCTTTGGAAGTAGAATCAGTCAAGATTGGAATACAGAGACTAAACTTCACACCTTTAATACATTGTCTGAGCTGAGCTATTCATCATTTTGTTTCATAAAACCTGAACTTATTTCAAGAATGTGACTTGAAAGTAGTTCTGCGATTTACAATATTATTGAAATGAAACCTGCAAACCACTGTAAAAGATGGAAGACATAACAGCAATCTAAATTTGTTCAATATATCATTTCGGCTGCATGACACTGTAATCTTTCGATATAAATTATATGTCTTATGATCCTGCATCACAGCTACCTGAAGATTTTTCCAAATAAACCTGTTGAACTATAAACTGGTGCTGCGTGATTTTTAACTTGATCCACCCCAGTTCAACACCTCCAGCTCCTCCACATCGTGTCGATTGACCACAGCCCACACTTCCCAGTGCTGCCAGTAAACGTTACAATGTTTACAACGTTACAGTAAACCTGCACTCCTGAAAAATTTACAATTTCTAATGATACTAGTTACTCATTCACTGCTCTGTCTGATACATGACATTGGAAACTTAGTGCTGGAGGCTGAAAGAAATCAGCAGCTTTAAAACAAAAACCTTTTGGATCTCTCAGCTTTCAATGAGAGTCTGAGCCCAGGTTACCTTTATTGCAACTCAACTTTGTTACAGCTTCAGGTTTTTCCAGGGAAAAGGCATACAAAAAAGTAGCCTTTTCTTTCTTTAAACAACTCAAGGTCAAAGCACATACACTACCCCAACCACCAACCCCTCATCCTACTTTCTTTACTATTGATTTGTATTTGGATCCCTGGTACAGCCTTAACCCATCGGAAGTATTGCCTCACTCAGCAATTTCAACCTACACACTGTATACAAGTGTGTTTCTCCTCACTGACTAGCTGGGGATGGGGGTGGGGGTGGGGGGTGAAGAGGGATGGCAGTCAAGAGTCAACCACACTGTTGTGGGTCTAGAGTCACATGTCAGCCAGACCAGGTAAAGAATGCAGCTGGGACGACTGAATGAATCCTTTCCCACAACGGCAGTTTCCTTCCCTAAAAAGAAAATGTGTGAATCAGATGGCGTTTCTTTTTCCCCCCATGAAAATGGTTACATCATTTGATTCTGAACTCCAAATTTCTGACCGAGTTCCATTTCCACCTTCTGCCGCGGCAGGATTTGAACCCAGGAGTTCCCAGAGGTGGGCTGATAGTCCAGTCGAAAATGGCACTCAGCCGTCGCTCCTTCAATCCCCCTGCGATGGCACATGAACTTGCTGGTGCCTCCACAAGTGGGAGGAGTGGGTGAAACCCTTCCCGCACTAACGTACCTAACACTACAGACAATTTAGCACAGCCAATTCACCTGACCTGCACATTCTTGGATTGTGGGAGGACACTGGAGCACCCAAAGGAAACCCATGCAGACACGGGAAGAATGTGCAAACTTCACACAGACAGTCGCCCAATGTGGGAATCGAACCCGGGTCCCTTGCACGGTTAGGCAGCAATGCTAACCACTGAGCCCGTGCCATTCCTATTCAAATATCTATCCAGATGCCTTTTAAATGTTGCAGTTCTACCAGCCTCCACCACTTCCTCAGCTCATTCCAAACATGCACCACCCTCTGCATTAAAACGTTGCCCCTTAGGTCTCATTATATATCTTTCCCCTCTCACCCTAAACCTACACCCTCTAGTTCTGGACTCCCCCACTCCAAGGAATGGACTTTGTCTATTTATTCTATCCATGCCCCTTGTGATTTTATGAACTTCTATAAAGGTCACCCCTCAGCCTCTGACCCTCCAGGGAAAAACAGCCCCAGCGTATTGAGCCTCTCCCCATAGCTCAAATCCTCCAACCCTGGCAACATCTTTGTAAATCTTTTTTGAACCCTTTCAAGTTTCACAACATCCTTCCAAGAGGAAGGAGACAATTGCACACAACATTCCAGAAGTGGCCAAACCAACATCCTGTACAGCCACAACTCCGATACTTAGTGTTCTGACCAAGAAAGGAAAGCATACCAAATGCCTTCTTCACAATCCTATATACCGGTGACCTACTTTCAAAGAAATGCACCACTTTGCATTTGTCGAACTTAAACTCCATCTATCAGTCATTAGCCCATTGGCCCATCTGATCAAGATCCCGTTGTAATCAGAGGTAACCTTCTTCGCTGTCCACTACACCTCCAGTTTTGTTGTCATCTGCAAATTTACTAACTAAATCTCCAATGTTCCCATCCAAATCATTTATATAAGTGACGAAACGTAGTGGATACAGCACCAATCCTGTGGCACTCCACTGGTCACAGGCCTCCACCACCAGCCTCTGTCTTCTACCTTCAAGTCTATTCTTTATACAAATGGCTAGTTCTCCCTGTATTCGATGAGATCTGATCTGATCTTGTTAACCAATCTCCCATGGGGAACCTTGTTGAACACTTTCCTGAAGTCCGTGTAGATCATGTCCACTGTTCTGCCCTCAATCCTGTTTAGTACTTCTCCAAAAACTCAATCAAGTTCATGAGACATTCCCCACACACAAAGCCATGTTGACTCTCCCTAATAAGTTGTTCCCTTTCGAAATGCATGCAAATCCTGTTCCCCAGAATGCCCTTCAAAAACCTGCCAACCATCGATGTTAGGCTTACTGGTCTATACTTCCCTGGCTTGTCATTACCACCTCTCTTAATAGTGGCACCAACCAGTCTTCCAGGACTTCACCTGTAACTATTGATGATACAAATATTTCAGCAAGGGGCCCAACAATCACTTCACTAGCTTCCCACAGAATTGTCAGATACATCTGATCAGGTCCTGGGGATTTATCCACTTTTGTGTGTTTCAAGACATCCAGCACTTTTCCACTGTAATATGGAGATTTTACAAGATGACACCATCTATTTCCTTACATTCTATATCTTTGATGTCCTTCTGCACAGTAAAAACTGATGTAAAATATTCATTTTGGATCTCCCCATCTCCTGTGACTCCACACACAGGCCGCCTTGCTGATCTTTAAGGGGCCCTATGTGCTCCCTAGTTACCCTTTTGTCCTTAATGTATTTGTACGAGTCCTTTGGATTCTCCTTAACCCTATTTGCCAAAGCTATCTCATGTCCTTTTTTTACCATCCTGATTTCACTCCTAAGTATACTTCTACAGCATTTATACTCTAAGAATTCACTTGATCTATCCTATGTATACCTGACATATACTTGCTTCTTCTTAACCAAACGGTCAATTTCTCTAGTCATCTAGCATTCCCTACACCTCCCAGCCTTTCCTTTCACCGTAACAGGAATATACTGTCTCTGGACTCTCATTCTCATTTCGGAAGGCTTCCCATTTTCCAGCCATCCCTTTACCTGCGAACACCTGTGCCCAATCAGCTTTTGAACATTCCGGCCTAATATGTCAAAATTAGCCTTCCTCTAATTTAGAGCTTCAACTTTTAGATCCAGTCTATCCTTTTCCATCACTACTTTAAAACTAATAGAATAATGGTCGCTGTCCCCAAAGTGCTACCCCACTGACATCTCAGTCACCTGCCCTGCCTTACTTCCCAAGTGTAGGTCAAGTTTTGCACCTTCTGTAGTCGTACATACTGAATCAGAAAATTTTCTTGTACACACTTAAATTTCTCTCCATCTAAACCCTGAACACTATGGCAGTCCCAGTCTATGTTCGGAAAATTAAAATCCCCTACCATTACCACCATATTATTCTTACAGATAACTGAAACCTCATTATAAATTTGTTTCTTACTTTCCCGCTGACTATTTGGGGCTCTATTATACAATTCCAATAAGGTGATCATCCCTTTCTTAATTCTCAGTTCCATCCAAATAACTTCACTGGATGTATTTCCAGGAATATCTTCCCAAAATATGGCTGTAACACTATCCCTTATCAAAAAGGCCACTCCCTCTCCTCTCTCACTTCCCCCACCCTTCCCCTTCCTTGAGCATTTGTATCCTGGAACATTAAGCTGCCAGTCCTGTCCATCCCTGAGCCACATTTCTGTAATTGCTGTGATATCCCAGTCCTATGTTTTGTCCCGGTCTGCCCTGACTGTTTGACTGGCTTGTTTTCTCAACTGTGGCAGTCTCAGATTGATCTCTTTCCTCACTATCTCCCTGGGTCCCACCTCTCCCACTTTACTACTTGAAATCCTCCTGAGCAGCTCTAGCATATTTCCCTGCCAGTATATTAGTCCCCTTCCAATTCAGGTGCAATCCAGCCTTCTTGTTCAGGTCACTTTTGCCCTAGAAGATCCAAAAATGTGAATCCTTCTCCCATACACCAGCTCGTCAGCCACATATTCATTTGCCTTGTCCTCCTATTCTGGCCCTCACTAGCTCATAGCACTCGTAGTAAACCAGATATTATCAATCTCGAGGACCTCCTTTTTAAATTCCTGCCGAACTTTCTATGCTCTCCCTTCAGAATCTCATCTTTTTCCTTTCCTATGTCATTGGTTCCAATGTGTACAATGACCTCCTGCTGGTCCCTCTCCCCTTTGTGAATATTCTGTCCCCTCTCTGAGACATCCTTGATCCTGGCACAAGGGAGGCAACACACCATTCTGATTTTTTTTACTGCTGGCCACAAAAACATTTGTCTGTGCCTCTGACAAGAGTGCCCTTTTACAATTGATCGCTTGGAATCCGACATACCCCACATTGCATTAGAGCCTGTGTAGGGGTGTTCAAAACTAGAGGGCGTAGGTTTTGGGTGAGATGGGAAAGATTTAGAAGGGACCTAAGGGGCAACATTTTCACACCGTGGTGGTGCACATATGAAATGAACTGCCAGAGGAAGTGGTGGAAGCTGGTACAATAACATTTAAAAACCATCCGGATGAGTATGTGAATAGGAAGGATTGGAGGGTAATTGACCAAATGGACATAGACGTACGTAGGATATCTTATCAGCATGGGACTGTTTGATTGAAAAATGCATTTCCATGCTGTATTTCTGTCTATTTGATAATAGATGCTTTATTTCCGTCGATTAAGCACAATCACCAACCGTGCATTTATTTCTAATATTGTTTCATTTTTCTTGTTTTATTCTCTGCTGTGACAACACTGTGTCTGGAAGGTTGACAGGCTGACAGGCTGGGAGACTGGGGGTTGGGCCTTGAGTGACTGAATGTTTTATTGTTCCAGAAGGTGTAAGGGGACGGGTGGGGTGGGTCGGGTCAAAGCTTCAGCAGAACAGACAACATCTTACTCTGTGGGAACAGGGAGATCAGAGGACACAGAAATAAGAATCTGAAATGCAAGTTGATTGTCACTGCCATCCTCTACCTTTACCTAGCTTCCCATTTGACTTCAATTCCACGTAACCCCTCAATATTCAGCATTCAATCCATGTCATCCTGAAGAGTAAAAAGTGAGGTCTGCAGATGCTGGAGATCAGAGCTGAAAACGTGTTGCTGGTTAAAGCACAGCAGGTTAGGCAGCATCCAAGGAACAGGAAATTCGACGTTTCGTGCCAGAGCCCTTCACAGCAATAGAAGCAGGAGTAGGCCTTTTGGCCCATCGAGCCTGCTCCACCATTCATTAAGCTCATGACAGATTCCTGATGAAGGGCTCTGGCCCGAAACGTCAAATTTCCTGTTCCTCGGATGCTGCCTAATCTGCTGTGCTTTAACCAGCAACACATTTTCAGCTTGTCATCCTGAAGCCATGTCTCTGTAAGGAATCTCAGATCATAATTATTCTCTTCAATGTGTGCAGTCAATTCATTCACTTTTGTGACAATGCAGCACACATTCAGATACACAGTCTTTAATTTCAATTTTTGTGATCTTTTGAATCCGACTTTGATTGCTAGTACATTCACTCTCCTTGTCCCTTTCTATCGTTCTCCGACATTCATTTTACACATCACTAGATTGCTCACCGGCCATGATTTGGCTTGGCCTTGCTAAATTGTCCATAGTGTCCAGGGATATGCAGGTTAGGTGCATTAGCCATGGGAAATGCAGGGTTATAGTTTCATAGCAATAGAAGCAGAAGTAGGCCTTTTGGCCCATCGAGCCTGCTCCACCATTCATTAAGCTCATGACTGACAAATCCATCATCTCTGCTTTTCCTACCTACATTATCCCAACTACCCTTAATTCCCCAACCATGCAAACACCCATCCAACTGTGCCTTGAAAATAATTAATGAAGCTGCCTCTACTGCTTCCTTGGGCACAGAATTCCATAGAGTCACTACTCTCTGGGAAAAGCAGTTCCTCCTCATCTCTGTCCAAACTCTATTCCCCCAATCTTGAGGCCTAGTCTCACCCACCAGCAGAAATGACCTGATAGGGTTGGGGGCTGGATTTGGAGGGGTCGGTGTGGACCTGATGGCTTACATCCGCACGGTAGGTCTTCTATGATATACCACTGGTGTTTGCCCTGGATCACAGCACCCAGAACATCCCACGTCCTGCAAATCAAAAGGCAAGTCCCACCCTGCCCCCCTCTCATACATCTAACTGCTTAATCATTTCCAGAGGGTACAGCCCACACCTCTTGCTGCTACCAGTAAACTTTACAATGCTGATGAAACAATGCAATACTGAAAATCCTAAGATTCACAGCTCCTTCTGATGCACAGCATTGGAAATATAATGTTGGAGGCTGAAAGAAAATGAGCAGCTTAAAAGAAAAACCCACCTACCCCTTCACTGGGCTCCTCGCTCAGCACACTGACTTAATGCCGATAAACCTTAAAGCACTTCATCCCCACAGCGCAACGAATCCCCATTTTCTACCAAACTTCCTGATGAACTCACTCACTCAATTGCTGTTTCACAAATGATTTTTGTTGGAACTTTCATCGGAACCACTTCTGCTCGCAGTAAGGGCAAAACATTTTTGAAAGCTGCTCTGAAAATCCAGTCTTCACAATCACACTTCTGCTTTCACCAAAGACAATTGGAGTCATACAGCATGGAAACAGACCTTTCGATCCAACTCGTCCATGCTGACCAGATATCCTAAATTAATCGAGTCGCATTTCCAACATTTAGCCCATATCCCTCTAAAACCTTCCTATTCATGTCCCCATCCAGATGCCTTTTAAATGTTGTAATTGTACCAGCCTCCACCACTTCATCTGGCAGACTGCACCACCCTCTGTGTGAAAAAGCTGGCCTTCAGGTCCCTTTCAAATCTTTCCCCTATCCTGGGAAAAGCTCTTGGCTATTCACCCTGACCGTGCCCCTTATGAACTTCTATACCATCTGCCCTCAGCCTCTGATGTCCAGGAATAGCACACTCAACCAATTCAGCATCTCCCTGCAGCTCAAACCCTACAACTCTAGCAACAGCCTTAGCAATCTTTTCTGAACTCTTTCAAAGTTCCACAACTTCTTTCCTTTTGCAAGGAGACCAGAATGGAATGCAATATTCCAAAAGTGACACCAAATTGGAGGTATAGTAGACAGCGAACAAGGTTACCTCGGATTACAGAGGGACCTTGATCAGATGAGCTGATGGGAAGTGGCAATTGCAATTTAATTTAGATAAATGAGAGCTGCTGCATTTTGGGAAAGCAAATCTTAGCAGGACTTATACACTTAATGGTAAAGCCCTAGGGAGAATCGCTGACCAATGAGACCTTGGAGTGCAGGGTATAGCTCCTTGAAAGTGGAGTAACAGGTAAATAGGATAGTGAAGAGGTAGTTTAGTATGCTTTCCTTTATTGGTCAGAGTATTATAACATAGAACAGTACAGCACAGAACAGGCCCTTCAGCTCACGATGTTGTGCCAACCATGTGAGGTAAACCTAATGTATGAACTCTCAAATTTCTGTAACTATATGTATGTTCAGCAGTCTCTTAAATATCCCCAATGACCCTGCTTCCACAACTGCTGCTGGCAATGCATTCCATGCTCTCACAACTTTCTGCGTATTGAACCCGTCTCTGACATCCCCTCTATACTTTCCACCAAACAGTTTAAACTATGACCCCTCGTGTTAACAATTTCTGCCCTGGGAAAAAGTTTCTGGCTATCAACTCTATCTGTGCCTCTCATTATCTTGTACACCTCAATTAGGCCCCCTCTCTTCCTTCTTTTTTCCAATGAAAAAAGTCCGAGCTCAGTCAACCTCTCTTCATAAAATAAGCCCTCCATTCCAGGCAGCATCCTGGTAAACCTCCTCTGAACCCTCTCCAAAGCATCCACATTTTTCCTATAATAGGGTGCCCAGAACTGGACACAGTATTCCAAGTGCGATCTAACCAAAGTTTTATAGAGCTGCAACAAGATCTCACGGCTCTTAAACTCAATCCCCCTGTTAATGAAAGCCAAAACACCATATGCTTTCTTAACAACCCTGTCCACCTGGGTGGCAATTTTAAGGGATCTATGTACCTGCACACCAAGATCCCGCTGTTCCTCCACACTGCCAAGAATCCTGTCTTTAATCCTGTACTCAACTTTCAAGTTCAACCTTCCAAAATGCATCACCTCACATTTATCCAGATTTAACTCCATCTGCCACCTTTCAGCCCATCTCTGCATCCTGTCAGTGTCATGTTGCAGCCTACAACAGTCCTCTATACTGTTAATGACGCCTCTAACCTTTGTGTCATCTTCAAACTTGCTAACCCATCCTTCAATCTCCTCATCCAAGTCAGAATATTCTTCCAGGCAGAATATTTTCCTTCCACTACCACTCATGGTCTTCTGTCGACCAGCTGTATCCAGACAGCTAAGTTCCCCTGTATCCCATTCGTCCTGACCTTCTGAACGAGCCTACCATGGGTAACCTTATCAAATGCCTTACTGAAGTCCATATACACTACATCCACCGCTCGACCCTCATCAACTTGTCTAGTAACATCCTCAAGGAACTCAATAAGATTTGTGAGGCATGACCTACCCCTCACAAAGCCATGCTGACTGCCTTTAATCAAGTCAAGCTCTTCCAGATGGCCATAAATCCTATACCTCAGCATCCTTTCTAACACCTTGCAAACGACAGACGTGAGACTGATTTGTCTGCAATTGCCAGGGATTTCCCTATTTCCTTTCTTGAAGAGAGGAATTACATTTGCCTCCCTCCAGTCCTCCGGTATGACGCTGGTAGAGAGCCAGGATGCAAAGATCTTCGCAAGCAGCGAAGCAATCACATTTCTCACTTCCCAAAGCAGCCGAGGACAAATCTGGTCTGGCCCTGGCAACTTGTCAATCTTAATGTTTGTCAAAAGTTTCAACACATCAGCTTCCTCAATCTTTATCTGTTCCAGCATGCTTACCTGCTCCTCAATGGTTTCATTCACTCCAAGTCCTTTTCTTTAGTAAAAACAGAAGCAAAAAACTCATTTAGGGCTTCCCCTACCTCCTCAGACTCTATACACAAGTTCCCTATGCTATCCTTGATTGGCCCTACTCTTTCTTTGATCATTCTCTTATTCCCCCATACCTGTAAAATGCCTTTGGATTCTCCCTAATTTTTTGGATTATTGAGTACAGGAGTTGGGAGGTCATGTTGCGGCTGTATAGGACATTGGTTAGGCCACTTTTGGAATATTGCATGCAATTCTGGCCTCCTTCCTATCAGATGGATGTAGTGAAACTTGAAAAAGGGATCAGAAAAGACTTACAAGGATGTTGCCAGGGTTGGAGGATTTGAGCTATAGGAAGAGGTTTAATAGGGTGGGACTGTTTTCCCTGTGCATTAGAGGCTGAGGGGTGACATTATAGAGGTGTATAAATCATAAGGGACATGGATAGGATAAATAGACGAGGTCTTTCCCCTGGGATGGGGGAGTCCAGAACTATAGAGCATAAGTTTAGGGTGAAAGGGGAAAGATATAAAAGTGACTAAAGGGACAACGTTTTCACGCAGAGAGTGGTGCGTATGTGAAATGGGCTGCCAGATGAGTGGTGGAGACTAGTACAATTACGACATCTAAAAGGCATCTGGATGGGGATATGAAGAGGAACGGTTTGGAGTAATGTGATGTGGTTGCTGGCAGGTGGGACTAGATTGGGTTGGGATATCTGGTCGGCATGGACGAGTTGGATCGAAGGGTCTGTTTTCATGCTGTACATCTCTATGACTCAATGGTCGAACCAATGTCCTGTGCAACCACAAAATGAACTCCCAATTTCTTTACTCCATGCACTGATCAATAAAGGAAAGCATACCAAACGCCTTCCTCACTTTCCTATCTACTTGCAACTCCACTTTCAAGGAACCATGAACCTGCAGTGCAAGGTCTCTTTGTTCAGCAACACTCCCCATTAACTGTGTAAGTCCTGTCCTGATTTGCCTTACCAAAAGACAACACCTCACACTTGTCTAAATTTAACTCCATATACTACTCCTCAGCCTATCAGCCATCCAATCAATTTTAGTTTACACAAAACCTTCTTTCCTCTTTTATTCTCGAAAAGCTGAAAATCTCCATCCCACACACACTCCCCCCATTCTCACTTTGCTGAACCTAATCCCTGCTTTACCTCATCCTGACGGGTCTGGCTCATGCTGATTAACAGGCCCACACTCTGGGGGGGATCTAATTGAAACATACAGAATACTGAACGGACTGAACAGAGTGGACGTTCAGACAATGTTTCCGTTGGTAGGAGAGACTAGGACGTGAGGGCGCAGCCTTAGAGTATGGGAAAGACCATTTAAAATGGAGATAAGGAGAAACCTCTTCATCCAGAGAGTTGCGAATGCATTGAATTCACTTCCAGAGTAGGCCAGATCACTAAGTATATTTAGGACTGAGATCGATAGGTTCTTGAGTATTGAAGGGATCAAGGGTTATGGGGAGAAAGTAGGAGAATGGGGTTGAGAAACTTATCAGCTATGATTGAATGGTGGAGAAGACCTAGTGGGCTGAATGGCCTAATTTCTGTTCCTGTGTCTTAAGGTCTCTTGCTGTCTTGGACACAGAATTGGGAGCAGCAGTAGACCACTTGGTCTCTTGAGCCTGTACCAGCATTGAACAGACCATAACTGGATATGATTATATCTACATCTAGGTGGATAGAGTGGGACTTTTTTCACTGGAGCTTAGGTGGTTGAGAGGTGAGCTTACAGAGGATAATAAAATCAAAAGGAGGTATAGATGAGGTGAACAGGAAAGGTGCCCTTTCCTTTGGGTGGGGGTTTCAAGATTAGACAGCCAATTTTGAAGGTGAGAGGGGAAAGACGAGGGGCACAATTTTTTTTTTAAAACACAGAGTGTGGCTTGCATGTGGAATGAATGTCCAGAGGAAGTGGTGGATGCAGGTACAGTTACAACATTTAAAATACATTTGAATAATATATGAATAGAAAAGGTTCAGAAGGATATGGGCCAAACACAGGCAGGTGGAATTAGTTTAGTTTGACAACATAGTCAGCATGGACTAGTTGACTGAAGGGTCAGTTTCTGTGCTATATGACTAACTATTCAGTACTGGTCTTAAAACTATTTTCTTGCCTTCCCCCAAAACCATCCACTTCTTTGTTGTTCAAAGTCAGATGAACTCAGCCTTGAATATATTTAATAACCTTCTAACCACAGAAAGACATCTCACTTCTGAACTCAAATCCTCTTGCTAATATACAACTTCGAGTAAAAAAATGAGGTCTGCAGATGCTGGAGATCACAGCTGAAAATGTGTTGCTGGTCAAAGCACAGCAGGCCAGGCAGCATCTCAGGAATAGGGAATTCGACGTTTCGAGCATAAGCCCTTCATCAGGAATGAGAGAGAGTAGCCAAGCAGGCTAAGATAAAAGGTAGGGAAGAGGGACTTGGGGGAGGGGCGATGGAGGTGGGATAGGTGGAAGGAGGTCAAGGTGAGGGTGATAGGCCGGAGTGGGGTGGGGGCGGAGAGGTCAGGAAGGAGATTGCAGGTTAGGAGGGCGGTGCTGAGTTGAGGGAACCGACTGAGACAAGGTGGGGGGAGGGGAAATGAGGAAACTGGAGAAATCTGAATTCATACCTTGTGGTTGGAGGGTTCCCAGGCGGAAGATGAGGCGCTCCTCCTCCAGCCGTCGTGTTGTTACGTTCTGCCGGTGGAGGAGTCCAAGGACCTGCATGTCCTCGGTGGAGTGGGAGGGAGAGTTAAAGTGTTGAGCCACGGGGTGGTTGGGCTGGTTGGTCCGGGCGGCCCAGAGGTGTTCTCTGAAGCGTTCCGCAAGTAAGCGGCCTGTCTCCCCAATATAGAGGAGGCCACATCGGGTGCAGTGGATGCAATAGATGATGTGTGTGGAGGTACAGGTGAACTTGTGGCGGATATGGAAGGATCCCTTGGGGCCTTGGAGGGAAGTGAGTGTGGAGGTGTGGGCGCAAGTTTTACATTTCCTGCGGTTGCAGGGGAAAGTGCCGGGGGTGGAGGTTGGGTTGGTGGGGGGGTGTGGATCTGATGAGGGAGTCACGAAGGGAGTGGTCCTTGCGGAACGCTGATAGGGGAGGGGAGGGAAATATATCCTTGGTGGTGGTACTTATAATGCCGAGGTTGTGAGTTCCACACCCCCCACCAACCCAACCACTCCCCCGTCAGATCCACACCCCCCACCAACCCAACCACTCCCTCGTCAGATCCACACCCCCCACCAACCCAACCACTCCCTCGTCAGATCCACACCCCTCACCAACCCAACCTCCACCCCCGGCACTTTCCCCTGCAACCGCAGGAAATGTAAAACTTGCGCCCACACCTCCACACTCACTTCCCTCCAAGGCCCCAAGGGATCCTTCCATATCCGCCACAAGTTCACCTGTACCTCCACACACATCATCTATTGCATCCACTGCACCCGATGTGGCCTCCTCTATATTGGGGAGACAGGCCGCTTACTTGCGGAACGCTTCAGAGAACACCTCTGGGCCGCCCGGACCAACCAACCCAACCACCCCGTGGCTCAACACTTTAACTCTCCCTCCCACTCCACCGAGGACATGCAGGTCCTTGGACTCCTCCACCGGCAGAACGTAACAACACGACGGCTGGAGGAGGAGCGCCTCATCTTCCGCCTGGGAACCCTCCAACCACAAGGTATGAATTCAGATTTCTCCAGTTTCCTCATTTCCCCTCCCCCCACCTTGTCTCAGTCGGTTCCCTCAACTCAGCACCGCCCTTCTAACCTGCAATCTCCTTCCTGACCTCTCCGCCCCCACCCCACTCCGGCCTATCACCCTCACCTTGACCTCCTTCCACCTATCCCACCTCCATCGCCCCTCCCCCAAGTCCCTCCTCCCTACCTTTTATCTTAGCCTGCTTGGCTACTCTCTCTCATTCCTGATGAAGGGCTTATGCTCGAAACGTTGAATTCCCTATTCCTGAGATGCTTTGACCAGCAACACATTTTCAGCTAATATACAACTTGCCTTGCTCATTGCTTGCTGCACTTGTCTGACAACTTGCATTGACTGGTGTAGAAAGCCACTTTTTACGTTCCTGATGAAGGGCTCGTGCCCAATAAGTGGACTCTCCAGCTCCTCGGATGTTGCCTTTCCAGCGCCACACATTTCAACTCTGATCTCCAGCATCTGCAGTCCTCACATTCTCCACATCCCAACATTTAAACAATGCACCTCCCTTCTTTATTTTTTTTTCCCCACAGCAAAAGCGATAAGTTCACCCTGTGGTTACAGCATTTACCATGTGCTCGCCAATTGAGATACGGACCTGAACCAACTTTTCCAGAGTCTGTCCCCTTCCTAGATTCGCTCCCTTCCGTTTCAGTCAACAATTTGAATTGCAGAACGAAAAAAAGGGGAAATGGAAGGGTGAGGAAAAAAAGTGTTGTACTCACAGAGGAAGGAAGTTGCAATCTGGGGAGAAGCGCAATCTTCATTCAGAGTGAAGGAAACAACAGCAGAAGCTCATGGTCCTATTTCCGCATTTAGACAATAGGGTGGCCGTAATTGGCAGAAGGGCCAGATCCCTTCCGGTCCTCCAGGGCTTTTCATTGGTCCCTCCAAAGAAGGTCGCGAGCAGTTGCAGCGGACAGCGAGTGCATGCGCACTCCTTTGCTGACACCCGTAACATGCGTTGTTCTTGCTGACACCGAAAAGCATGCGCAGTATTCTCTGTGGCGATGCTTGTGTTAGTAACATATTTTAAGCGTCAAAATACCAATTGGAATGAAAAAAGTAGGAGCTATACGTGTTTTTCACCTGTGGTTCGATATTTTATCTCGTTTGCGTTCAGTCCGGCTACTCAACTTTTGTATGTCTTTTCGCCAGGGTCGGAGACTCCGAATAAAAGCAAATTACTGCGGATACTGGAATCTGAAACCAAGAGAAAATGCCGGAAAATCTCAGCAGGTCTGGCATCATCTGTAAGGAGAGAAAAGAGCTGACATTTCGAGTCTCACTGAACCTTTGTCAAAGCTTTGACCAGCACTTTTCTCTCCTTACAGATGCTGTCAGACCTGCTGAGATTTTCCAGCATTTTCTCTTTTGGTAGGGGACTCTCAAACTAGCGGGCATAGATTTAGGGTGAGGGGGAAAGATTTAAAAGGTAACTTTTTCACGCAGACGGTGGTGAGTATGTTGAACGAACTGCCAAAGGAAGTGGTGGTAACTGCTTCATTTACAATATTTAAAAGGCATCTGGATGGGTTTATGAATAGGAAGGGTTGAAAAAGATATGGGCGAAATGCAGGCAAATGGGACATGACACTAATTTAGAATTCAGTGCTCTGCAACTCTATTTCTATATATTCTAAACCAATTTCACAAGACTAAGAATAGGCAATTCTCCCCTGAGCTGTTACCTAACTAAGTACAAATTTCAGAAAGACGCCTGCAGCTCTTTTAAAAAATTAAACATGCTTTCAGACTTTAACAATGTTTCTGAATATATCATTTTGGCTATTTTCAAGCGTAAAGACCAGCCATTTCTCACCTCCATGAACCCCGTCTTTCGCAGATAGTCATGACCATCCATTCTCTCTTTCTCTCTTCTTTGAAGGGCTTGGTACAGTGATCAAAGAGGGCTTGAGGGACGAGTGAGGATAGAGAGGAGGTGGAGGTGGAGGTGGGGGTGTGAAGAGATAAAACGGACAGACCGACAGAGAATAGGGGATAGAAAAAGACTGGAGTACAGTGGGTAGGGAGGAAGAGAAAGGCTGGGTGCGCAGAGGGTTAGGGCAGGGAGAGAAAAAATGAATGGTGTGGGGAGGGGAGGGGAGAGAGAGAAAGAATGGACAGGGAGGAGGTTGTAGAGTTTTGTGAGAAGGACTGGACGGGGGGGGTGCAGAGGGTGGGGAGAGAAATGACAGGTGTGCAGAGGGTGAGATGTTGAGAGAGAGAGAGAGAGAGAGAGAAGGGACAGGAAGCTGGAGATATATAGAGAGAGAAATGGATAGGGTGTTGGGGGGTAGAGGAGAGAGAGGATGGACAGGAATCTGGTAGGTGGTGGGGGAATGGACAAGGGGCGCTGTGTGAGCGCAGTCATCCTCATGTCCTAGCATCAGCAAACCACTGCCTTTCTGTTTTAAAAACTAAATAAATAAAGACTTGGGGATGTACTGGGGATGGCAAGAAGGGGCTGAGGAACTGAACTTTCAGGAGTGGGGAGCTGGGCAAAAACAGGAGGGTGGAAGGGTGAATTCTGATTGGAATCTTTTGAAAGGTGGAGGAATTGGGAGTCAGATTTCAGGTATAAGATAGAGAAGACTGTTTCTTAAAAAACAGACTTCTCTCATCCTATTTTCTGCCCTGCGCTGACAACATTGATTTCTGTGCTCTCTTCTCACAAGGTATTAGCAGAGGAGCATCTGCTTTTAAGGCAAGCACAAGAAACGTACTCAGGGCTTGAATATCAGCAGCATTTGAAGCTAGGAGGAGAAATGTTTGGCTGCAGGAAATGATTTTAAACATCAGCATGACTTGAGAAGCCCCATGATTACATAAAGCCTGTGTGAGAGTGCTCCAGGGTTCTGATTGTGGAGAGAACTTTAACTTTTTCACGAAATGTGGACGAGTGTTCTCACAGTAGACAAGCCTTCACTGTATCGTTAAAGCTGCCGAGACCCAATGACCCCTGCCCTGTGGAAGCAAATTCAATTCCTTCAATGGACTGGAGTGTCACCAGGATTGGGGAGAAGGCAACCCTGAGCATTGGAGAGGGGATTCCTTCAATCCAAGATCACATGGCACCAGGTTCAATCCCACCCTCGGACCCTGCATGGAGTTTGCATATTCTCTCCTCTCCCCCACCCCATGTGCGTGGTTTAGAGTCATAGAGATGTACACCATGGAAACAGACCCTTCGGTCTAACTCATCCATGCTGACCAGATATCCCAACCCAATCTCATCCCACCTGCCAGCACCCAGCCAATATCCCTCAAAACCTTTCCTATTCATATACCCATCCAAATGCCTTTTAAATGTTGTAATCATACTAGCCTTCACCACTTCCTCTGACAGTTCATTCCATAGTGGGTGGCACAGTGGCACAGTGGTTAGCACTGCTGCCTCACAGCGCCTGAGACCCAGGTTCAATTCCCGACTCAGGTGACTGACTGTGTGGAGTTTGCACATTCTCCCTGTGTCTGCGTGGGTTACCACCGGGTGCTCCGGTTTCCTCCCACAGTCCAAAGATGTGTGGGTCAGGTGAATTGGCCATGCTAAATTGCCCGTAGTGTTAGGTAAAGGGTAAATGTAAGGGTATGGGTGGGTTGCACTTTGGCAGGTCGGTGTGGACTTGTTGGGCTGAAGGGCCTGTTTCCACACTGTAAGTAATCTAATCTAATATATGTACCACCCTCTGCATGAAAAAGTTGCCCCTTAGGTTTCTTTTATATCTTTCTCCTCTCACTCTAAACCTATGCGCTCTAGTTTTGGACTCCCCCACCTCAGGGAAGAGACTTTATCTATCTATGTTATCCATGCCTCTCATGATTTTATTAGCTTGGCCATGCGAAATTGCCCCACAGTAGGGAGTTATTGCGTGGCATGATCGTCATTGTGGACCCAATGGGCTGAATGGCCTGTTCACACACTGTAGGGAATCTATGATTATGAGATCTGTCAAACCAGCAACTCCTGATTGGTGAAGTATAAGACCAGGAGCCAATCTTTCAGCAGTTTTTGATTTACTTATACACTGGATAGGTTTGGTGTCAGAGAGGTATTTTCTAAATGGGTCTCAGTATTATATAATGACCCCAAAGCAACTGTGATCACCAATGGTTAGGTTCGGATAACTTCAGAGTTGATAGGAGCTGTCATCAGGGATATCCTGTCTCACCATTATTATTCACGCTAGTAATCGGACCACTAGCAGAAGCTGTACAAACTGACCCTAACGTAGCAGCTCTGAGGGTTGGTTCAGGTAAACATAAAGTTACTCTCTACGCAGATGATGTCCTCCTTTTCTCAAGTGATCCTTTGATATCCGTGCCCCACCTAATTCAAGTGGTCAATCTATTTAGTCAAGCTATAAAATCAATTTTGTGAAATCGGAGGTCACACCATTGGATGGTATCGCCAGTATATCCAACTTACTGGACGGAACTTGCTTTCCCTTTTGGTAGTCACTGGAAAGTTTTCTATACTTAGATATTTCTATCACCCCAGTATTTGTTCAGCTGTATGAAGCCAATTTTGTGCACCTATTAGAGAAAATAAGGCAGGATCTTCAATGCTGGGGAGATCTCCCAATATCCTGGTTAGGCAGAGTAGCTCTAGTTAAAATGAATATTCTACCTCATCTTCTATATCCTATGAAAACGTTCCCTTTAATGTTGTCAAGACTTGGATTCACGTAAGCTCCACGGCCTGCTTGGTTCCTTTATCTGGAATCATAGACGGCCCCTTATCAAATTAAAAAAGCTGCAGCTTCCACAGGCGAAGGGGGACTTTAGGATGTATCAGTTGAGCTCTTTATTATTTTATGTAGCTGATTGAGTCTCTTGTGACCCACAATCAATTTGGTTAGACATTGAGATCTCCCAAGCAAAGTGTCCCCTCATCAAGCTTATATTTATGGATAAGATGAGAGGTATTATGGAGTATTGCAAAAACCCTATTGTATTAAATAGAATTAAAGCCTGGAGGATAATGCGACAAGATGAGGGTAACCTGCAAAAAACCTCCCCTTATACTCCTATAGCACATCAGGATTTTAGCCAGGGCTGACAGATGCTACATTTAAAACTTGGAAGTCCAGAGGTATCTCTTGCTTGGGGGACCTGTTCATTGGAGAGGTTATGATGTCTTTTGAGCAGTTGCACCAGAGGTTTGGATTGCCTAACAGGGAGCTTTATCGGTATTTCCAAATATGAGATTATATACAGAAGAAGACCACACTGATAGGCAAACCCTATAGGTTTCCCTATCAGATAGGGAAAGAAGATTACTATGGCCAATGGGGCCACCCTCAGTCAGTACTCTTTATCACTCACTATATAATGAGGTATCGAAAGACATGGAACAATTATTTAAAGCATGGAACCAAGAAATGGGGTTAAAAATCTCTTTAGAAATGTGGGAGGACATCTGGAAAAATGCCAGAGAGATCTCTATTTGTAATAGAACTCAAGCTATTCAATTAAAGATACTCCACAGGGCTCATATAGCACCTGAATGATTCGCAAAATTTAAGGTAAAAGCATCGCCAATGTGTCCTAAATGCAAAATAGAAGTTGGCACTCTTACGCATTGTCTATGGGCATGTCACAAGATCCGTAAATACTGGGACAGAGTAGCGAATGCTCTGACAGAGAGCTTGAGTACAGAGATTAAGTTGGATCCAGTGTCTCAACTCTTGGGCTTTTCAGATTTTCCCTCCCTGTACGTGCACAGGAGGAAACTATTTTCCATTCTCTCCTTTTGAGCAAGGAAACATATTTTAGTGAATTGGGCAGCTGAAGGCCCTCCAGGACTTTCGAACTGACACAGGTTAATCATGGAATATATCGCCCTTTGATTTCCTCACAAATATGGAGCACCAGATACTGAATTATTCTATAAAGGCAACCCTTTTTGAACTATATCGACACAGATATTTCGGACATAATGTCCAGGGCTTTTGTCTGGCTGTGGTAATGGTTCTGGCTGGTCTGGGGACCCACGGGAGGAGGAATCCCTTATAAATACGGGCTTTATTATGACTTGATGTAAATCTATTTTGAGCATGTACTTAGTTATTTAATTATTCTTTGTTTATCGCTAGTAATGTATCACACAACACCAGGTTATAGTCCAACAGGTTTAATTGGAAGCACACTAGCTTTCGGAGCGCTGCTCCTTCACCAGGTTGTAGTGGAGGACACAATTGTAAGGCACAGAATTTATAGCAAAAATTTACAGTGTGATGTAACTGAAATTATACATTGAAAAATACCTTGTCTGTTGAGTCTTTCATCTGTTCGAATACCATGATAGTTTCACTTCTTTCATGTGTAAATCACACAACCTTTTTTTAAAAAGTTCCATTCTCAGGTTAACTGTAACAATTGGTGTTAGCTAGACAATATGTTGAAGGCGTTAGCCCCCTGTGTTCTCTGTCTGTGCCATGATGTTTAGACTGACTCTAATCTAAAAAGTGAAATAACAGAGTTTTACATGAATTCATGCAGTTTTTGAGCAAAGTACAATGTAACTCTGCAAGTTCAAATTCACCCCACAAAATATATACAAATGTGTGCTTGTGGGTCTGTGCGTGTGCATCTGTCTGGGTTGGGGTTGTGAGTGTGAGAGAAGAGAGAGTGTATATGTGTATGTATGTGAGTGTAGAGTGTCTTAAGTCTGTGAGGGGGTGCATGTGTGAGCGTGGGAGTGTATGTCTATAAGGGTGTGTGTGTCTGTGTATATGTGTGTTGTGTGTGAGTGTAGGAGTGTCTGTGTGTGTGTATAGTGCAATGGTGGTCACCTCTAGTGTGACATGAACCCAAGGTCCTGGTTGAAGCCCTCCCTATGGGTATGGAACTTAGTTATCAGCTACTTCTCGGCCACTTTTTACTGCTGCCTGTCCCAAAGTCCACCTTGGAGGATGGTCACCCAATGACCAAAAACCGAGCAAAGGCTATGGCAACGGATGAATGGGCACCGCACAACAATCAACAGACAGGATTTGTTCCCTCCCAGTTGGGGAACACTTCAGCGGTCCAGGACATTCAACCTTGGACCTTCGGATAACCATCCTCCAAGGCGGACTTCGGGACAGGCAGCAGCAAAAAGTGGCTGAGCAGAGGCTGATAGCTAAGTTCCATACCCATAGGGAGGGCCTCAACTGGGACTTTGGGTTCATGTCACACTATAGGTGACCACCATTGCACTATACACACACACAAACACTCCTACACACACACACTTCTATACTTAGAGACTTAGACCACTCTACACTCACGCACACATATATACACTCTCTGTCACAGACACTCACAACCCCCCATCTAGGACACACACACACGCACCCCCCTCAAGACTTAAGACACTCTACACTCACTTACATACACATATACACTCTCTCTCACACTCACAACCCCCAACCCAGACAGACAGACAGACACACACACACACATGCACACATATACATATATTTTGTGGGGTGAATTTGTACTTGCAGAGTTACATTGTACTTTGCTCAAAAACTGCATGAATTCATGTAAAACTCTGTTATCTCACTTTTTAGATTCGAATTAATCAAAACATCATTGCACAGACAGAGAACACGGGGGGCTAACACCTTCAACGTATTGTCTCGCTAACACCAATTGTTACAGTTAACCTGAGAATGGAACTTTTAAAAAAAACGTTTTTGTGATTTACACATGAAATAAGTGAAATGGTATTCGAATAGATGAAAGACTCAACAGACAATCAAGGTATTTTTCAATGTATAATTTCAGTTACATCACACTGTAAATTTTTGCTATAAATTCTGTGCCTTACAATTGTGTCCTCCACAACCACCTGATGAAGGAGCATCGCTCCGAAAACTAGTGGTTCCAAATAACCCTGTTGGACTATAACCTGGTCCTATGTGATTTTTAATTTTGTACATCCCAGTCCAACACCTGCATCTCCAAATTATGATATTCTATTTTATGTTTAGGTTGTTTGTAGGATAGATCAGTTGGGTTTTTCTCTTTTATTGGTTTCGGTTATTGTTTATTCCTTTTATTTTTTCTTATTTATTTAATTTTATACTGGTGATTATACTTGTTTTTACTTTTGTAAGTTTGTAAAAAAAATCTTTTAAAATTTCCTTCTTTGAATAAAAATAACTATTAAGAAAGTCCTTTTTTTCCTCTTCTTTAAAAAATTTTCTTATTCAACTGACTCTTTCCAATTGTCCAAATGGGCTGGACATCTTTTCAGTTTAGATTAGATTCCCTACAGGGTGGAAACAGGCCATTTGGCCCAACAAGTCCAAGCTGACCCTCCGAACAGTAACCCTCTTACAATTACATCTAACACTATGGGCAATTTAGCATGGCCAATTCACCTGACCTGCACATCTTTGGACTGATGGAGGAAACTGGAGGAAACCCACGCAGACACAGGAGAACGTGCAAACTCCACACAGCCCGAGGCTGGAATCAAACCCAGGTCCCTACTGCTGTGACGCAGCAGTGCTAACCATTGAGCCACAGCGCAGCCCCAATAAATATCTTTTTATCTGTCCTCAAACAATCATAATCAATCCGTCCTCCTTAACATTGATTTTTTTTAGTTAGCAGAATCCAACCTTTACTTTAGATAAACCTTCGGAATCAAAACACACAAACCTTTCAAAACTAATCAAAGATTTTCCATGTTCTGTACAAATCATTACAGACGTCCTCACCTCTGGGACTTCCAGTATTATTCCCATATGAGCTGTTATTTTCATTAAATAATCTGAAAATTATCGACTCCTCTCAACCTCTTTGATCCTGGGAAATTTCCTTTATCTGCAAATTTGTTACACATTGGCAAGTTCAATCCTCCCCCACTTCTCAAGAACACACTTTATAGCATGCAACATTCTCAGTACCTGGTAAAGTTCAGTGGGGAAACTATTTTCAGTCCAACAGTTACGCAGAATTCGTCGGAAATGTTTTTGACAAATGCACTGCTCCCACAAGAGCTGGTGGTTCTGCAGCCCCTTTTTTTATTTCCCCATCTTCCCAGGATACAGAATTTCTCCCACCAAAAAACTGTTGGCTCTGAAAAAAAATCCAGCAGGAAGATCATTATGCAGCTATCATTAAAAATATCTCATTTGGGTCACTCAAGAATAGAAATGGAAGAACCTGTCTCTTCAAGATTACTGTTCGATTTGCCCTTACAACATTCCTTGAATTTAAGGTGTTCCTTTGTAGTGTTTAATTATGATCCATTAAAAGCAGTATCCAGTCTCATCTGAACCAAAGTTCAGGCAGCATCGGAGGAGCAGTAAAATCAATGTTTCGGTCAAAAGCCTTCATAGGAATATAGGCAGAGTGTCTGAAGGGTGGAGAGGTAAATGAGATGAGGGTGGAGGTAGGGAGAAAGTAGCATAGAGTACAATAGGTGAGTGGGAGTGGGGATGAAGGTGATAGGTCAAGGAGGAGGGTGATGGAAGGTAGCAAAGAGTACAATGGATGGATGGGGGTGTGATGAAGGTAATAGGTCAAGGAGGAGGGTGGAGTGGATAGGTGGAAAAGAAGATAGGCAGGTAGGACAAGCCATGGGGACAGAGCTGAGCTGGAAGTTTGGAACTGGGGTGAGGTGGGGGAAGGAGAAATGAGGAAACTGTTCAAGTCCACATTGATGCCCTGGGGTTGAAGTGTTCCACGGCGGAAGATGAGGCGTTCTTCCTCCAGGCGTCTGGTGGTGAGGGAGCGGCGGTGAAGGAGGCCCAGGACCTCCATGTCCTCGGCAGAGTGGGAGGGGGAGTTGAAATGTTGGGCCATAGGGCAGTGTGGTTGATAAATAATAAAAACTTCAGGGCAGAAGAAATGACCTGGGAGTTGCAGTGAGAGAGGGACTCTTGTAGAGAAAGGAGGAAAACTTCTTCAAGGCAGGCATCATTGCAAGAGGATTTGCAGTACGGTTCAAATCAGCTAGGTAAAAACAATGACTGCAGATGCTGGAAACCAGATTTGGGATTCTTTTCCACCACCATTTTAATCCAGAATCTGGTTTCCAGCATCTGCAGTTTTTACCTCATCTGAACCAATTCAACTGATGAACAAGCATAACAACTGTTCTATCTGCTTTTGAGATGTGACATCCTCCCCCTCTCTCTGTTGACCCAACAGGATCATCACAGCTGCTAGTACTACTCTCAAATTATGATTACTGATCAACACTTAGCTTGTGCTGCTTAACATAAGGATTTAAAAGCTGCTGGCCTGATCTCCCACAAAGCACAAAAACAGGCTTTCCACCCATGCCTGCTCAGAGGATAAACTTCACAGGAATAGAGCACAAAATAACAGCAGGTTACAGTCCCACAACTCTGTTTCCTGTTGGGGGTGTTGGGGGGGGGGGGGGAGCGGGGTGGAAGTAAAGTGTTTTACTCTCAGATATTGGAGGAGGACGAAGTTTCAGCAAGTGTGAAGTTACAATTAAACCCTGCGCTTTTTTTCTTGTTTTAACAAGCTCAAACTGCATTGGCTAGAGGGGTAAGAAAAAATGAAGGAAAGGAATCTCCTTCCCCGATTCCCACTCCTCAGCTGGAGACAGTGCTGCCACGCTCTGTCCAGAAGTAAAGTAAGTGGTGTTGATAGTGAGGAGGATGGTCTCCGGCCACAGACTGATATCGAGCAGCTGGTAAATGGGGCAGAGCGATGGAATTTAAACTCGTGGTGTTCAGGAAATTTAATGAGGAAAGGAAGTACACAATAGTATTACAGAGTACTGAGGAACAAAGGGACCTCGGTGTCCAAGTCAAGAGATCCCCAAAGTTGACAGACCAGGTAAAACAGGGGGATGAGGAAGACATTGGTGATGCTTATTTTCATTAACCTGGTCTTGGAATATAGGAGCAAGAAAGTCTAGTCACAGCAGAGAAGGAGATCATATAGAAAAATCATGAGAGGCATAGAAAATAGAATAATACAGCATAGAACAGGCCCTTCGGCCCTCAATGTTGTGCCAACCTGCAAACTATTCTCAGCTCATCCCCCAACACTATCCCATCAACATCCATGTGCCTATTCAAGGATTGTTTAAATCTCCCTAATTCGGCTGAGTTAACTACATTGGCAGGTAGGCCATTCCACGTCCTTACCATTCTCTACATAAAGAACCTGCCTCTGACATCTGTCTTAAATCTATCACCCCTCAATTTGTAATTTTGTCCCCTCATACAGCTGATCTCATCATCCTAGGAAAAAGACTTTATCTGTCTATCCTATCTAATCCTCTGATCATCTTGTATGTCTCTATCAAATCCCCTCTTAGCCTTCTTCTTTCCAATGAGAACAGACCCAAGTCTCTCAGCCTTTCCTCATAAGGCCTTCCCTCCAGACCAGGCACCATTCTGGTAAATCTCCTCTGCACCTTTCCCAATGCTTCCAATCCTTCTCCAAATATGGCGACCAGAGCTGTACACAATATTCCAAGTGCAGCTGCACTAGCGTTTTGTATAGTTGCAGCATGATGTTGCAATCCCTCTACTGATGAAACCTAACACACCGTATGCCTTCTTAACAGCACTATCAACCTGGGTGGCAACTTTCAAGGGCCTATGTACATGGACTCCAAGATCCCACTGGACATCCACATTACCAAGAATCTTTCCATTAACCCACTTATTCTTCCTCTTATTCTTCCTAAAGTGCACTACCCCACATTTAGCTGCATTGAACTCCATTTGCCACCTCTCAGCCCAATTCTGCAGTTTATTCAAGTCCCCCTGCAACCTGTAACATTCTTCCAAACTGTCCACTACTCCACCGACTTTAGTGTCATCTGCAAATTTACTAATCCATCCACCTATTCCTATATCTAAGTCATTTATAAAAATGACAAACAGCAGTGGTCCCAAAACAGATCCTTGTGGAACATCACTAGTAACTGGACTCTAGGATGAATCCAATCAACCACCACTCGCTGCCTTCTTTCAGAAAGCCAGTTTCTAATCCAAGCTGCTAAATCACCCCCAATCCCATGCCTCTGCATTTTCTCCAACAGCCTACCACGTGGAACCTTATCAAAGGCTTAACTGAAGTCCATGTATATCAAATCAACAGCCCTACCCTCATCTACATGCTTGGTCACCTTCTCACAACCTGCCCTTGACAAAATCATGTTGACTATCTGAAATCAAATTGTTGCTTGCTAGATGATTATAAATCTTATCACTTATAATCCTTTCCATAAACCTTTCCTACAACAGAAGTAAGGTTCACTGGTCTATAATTGTCTGGGTCATCTGTACTGCCCTTCTTGAACAAGAACACAACATTTGCAATCATCCTGTCCTCTGGTACTAAACCTGTAGACAATGATGACCCAAATTAGAAGATGGACTACTGGGCTAATGGTCGGATACTTGGTAGTGTGGATGAGCAGAGGGATCTTGGTGTCCATGTACACAGATCTCTGAAAGTTGCCACCCAGGTAAATAGTGCTGTGAAGAAGGCATATCGCGTAATGGCTTTTATTGTTAGAGAAATTGAGTTCCGGAGTCCTGAGGTCATGTTGCATTTGTATAAGACTCTGGTGCGGCCGCATCTGGAGTATTGTGTGCAGTTTTGGTCGCCATACTATAGGAAGGATGTGGAGGCACTGGAACGGATGTAGAGGAGGTTTACCAGGATGTTGCCTGGAATGGTAGGAAGATTGTATGAGGAAAGGCTGAGGCACTTGGGGCTGTTTTCATTGGAGAAAACCAGGTTTGGGGTGACTTGATAGAGGTGTACAAGATGGTTAGGGGTTTAGATAGGGTTGACAATGAGAACCCTTTTCCATGTATGGAATCAGATATTACGAGGGGACATAGCTTTAAATTAAGGGGTGGTAGGTATAGGACTGATGTTAGGGGTAGATTCTTTGCTCAGCGAGTTGTGAGTTCATGGAATGCCCTGCCAGTAACAATGGTGGACTTTCCCACTTTATGGGCATTTAAACGGGCATTGGATAGGCATATGGAGGATAGTGGGCTAGTGTAGGTTAGGTGGGCTTGGATCGGCGCAACATCGAGGGCTAACGGACCTGTACTGCACTGTATTTTTCTATGTTCTATGTTCTATAAATATCAAAGTCAAAGACTCTGCTATCTCCTCCCGAGCTTCCCAGAGAATCCTCAGATAAATCCTATCCGGCCCAAGGGAGTTGTCTACTTTCACTCCTAGACCTGATAACACCTCTTTGTAACTAACCCCTATCATTTCTAGTCTAATATCTCGTATCTCGTTCTTCTCCTCTATAATATTCTCCTTTTCCTGAGTGAAAACCAATGAGAAATGTTCATTTAGCCCCGATCTCCACAGGATCCACATTCAACTTCCCATTTTTGTCTTTGCCTGGCCCGATTCCTATTCTAGTCATCCTTTTATTCCCCACATACCTATAGAAAGCTTTAGGGTTTTCCTTTATTCGATTTGCTTGTGTCCTCTCTTTGCTCTTCTTAACTCTCTCTTTAAACTCTTCCCAGCTGATCTGTAACTCTCCATCACCTCATTTGAACCATCTTGTCTCATCCACACATAAGCCTCCTTCTTCCGCATAACAAGAGATGCAATTTCTGTAGCAAACCACTGTTCCCTTAGCTTATTACTTCCTCCCTGCCTTACAGGGACATACTTTTCAAGGATATGCAGTAGCTGTTCCTTAAATCAGCTCCACATTTCCATTGTCCCCATTCCCCTTCGTTTTGCTACTCCATGACATGCATCCTAATTCTTGGATAATTGTATTATAATTGCCCTTGTCCCATAACTCTTAACCTGTGGCATGTACCTATCTATTTCCATCGCTAAACTAAATGTAATTGAATTATAGTCAGTCCCTCCAAAGTGTTCACCTACAACTAAATCAAACACTTGGCCTAGTTCATTACCAAGCACCAGATCCAATCTGGCCTCCCCTCTTGTTGGCACTTTGACATACTGTGTCAGGAAACTCTCCTGTACACATTGGACAAAAACTGATCCATCCGATGCACTAGAGTTATAGCATTTCCAGTCAATGTTGAGGAAGTTAAAGCCCTCCATAATGATCATCCTTTTCCTTTCATTCCTACCCAGCATAATTTTGCCAAACTTCACTTCCACCTACCTGGAACTCCTTGGAGGTCAATAAAAAACTCCAAGCAGTGTGAATGCACTCAGTCTTTTTCCCAAGGCTGGGGAATTGAGGACTAGAGGACATTCGTTTAAGGTAAAAGGAGAAAGAATAAAAGGTGTTTATTTTCACACAGAAGGTGATGCGCATATGGAATGAGCTGCCAGTGGAAGTGGTTGATGTGGGTACATTAACAACATTTAAAAGGCATTTGGACAAACACAAAGGTTTAGAAGGATATGGGCCAAGTGCAGGGAAGTGGGGATTACTGCAGAAGGACATATCTGTCAAGATGGATCAGTTTGGCACACACAGTTCTGGTTGCCCAACATCAGAAGGACGTGAAATTCATCAGGGTGTTGCCTGGGATGGAAATTCTCAGTTATGAGGAGGAACTGAATAGGCCGTGTTTGTTTACCTTGAAGCAGAGGAGGCTATGGGGGGTGGGGGGGTGGGGGGTGCGGCTTGTGGGGGGGGGGTGGGGAGACGGGAGTATCTGACTGAGGTGTGCAAAATTCCGAGAGGCACAGACGGAGTACATTGTGAGAATCTTTTTGAAGACCAGAGGGCACAAGTTGAAGGTCAGGAGTAAACAGTCTAGAGAAGATCTGAGAAAAGAGATTTCACCCTACGGTGGCCGAATTCAGGAACATACTGCATGAGAGGGTGATAGAGGTAGGGACTGTCATAACTGGTTGAGCACTTAAAATGCCATGTTCCCTAAGGTAGTCATAGAGTCACACAGTGTGGAAACAGACCCTTCGGTCCAACCAGTCCATGCCGACCATAATCCCAGATTAACTAATCCCACCTGCCTGCTCCTGGCCCACGTCTCTCCAAACCTTTCCCTATCCGCTTACTGATCCAAATGTCTTTTAAACATTGTAACTGTACCCACATCCACCACTTCGTCTGGAAGTTCATTCCACATAGGCATCGAAACAGGTTACCGGGACCACAACTCCCCCTCTTAAACACTGATCCAATTAAAACCCACACGGTCACAGAATCGATTCAGTGCCTCAGCGGAGTCTAACTGAATCCCTTTCCCACATTAAGAGCAGTTAACTGCCCTCTCTCCGCTGTGGAGCTGCTGGTGGCTCTGCAGGTTGGAGGACTGACTGAAGCCCTTCCCGCACGCGGAGCATGTGAATGGCCGCTCCCTGGTGTGGACCTGCCGGTGCTTCTGCAGGAGGGAAGGACCGGTGAAGCCCTTGCTGCAGTTGGAGCAGGAGAACGGGCTCTCCCCCATGTGGACGCGCTAGTGCATCAGCAGGGCGGATGACTGGCTGAACCCTTTCCCATAGACGCTCCCTGGTGTGGACACGCTGGTGTCTCTGCAGATTGGACAACTGGGGGAAGGTCTTCCCACACTCGGGGCAGGCAAACAGCATCTCCCCAGTATGGATCCGCCAGAGTATCACCAGGATGGACAAGTGAACAAGTCCTTCCCACACACGGGACAGGTGAACGGCTGCTCCCCAGTGTGACTGCAGTGATGGCCTGCCACCGAAGACCGGAATTTGTATTCCTTTCCGCAGTCCCCGCATTTCCACAGTTTCTCCACGACGTGGACCTCCTTGTCCGTCTCTCGAGCATTGACAATCAGTTGAAAGACCAGCGACATACATAATGTTCTGGATCAGTGGTGCTGGAAGAGCACAGCAGTTCAGGCAGCATGGAAGGAGCAGCGAAATCGACGTTTCGGGCAAAAGCCCTTCATCAGGAATAAAGGCAGAGAGCCTGAAGCGTGGAGAGATAGCTAGAGGAGGGTTGGGGGGGGGGGGGGGTGAGGAGAAAGTAGCATCGAGTTTGTTTCACGACATGGTTGAAGAGCTTCAGGGCAGAGGAAATGTCCTGGGAGTGTTCAGTCTCCCACCACTGTGAACCGTGTGTTTTAAAGCTTTTCCCTCAGTCAGTTCTCTGGGGCACTCTCTCCTAGGTGTGTGACTTTCTCTCTCTCAGACACACAAATGTCTGGAAACAGATGTTTGGAAACAGTCAGATCACACATGGTTGCTCCTGTTAGATTCAGGCCCCTCGGTCAGATTGTGATGTGACATTTAATTTGAGGTTTCGGCTCGCAAAGCCTCCCTTTCTCATATCCTATAAAAGGAGATTCTACAAGTCAAACACGCTCAGCACTGGACTGAAATTCAGAACAGCCTCGCTCCTTCCCTGAAGGCTGTACATCTCCATTCCACACAATCGCCTCCCATTCTCACTTCGATATACCTAATATCCTCCCTCCCCACTCTCCTAAAACTGCTGATGTAGACTTCATGACTGAAGTCATCAATCACCAGGAGGATGCTGTGTTCAGAAGTACAAGCTATCTTTATTCGAGCCCTTTACCACACGAACGGGAGAGGCCACAAACCGCTGCACATCTGGCTTTCACGTGGGGCCCAGTTGCCCTGTTAATCATAGCTCAGGTCGGAGAAGAGAGCAATGACCCTCTGATTTCCCCTGATTAAACCTATTTTAATAGATTTTCTTTGCAATAATCACATGTAACATTGGAATTGTTCCGCAACCCCCCCCCCCCCCCCCCCCCCCGTTTAATCTATACATCCGTTCATCAGTCTTCGGCATCTTACAATGTATCCCATTAATTACACTCTCTTTCAGACATCCCAAACTTGCTCATCTTGAAGGACTGCTCCAATTCTGTTATTCATTGCTAGCCCTAACAAATCCTATTACTCATCTTATATTTCCCACTGTCCCAATTACAGGAAATATCCAAGGAGGTTGGCTCTTAACTGTTATAAGCTTCATAATATTAGTTTAACTAAACTTAGTTATATGTAAACACTTTACCGTTACCCTACTGTCAGCTAATAAGTTGCAGTTTCCCCGTGTAATACTCACTTCAGTGAAAAAGTTTACTGTCCTCATTACTGGACATACAAAAGATATTAATGTTTACTAGTTGTGTTAAAAAATCTGAATAAAGTTACATGGTTAGAACTGATGTTAGAATTCTTTCATTAATAAGCCGTATCATTTGTCTCTGTTCTTATGGAATCATACCTTTCTTTTTAGTAAATGCTCACTTCAAACATCTCTTATTGAAATTTTTCCAACACTGCTGTCTCACAGCACATGAGACCCGGGTTCAATTCCTGACTCAGGCGACTGACTGTGTGGAGTTTGCACATTCTCCCCGTGTCTGCGTGGGTTTCCTCCGGGTGCTCCGGTTTCCTCCCACAGTCCAAAGATGTGCGGATCAGGTGAATTGGCCATGCTAAATTGCCCGTAGTGTTAGGTAAGGGGTAAAATGTAGGGGTATGGGTGGGTTGCGCTTCGGCGGGTCGGTGTGGACTTGTTGGGCCGAAGGGCCTGTTTCCACACTGTAAGTAATCTAATCTAATCTAATGTGTGGAACATATCTACAACTGTCATTTTTACAGAACAGCCTGTCTATTCATTTGTTCTATTATGTTGAAATGCTGATGGGAGTGGGGGAATGAGAGAGAGAGAGAGAGAAGTATGAAGAGGGATGGATGGAGGCTCATGTGGAACATAAATACTGACAGAGCCCAATTGAACCGACTGGCCTGGCCTTAAAATTGATTGATTGTTTTGATTTATTATCACGTGTACCAAAGTACAGGGAAAAACTTTGTTTGCGAGCAGTACAGCCAGATCATAGTTAGCAAGGACATACACATCATAGGCTGAAAAAAACTTGCACAGATTAAGGCAAACAGGTTACACAGGATATGCGCTAGACAAGATCAGCATTGTTTGAAGTTAGAGTCCATCCATCAGTCTAATAATGGCAGGGAAGATGATTTTGATGCACGTGTTCAAGCTTTTTTACCTTCTACCAGATGAAAGAGGTTGGAGGAGATCATTACCAGGATGGGAGGGGTCTTTGATGATGATGACAGCCTTTCCACAGCTGTGAACTGGAAATGGAGTCTATGGATGGGAGGTTGGCATCTGTAGTTTCTTAATATCCTGGGCAGAACAGTTGCTATACCAGGCTGCGATGCACCCAGACAGTCTGCTTTCTGTGATGCATCTGTAGGAGTTGGTGAGGGTCCAAATGGACATGAGAGATAGTGAGGTCTGCAGATGCTGGGGGAAATGCTAAATTTCCTAATCTGCCTGAGGAAGAGGAGGCGTTGCTGTGCTGGAGACTCAACGGCACAGCCAGAAATGCGCCTGTTTTAGATCTACCTGTAGTGGTCGGATAAACACTATTTAATATCCAGGATGAAATGAAAAGTTCCTTCATCAGATTCTGTGGATTGTCTCAGAGGGAAGGTGCAGTCCCAAGCTCAAAGAGCATCAACCCCACTGGAAACAGAGTGGATGAGAGCGACCCAATTTGGCAGAAAGTAACTCCTTGCTCTTCCCAGTTCACCCACGGTTCAGTCCCGAATGTGTTTCTCAGTAGCAAGAACAGTGATCACTGGCGAATTTCCTGGTGTTTCACCAGACTGGAATCTGAGCAAAGCCCTTCCTGCATTACGGGGCAGGTAAACGGCCTTTCCCCGGTGTGGACCCGGTAACGTGACTGCAGGTTGGAGAACTGGGTGAATCTTTTCTCGCATCAGAGCTCCCTGGTGTTGGCTCGCTCGTGTTTGTACAGGGTGGATAAATCATGGAAGCCATTGCCGCACACGGATGTGAACCCGCTGCTGGATCAGGAGGTGATGTGACCTGGTGAGGCCTTTCCTGCACTGTGTGCAGGTGAACAGCCTCTCCCCAGTGTGGAAACGCTGATGAATCTCCAGCGCAGATGCGGAAGAGGAACCGTTCCCACACCGCCCGCATTTCCACAGTTTCTCCCTAATGTGGGAGTCCTTGACAGATGCAACGTGTCAGTAGAAAATTCGCCCACCGTTACAGCACGTGTATGGTGTGATTTGTTTCTTCAGTCTGTGTTACTAGTTAAGCCTCTGATACTTGGAACATTCTTAATCGGTCTGTGAAATAGGTTAAAGCTTGCTCCACTGTCACTATTCTGGGATACTCTCATTCAGTGTGTGGCTCTCAAGGATTTTCCAGTGACACTGATGTTTCAAACCTAACGAAGCAGACAGAACAGATAGACCTCGCTTCTCCTCCTCGTTTTCAAAACTGTCTATATTCACAGTTTGGGTGAATCAACTGACTGCCAGATACTGACATGAAGCTTAGTTGAGATTTCTGCTTCCAAATTCTTCTTTTCTGTTGTCCTGCAAAAGAGGTTTCAAGATGTTATTACAGTCAGTCCAGGATATAAATTCAGAACACATTAATTCCTGTTTCTGTGGAGTATTTGATCCTCTGTTAATCTCGAAGGCTAATAGGGCGTCATGGTAGAATGGGGCTGCTTGGATTCTCCCACTAAGCATTGCTAGGGATTCAAATTGCTGTAAGGTCATCTTTTGTGCTATATTAACGCTTTTACTGAAGATGTATAATGCACCTGCAGTATGATATTACAAGCCAGAAATAATTACAAATAAAGCTTTTGGAATTATAAATACGACACCAATGTCTGAATGTGAAAGTTGGACAATGAGCATCTGAAGCTGCTGCTGTTACTGCTCCTCTCTCCCTGAATAAAGATTGAGTTTCACTCTGGACTGCAACTTCCTTCCTCTGTTACAACATCTGTGAGCAAAACATTTTTCCCCTCTTTTCCATTTCTGTTATTGTGGGACTAAACTGTTGACTTGCAGGAATTGAAGGGAAAGGAAATGAATCCGGGGAGGGGACAGACTCTGGATAGCTACTTCTAGGTCTCCCGGTTTTAAGAATGTTGCGGCAATTCGAGGGTTTGAGCCCTTGGAAGAGGCTGAGTAGACTGGGGCTATTTCTCTGGATCACCGGAGGCTGAGGGGTGACCTTATATGAGGGGCATGGATACGTTAATAGGCAGCACGGTGGCACAGTGGTTAGCACTGCTGCCTCACAGCACCAGAGACCTGGGTTCAATTCCCGCCTCAGACGACTGAATGTGTGGGTTTCCTCCGGATGCTCCGGTTTCCTCCCACATTCCAAAGATGTGCGGGTCAGGTGAATTGGCCATGCTAAATTGCCCGTAGTGTTAGGTAAGGGGTATATGTAGGGGTATGGGTGGGTTGCGCTTCGGCGGGTCGGTGTGGACTTGTTGGGCCGAAGGGCCTGTTTCCACACTGTAAGTAATCTAATCTAATAACAAGGTCTTCCCCCTGGGATGGGGGTGTGCAAAACTGGAGGGCATGGGTTTAGGGTGAGAGGGGGGAAGGTTTGAAAGGGACCTGGCAACTTTTTCACACAGAAGGTGGTGCGCGTGTAGAATGAGCTGCGTAAGGAAGTGGTGGAGGTTGGTACAAATACAACATTTAAAAGGCATCTGGATGGGTACATGAATGGAAAGGCTTTAGAAGGACATAGGCCAAATGCTGAAAATGTGATGGATTAATTTAGGATATCTGGTCAGCATGGACGAGTTGGACCGAAGAGTCTGTTTCCGTGCTGTGTAACTGTATAACTATGCACATCATTTTGAAATCTTTCATTGCCACTTGCAACACCCTGTTAGGGTTCAGAGTTCCAGGTCCTGACACAACCTTTCCCACATCTGTGCTTTTTAAATCAATTATACAGGTTATATGTTAGTCGTTTAATATTTTAAACAAAAGGCACATACAATATGAACAGAATTTCTATTCGGTACAGACAGTGATGACTTGTTTCAACTTTGTTTACAGGGAATGAGAAGGGGAGGATCTGCGGACAGAAATGCCAGAAGAAATGCCATAACAAGATCTGACAGGGTCAATCAATATCGCTGGAGGTTTGAATCTGGATGGAGAAATCCAATCTACCTGCTTCAAAAGGTATTGGACATCAATGTGACAAAAAAGCAATCAAACAGGAACACACCAGAGAACTGAGCTTTAACTGGTTACACAGACTGAGAGAGAGTGTGCTCCAGTGAACTGCCTGTGGGAAGAGCTTTCACCTTTTACACAGACTGAGAAAGTGTCCCTGTGAGCTGACTGTGGGAACAGTTTTAACCAGTCACACAGACAGAGAATGAGTGCCCCTCCACCCCCCAAGACTCTGGTTTCCAGCATCTGCCTACCTTGTTTTTACCCTGTGGGAAGAGTGTTAGAAAATTACACAGAGTGTGTGTATCTCAGTGAACAGACTGTGGAAAGAGCTTTTACCTGTTTTGCAGACAGGGAGAGCATGTAGCAGTGAGCTGACTGTGGGAAGAGCGTTAACCAGTTGCACAGACTAAAGAAACATTATGCTATTCCCAGCAGGGAGTGACTGTACTCGTTTCCTGAGTGTGGTCATAGTTTCAATTGTTCATCAAACAGAGAGCCAAAGGGACACCAGAATGTGGAGAAGCCATGGAAATGTGGGGACTGTGGGAAGGGATTCCATTCCCTCTTGGCACTGGAGAATCATCAGCTCAGTTGCAGCAGGAAGAGGTCGTTCTTCCAAAAATTACTTCAAAATCATTTCCCATTGACAAAAACACATTCGCGCTGCCTGATTACCTTGAACTTATACAACTGCCCTGTCATAACATCTCAAATAATAGCTTCTAACATTTTCCCTATGTCCCATGTTAAGGTAAATGGTCTGCAGTTTCCTATTTTCTTTCTCTCCCTTTCTGAAGAAAAGAGTTTACCAATCTAAAAAAAACCTTCCCTAAATCTAATGAGGTTTGGAAAATTAAAACCAATGCATTAACTATTTCACTAGCTAGTTTTCCCTTAAAAGTACCTGGGTCTTGGCAACTCATAGTTCCAACAGTTTACTCAGTACTATTTCCCTGGTAATTGTACTCTTCTTCAGTTCCTCCTTCCCTTTCAATTCCTGATTTACAGCTAGTTCCAGAGTGTTACTTGTACCCTCTCTAATGAAGACATATTCAAACTCTTTTCAATTCATCTGCCATCTCTTTCTCCTCCATTACTGAACCCCAGACCCCCAGAACCAACACTTACTTTGTGAACGTTTTTTTTAAAACTCTAACGCTAATTGTTGTGCTATGCCTGCATTATTTCTGATGTTTTGCCCCAGCTCTCAACTCTAGCATCAACCTGTCTGCTCCTTTTATTAAACTGACCTTGGTTAAGTGTTGCAAAACACACAAGGACAAATCTTTCCTCTCCAGAAATTCTTATTATTTAACACGATAAAATTCATTTTGAAATATTGTTCATTCTATCTTTACCAAGCACACCCTACAGATTCAAAATCCCACAATGACACCCAGTTTTGTTGCAATCATTAATTTTGAAGAGAAATTTGAACAAAGTGATTAACTGGAGGAACTACTCATTAAGTTTTCATATTTTTAAACAAAAAATAATGAACAACTAACAGGAGTAACTTAGCAGAATAGCATGTATGGCCTTAAATCGTAAATCTAGTTTTCTGTACTTCCCTGCAAGAGTTCCCATGAATCTTTACAGGAATCTTGATAGTTCATTCACTTTCTGGAAATAGTCCAAGGCACGCTACATCTCTCTAGGTTGCACTTGAATCCTTCTCAGGATTCCAAGTATTCCCAGTAATTTTATGAGGATGCCTCCATTAGCATTTGGCTAAGTGACCTTGCAAATTTCCTTTCAGACTTCAAACGTTTAGACTGATAGCAATGCAAACTCCACAATGGGTTGTTTGAGTATTCTTACCATCTGGAATAATGATGGAGGCCAAGTCAGCCAAGAAAGCACAACAACACCTCCTCTTCCTCAGGAGGCTTAGGAAATGCAGCATGTCCATAAGAACCCTCACCAACATTTACAGGTGTACCATAGAAAGTGTTCTATCTGGGTGCATAACGGCCTGGTATGGCAACTGCTCTGCCCAAGACCATAAGAAACTACAGGAGATTGTATGCACCGCCTAGATCGTCACAGAAGCCAACCTCCCATCTACAGTTCTCATTACCACAGAAAGGCTGCCAAAATCATTCAAGTTCCCTCCCACCCCAGTAATGCTCTCTGACAACCTCTTCAGTCAGGCAGAAGATACAGAATTTTGAACATGCACTAACAGCTTCAGAAACACCTTTACTGCCGTTATTAGACTGATGAATGTGTACATATGGAATGATCTGCCAGAGGAAGTGGTGGCAGCTGATACAATTACATTTAAAAGACATCTGCTGGGTGAATGATTTAGGGACGGTTTGGAGGGATTTGGACCAAGTGCTCGCAAATGGCACTGGATTTATCCAGAATGTCTGGTCAGCATGAATGAGTTAGACCAAAGGGTCTGTTTCTGTGCTGGACATCTCTGTGACTCTCTGTCCAACACCAACTTATTGGCCCTTCAATAACAGTATTGGAAGTATGTGACATAGTTACAACACAGTATTAAAACAAATAATTATAATTGAATCTCAGAGAAGCACGAATAATACATTGAATGTTTAACCATTTAATAACACTGGACAGATCTCTGTCCCTTCTCACGTTCTAGTCCTGATAAATGGCATGAGGATCCGAAAACCTTCAGAAAGAGAGAGAGAGAATCTGAAACCCCTTCTCTTGCATTGACACTCTCTGCCGCCAATTGCTACAAGTGCACGGTGTTGCCCCCCACCACCAACACCCATCCCCATTTCCCAGGATGAGGAATGGAAAGGGCGAAACATTGCTTTACTCCCAGATGTTGCCCAGAGGGAGGGAGTTTCACTCTGAAACTGACAGAGCAACTTCCTTGTTGTGACGACCACACTAGGAAATGGGCACATCTTGAAGGAGCCAATAGGAACCTGTTGGTGACCATTCTGTATTACAAAGTGCTTGTCTTCGAATGGACAACCGCCCTTGTGTCACACGAGGACGTTGTGCAAAGTTAAAAATCACACGACACCAGGTTATAGTCCAACAGGTTTAATTGGAAGCACTAGCTTTTGGAGTGCTGCTCCTTCATCAGGTGGTTGAAGTCCAACACCGGGATCTCCAAATCGAGACCATTGTGAGCTAACTTGGTATTCCTGGAGGACCGGAAGGAGTCTGGTCCTCCTGCCAATCAGAGCCCCTTATTGTCTGATTACGGAAGTTGGACTATGTGCTCCTGTAGCTGCTGCTGCTTTTCTCTCTCTGATTGAGCTTCACCCCAGGCTGTAACTTGTTTTCTCTGTCTAACATCAGTGAGCACAGCACTCTTTTTTTCTCATCCCCTTTTCCATTGCTTTTCTCAATCTGGGGTTAAACTGCTCAGTTTCATGAACTGAAAGGAAATTAATCTAGGGAGGGGGCAGACTCTGAGAAGGTTGACTTGGTCCATATTGAGGACATTGACAGGCTTTGCTTCATTAACTTGGTAGATTCATTTGTTTGGTTAATGCTCTCAATTAAAGGGTCTGCCTTCCTCAGGAGATGGTTAGCATTTAACAGAGTGGCATGTTAAAGATGTGAGAAACAGAACTCACTCACAAATCAATCAGTCTGAGACAAAACCTTGGAAACAAGAACAATTTATTACAACCTTGCAATCAAGCAGAAATGCGTGCGAAAACAGAACCAGTTAGCGTTCTTATTCAGTTTACAAGTTGCGGAATCACACCTCCCTTTTCCCATCCTATCATAAGCCGATGATACCTCACTTGTTTTTTTCTCTAGTTGTTTTCTTATCTGGCCATCCTGCTGTTCTCGTCTGCATTCTTTGTTCCTTGTTTGTTACAGCTTGTTCTTTTATCCAGTTTCTCTTATCATACAATAAGCTTCTTTTTGTGTTCAGCTACAACTCTTCATAGTTATTTCCTAGCTTAAAACTATTTTCTTTAAAAGACCCTCTATATTCATTAAAGTCTTAGCCTTAAGTAAGCTATAGGGGGCAGCACGGTGGCACAGTGGTTAGCACTGCTGCCTCACAGCGCCAGGGACCTGGGTTCAATTCCCGCCTCAGGCGACTGACTGTGTGGAGTTTGCACGTTCTCCCTGTGTCTGCGTGGGTTTCCTCCGGGTGCTCCGGTTTCCTCCCACAGTCCAAAGATGTGTGGGTCAGGTGAATTGGTCATGCTAAATTGCCCGTAGTGTTAGGTAAGGGGTAAATGTAGGGGTATGGGTGGGTTGCGCTTCGGCGGGTCGGTGTGGACTTGTTGGGCCGAAGGGCCTGTTTCCACACTGTAAGTCTAATCTAATCTAATCTAATCTACAATAAGCTTCTTTTTGTGTTCAGCTACAACTCTTCATAGTTATTTCCTAGCTTAAAACTATTTTCTTTAAAAGACCCTCTATATTCATTAAAGTCTTAGCCTTAAGTAAGACATGCTACAAGAATCCCGCGACCGTTTGTATAATATCCCACCCCCGAACACCCCTCCCCCCACCTGCAGAAACTACATTTCTAACCTCCCACAATTCCCCCTTTTCTTTTTTTTCAAAACTGTTGTTTCTGCACTAATTAAGTCTCCTTTAATCCATTTTCTTATGTTCTGCCCTCTTACGCCTTTTGGCGATGAGGTTCACAATCTTACATTTTGCATTTGTGTTGTTTGTCTCTCGAACTCTAGCAGCATTCTTTGACTTTCTCTTTGCTGCTGATTGTAAAAGCATCTGATGATTTATTTGGGTTCCTTCCCCAAGGGATGTCATCAGTTGGCTCATTACCCATTTAAGGACATTGAACCCTACCACTAGACCCACTAATCTCAATAATCCATAGATAGCCAGTTTGACTAACCACCTTCCTCAATTAGTCAGGTACCACCTTTCTCTGCCAGAATATAATCCAGAGCCATCCTGTTCTGAAGAGTCGTTAGCCTAGTGGCAATTATTTCGGTCGTTATGGCTGCTACTTGGGATTGGGTTTCGGCCAACACATCAGCAGTATTGTTGGCCAACTCTTCCAGGGAAGCCACCAACTTTTGTATTTCTACTCCTGCTCAAGCGGTCCCATAAATAGGTTTCAAAGTCCAGAGGATGCAATCTCCTTCAGTTTGTTTCCGGGTTACTCGCCTTCCTCCCTGTTTATTCCGATGTATTTTTGGGGCTCTCTTTTAACAGCCTGTAGTGGGGAATTATATAGGCAAGGTAGCAGCAGCCACTCCAGCCTTTCAGGCTTTGAGGCAGTGTTTGATCAACATCATAACATGCATGCATTCCTATACATTTGGTCACGCAAATGTTTTTTTTTCCCGGGGAATAAATGGATAGGCCTTCAGGTGGCATACCCAGTATGTTCCGTTTAATATTTGGGAATGGTCATGGCAGTGGCTTGGCTCGTGTAGACACGAGATGATTTTCCTAAATGGAAGGTTGCGGTATCATTCTGATTACAGAAACAAGTGGTATTTACTGCTCCTTTCGGTGGGGAAATTCTAAGGCCATCGATAGCACCCAGAGTTTTCAGGGCTGGTCGAGGGAACCATCCGTCAAAGTTATAATTACCCCTTTCAAATCTCCAAGTTGTATCATTTGAGCCTGTGTCAAATTGTTGTACATCGTACACTTCTCTTTTGGTAAGTGGTATTACCGTGAGAGGAATTCCGGATTCCCCATGGTGTGGGATCTCAGCACATACCCAACAGTCGGTATGCCCCTTTAGTTTAGCATAATTCTGATATAAAGCGGTAAAACGATTGTTCCCATCCCCTTGGCAGCTAGCGCCAATATCATCGTGACAACATAAAGCTGACCATTCATTTCAGCTCACAACCCTTATCTCTATTCCCTAACCCTTTAAATACCAGGGAGGAGTGAGTCCAAGCGACACTTACAATTGTTTTGGGATACAGTTTTTTTAACCATTACTTAATAGTCTCTTATCTCAGTCCATTCCTTTTGCTCAGCTTGACTTTTCAGAGGGTTGTCTGTGGAATGAGCTTGTCACTCTGCCAAAGGGGAAGGAGCGTCCACGGGGCCCTAAACACGAGTGTGATGACTCCACCCTTTTTCAGCAGTTCGGATGACTGTTTCAGTCGTCAGGAGGGTTAGGAACGGTCTCTCCCAGCTTGGGTGCAGTTTGGTATCTTTCCAGGTTTTGATCAGGACCCAATCACCCGGTTGTATTCGATGTACGGCGAACTCAAGTGGAGATGTCTGAGTCAACAGACCCTTCTTCCTAAGGACAGACAAAGAAGAGCCGAGCACCACAGTATAGTTCTTTAAAAACTTATCATTGAACTCTACAGTTGGTAATTGTCCTGTCACTTCCTCATCATTTCGTCTAATTAGGATTGGCTCAAAAATAGGCACCAAGAATTCCTTGCCTTTTACTCTGGAAACCCTGAGATTCTTGTTAGTCAATTTAACACCAGTAGGTCTAAAACTTAGGGATGATCATGCCGCTCCCATGTCCACCAAAAATACTGCCTCCTCCCATTCAGATCCCACCTTTAAATTTATCAAGGGTTCCCGGTGGGTCTCAGGAGGAAGGAACCCCTGATCCCCCTAATCTTCATCTAAAGTCATTAGCGAAACGGCTAATTTCTCGTGCTAATTCCGGGCATTCCCATTTAAAATGTCCCACTTTCCCGCAATGGTAACACCCTGCTTGTTGCCTCCTTTCCCGGGTATCTGACCCTCGTCTTTCGTGTCCTTCCCTACCCTTCCTGTTATCCCCTGATCCCATTCTCCTTTTTGTTGTTTCTTCTACTGCCACCACCATCATTTTGGCTTTCTGTTTCTGCTTCTCGTCTTCCCTTTTCACATACACTTTCTGTGTCTCACGTAACAGTTCTTCCATCTGTCTTTCACTCTAATTTCTGTAATTTCTTTTGTATGTCCAGCCATGATTTAGTTACAAACAGGACCTATAAGAGTCCCTGTGCTATCGGATTATCGGGATCCATTCCCGAATACTTCCTTGTGGCCTCCTTGAGCCTCTTATGAAATGCAGAAGGGGTTTCATCCTTCTCTTGTCGTACTTCAAAGGCCTTAACAAAGTTTTGTGATCTAGGTGCCACCTCTTTAATTCCTAATATTACCATTTCTCGTAGATCCCGCATTGACTCCCTATCTTCTCTGTCATTATTTTCCCAATGAGGGTCAACATTTGAGAATTTCTGCTCTGCTGGGGCCCCTTCTTCCCCAACTGGGTGCTTCATATCCCATTCTTGTAAAGCTGCTCTCCTAATCATACCTCGTTCTTCCCCTGAAAATAACGTTCCTAAAATTGCTATCAGTTCTCCCCTGGTATATAAATTAGGTCCTAGGAATTGATCTAATTGTTCAGCTAGTCCAACCGGATCCTCTATTAAACTTTTCATTTCCGTTTTAAAGACCCTAAGTTCACTGCTAGTTAAGAGAGCGTTTACATATCCAATTGTACCTTCCCAATCGGAACCTCTCGTAAGGGGCATAATTTTACATCTTCCATTATCTCTGCCCCTCCATAACGTGTGGTGGCTTGAGTGATTCTGAGCCCCCTGGGTTCTGCATCTTTTAGTTCAGAGTCCGTTCCCCTTCTGTGTCTCTACTTCGGGAGCTGTAGGCTCATTCCAGGGAGTAGTATATGGGGGCGGCAAACACGTTAAGGATCCCATTGTGGCTTCCCTTGTTCATTCTTTTTCTGTTCTTTCCCTGATTCCTCCGTATTCATGGGACATAATTTTACTCCCGCGCTCCCTATCCAACAAGCCGCATAATTGGACTCTTTTTGACTGTACGGTTCTTTTCAATTGACATATATATTAAGATCTTGACACAGACAATCCTCATCAGACCCATATTTGGGCCAAAAAAAAAAAGACGCCTTAATCCTTTCTCTAGTCCAAACGAAACAACAATAGTTTAAGATTGTAGCCTTATCCTTCTCCCGCGTCCAGGAGTTGTGTTCCCAATTACCCAACATTTTCCCCAAAAGACTGTCCGGCAGAATATATTCCCCTTCAATGTTACACAGGCAACTCCCCGTGCCTGCCATTGTTGCTAATTTAATTAATCTTAATGAGGTCCAGTGTCACCTTCTTCCACACCCCCTTCTGGGTCCTGACTAGACACCTTACTCGTCCGATTAATATGACCAATTATATGCTTTTTCTTTGAGACTTCAACTGTTCTCCATAAATCACTTTTATGTAAAGATTAAAGAGATTAGTTAGAAACTGATAGTAAGGCAGTCATGACCTGTAAAAAGAACAGGAGTTAACATTTTATTTCATAATCTGTAAAATCCTTAATCTTAAAAGAAATCATGTTAAAAATACCATAGTAGAAATCAGATTCAAAACAGTCCTGGATCTCAAGCTCCAGGGAACAAAGCACAAACATTCAATCACCAACAAACAAATGTGCATTCAAACCGAATCACAAAGGGTTAAACTTTCCACTAGCTGTCCAGCTCTTTCTCTCTCTCTCCGCTCTCTCTCTCACACACGCACACACACAGATACCGTATCTCACAGACACTTTGAGCTTCCTGCAATGACACCTCTAGCTTTTGAATATTCTTCTGGACGTCTGGCCATAAGTTAGTTACGAAGTGCACCCTCAGTAGCCCTTCAGCTACTAGCCCTTCTGACATGGGCAGTTTTCCATTGACAAATGCTTAATTTTATATATCGCCAATTCCCCGTACTTTTGTAAGTCCCGACCACCAAGGCAATACTTAAAGGTCTCTTTTCTTACCTTGGTCTGTGCACAGAGTTACCTGGTCATTTCGGTGCTCCCCGTCCCGCAGCAATTCCTGCAGCAAATACCACTGCCCCCGATTGCCCGGATATATCCTTTAAGACCTTTCCCTACCCGGGTCTTGTGCACAAGAGTTGCCCGACCGAACCCGCCGCGTCTGCCCACCTTGTTTCCAGGGTCTCCCAGTCCGATCATACTCATCCAAACTGCGAATGACAAGCAAGGGAGTCGGAGATCACCAAAATCGGCGAGGTGAACCTCCCCCATCATCCCAAGAGTGCCAAGTAGTCAGAGTTTTTGATCCCGGGCGAGGCCCCCAATTGTGAGAAACAGAACTCACTCACAAATCAATCAGCCTGAGACAAAGCCTTGGAAACAAGAACAATTTATTACAGCCTTGCAAGAACCGGACGCTTCTGCAATCAAGCATAAATGCGTGCGAAAACAGAGCCTGTTAGCATTCTTATTCAGTTTACAAGTTGCGGAATCATGCCTCCCTTTTCCCATCCTTTCATAACTGAGCTGAAAATGTATTGCTGGAAAACCACAGCAGGTCAGGCAGCATCCAAGGAACAGGAAATTCGACGTTTTGGGCATAAGCTTATGCTCGAAACATCGAATTTCCTGTTCCTTGGATGCTGCTTGACCTGCTGTGCTTTTCCAGCAACACATTTTCAGCTCTGATCTCCAGTATCTGCAGACCTCACTTTCTCCTCCATCCTATCATAAGCCAATTACCTCACTTGTTTTTTCCTCTAGTTATTTTCTTATCTGGCCATCCTGCTGTCCTTGTCTGCATTCTTTGTTCCTTGTTTGTTACAGCTTGTTCTTTTATCCAATTTCTCTTATCATACTATAAGCTTTATTGTGAAATGCCTCTGCTGCTTCCTTTTGTGTGCTTCTTTTTGTGTTCAGCTACAACTCTTCATAGTTATTTCCTAACTTAAAACTATTTTCTTCAAAAGACCCTCTATATTCATTAAAGTCTTAGCCATAGGTATGCTACATACTACATGCTACAAGAATCCCGCGACCATTTGTATAATGTCCCACCCCCGCAACACCCCTCCTCCCACCTGCAGAACTACATTTCTAACCTCCCACAAAGAACATAGAAAAGTACAACACAGATGGCCCATGATGTTGTTCTGAGGGTTAATCCTAATGTAAAATAAAATAACTTAACATACATGTCCCTCAACTCACTGCTATCCATGTGCATGTCCAGCAGTCGCTTAAATGTCCTTAATGACTCTGCTTCCACCACCACTGCTAGCAACACATTCCATGCATTCACAACTCTCTGCATAAAGAACTCTCTGACGTCCCCTTTATATCTTTCTCCTAATATCTTAAAACTATGGCCCCTCGTACCAGTCAACCGTGCCCTTGGGAAAAGTCTCTGGCTATTGACTCTATCGATTCCTCTCAAGTATCAAGTCACCTCTCTTCCTCCAAGTTTATTCAACCTCTCTTCATAAGGCAAGCCAGTCCAGGCAGCATCCTGGTAAATCTTCTTTGCACCTTTTTATAGTAGGGCAACCAGAAAAAGACACAATATTCCAACTGTGGCTTCACCAGGGACTTGTAGAGCTGTAGCAAAACCTCGCGGCTCTTAAACTCGATCCCCCTGTTAATGAAAGCCAAAACACCATATGTTTCTTAACAACATTATCCACTTAGGTGGCAACTTTGAGGGATCTATGTACCTGCACATCAAGATCCTTCTTTTCTCCACACTGCCAAGAATCTTGTCTTTAATCCTATATTCTGCATTTGAGTTCAACCTTTCAAAATGCATCACTTCGCATTTATCCAGGTTGAACACCATCTGCCATTTCTCAGACCAGCTCTGCATCCTGTCTATGTGGCACTGCAGCCTGTAATAGCCCTCGACACTATCCAGTCTTTGTGTCATCTGCAAATTTACTAACCCACCCCTCAACCTCCTCATCCAAGTCATTTATAAAAACTACAAAGTGCAGAGGCCCAAGAACAGAGCACTGCAGGACCCCACTCAACACTGACCTCCAGGCAGAATACTTTCCATCTACAACCACTCTCTGCCTTCTGAATCCAGATAGCCAAATCTCCCTGTGTCCCATACGTCCTGACTTTATGATTGACCCTACCATGGGGAACTTTACCAAATGCCTTGTTGAAATCCATTTACACCACATCCTCTGCTCGAACTTCATCAACCTGTCTTGACAGCTCCTCAACGAACTCAATAAGATTTGTGAGGCATGACCAGCCCCTCACAAAGCCATGCTGACTGCCTTTAATCACACTATGCTTTGCCAAATATTCATAAATCCTATCCCTCAGAATTCTTTCCAAAACTTTGCTGATCACAAACGTAAGACTGACTGGTCTGTAATTGCCAGGGATTTCCCTATTACCCTTCTTGAATAGAGGAACAACACTTGCCTCCTTCCAATCCTCCGGTATGACTCCCATGGAAAGTGAGAAGACAAAGATCTTCACCAGAGGCTTAGCAACCTCCTTTCTCACTTCCCTGAGCAGTCCACAGTAAATCTGGTCTGGCCCTGGGGATGAATCAATCTTAATGTTTTCCAAAAATTCCAGCACATCAACTTCATCAATCTTGATCTGGTCAAGCCTGTATCCCAGCTCCTCAAAGTTCTGATTCACAGCAAGGTCCCTTGCCTGAGTGAAAACCGAAGAAAAAAACTCATTTATCACTAGATGCTTGGCAGTACAGTTGCAGAGTCAAATATACCGCACAGAAACAGAACCTTCAGTCTAACCAGTCCATTCCAAACATGATCCCAAACTAACTTGCCCCCACTTCTCTGCTCTGGCTCATGTACCTCATATACCTTTCCTAATCACTTACCCATCCAAATGTCTTTTAAATGTTGCAATTGTATCTGCATCCACCTTTTCCTCAGGAATTTCATTCCACACACAGTCCATCTTCTCTGGAAATAAAATGCCCAATGTGTTTTTGTTAAGTCTCTCACCTTAAAAGAATGTGCACCTAGTCTTTAAATGCCCCATTCTAGGCAAGAGGCAGCTACCATCAACTGTATCTGCACTCTCATTATTTTATAAACTTCTGTCAGGTCCTCTCTCAATCTCCTTTGTGCCAGTGAAAAAGGTCCCAGCTTTTCTTTATGGCAGAATGGGTCTCTAGTCCCTGGGGTTTAGAAGAATGAGAGGTGACCTCATTTAAACCAGCACAGGTTCTGATAAAATGCTTCCATGTCAGGGAATCTAGAACTCACTGATATAGCTTACAAATATGGACTATCCCATATCAGGCTGAAATGAGCAATTTATCCTCTCTCGTTAGTTTATGGAATGCTCCCCTTCAGAGAGCATTGGAGACTGCCTCATGGAATATATTCAAGGCTGAATTGAACGTGACAAGGGTATGAAAGGTTATAGAGAATGGGCAGAAAATGGAGTTGAGGCCACAGCAGCACAGACATGATCTTGTGGAATTGTAGAGCAAGCCCCATCAGCTAATGGCCCACTCCTGGTCCAATCTTTTACAGCCTGTGTCCAGGGCAGGAAAAGGTGAGCATAGATCTGCCAGTCGACAACTATCAGCATTTTGGGAAGAATTTGGAGCAGTGATAGTAAAAGCTATAGCATAGTGAAAATGTAGGGAAGACTGTGGCATTGAGATTCACATTCTTGGGGGAAGAAGAGGAGAAAGAATCTTCCACAGGAACGAGGATTGTCTGTTTGGAATTTCTATCCTGTGCAGACAGTGGCAGACTATGTAATGGTCTTTTATAGGATACGAGAAGAGAAGGAATTGCAGCCAGAAATCTCAAAACAATTTCTGATAAAGACAATCAATTCATTGGCTTCGGAATATCATCAGCTTTAGATTCTCACAGGATTTTTTATTTCTCTTCTGTCCTGTGAGATTCAAAAGGTTTCAAACATCAGTGAGACATGCACACAGACCCGAGTAAGATTGTCCCAGTGAACTGACTGTGGGAAGAGCTTTAAGCGGCTACGCAGTCTGAAATAGCAACACCCTATTCGCAGCAGCAAGAGACAGAACACCTTGCGTGTGTGAGTGGTCTTTCAACTGATTGTCGAAGCTGGAGAGAGATGAGGATTCCCACGTGATGGACAAACCGTGGAAATGTGGGGACTGTGGGATGGAATTCAAATTCCCGTCCTTGCTTGAACGCCATCGGCGCGGTCACACCAGGGAGAGTCCATTCACCTGCTCCGTGTGCAGGAAGGGCTTCACCCATTCATCCACCCTAGTGAAACACCAGTGGGTCCACACCGGGAGAGGCCATTCACCTGCTCTATGTGTGGGAAGGGATTCAGTCAGATCGGTCATCTGCAGTTGCATAAACGGGTCCACACGGGAGAGAAGCCGTTCACCTGCTCCGTGTGTGGGAAGAGATTCAGTCAGACCGGCCATCTACACCAGTGGGTCTACACAAGAGAGAAGCCGTTCATTTGCTCCGTGTGCTGGAAGGGATTCACTAATTAGTCTGACCTGCTGATGCACCAGCACCTCCACACCAGAGAGTGGCCGTTCACATGCTCCGTGTGTGGGAAGGGGTTCACCCATTCATCCACCCTGCGGAAACACCAGCGTGTCCACACCGGGGCGAGACCATTCACCTGCTCCGTCTTCGGGAACGGGTTCACTCAGTCCTCCAACCTGCACAGACATCAGCGGGTCCACACCAGGGAGAGGCCATTCTCCTGCTCCGTGTGTGGGCAAGGGATTCAATCAGTCATCCCATCTGCTCAGACACCAATCCAGGCACACCCAGTAGAGAACATTTGGATTCTTTGTGGGTGTGACTGGTACTAGTATTCAAGAGGGCATACGTGCAATGGTCAGTTGAGCACCTATTAAGGCACATTTACTGATTTGGAACACGCAGTAGAGTCGGGAGGTGTATATTTGTCATGTTTGACTCTGTGAAGAAATCTACCCTCTATAAAGATTGGGTCCGGTTTTTCCCTTCCCCACGAAGCTGTCAGGACAATAACATGGTCTGAAATATTGTATGATGGGTCTCTTTAATAACCCACTCATAAACACTTTATACATACTCATTCATCAGTCTTTACAAACCTGCTGACAAGAGCCCTATATTTAATATATCACATTCCCATGTAGTCCATTCATAATTCCTTTCTATAAGACGGTTTTATTCAGTCATTCATAAAACCGTGGTTTTGTAGTATATTTTACTATTACAAGATAGACTAAATTAAACACCCCTTTCAACCCATTACTGCTTTTTCACACCTTCAATCCTTAAGAGCTCTTGCTACAAGCAGTGTTTAGGCCTATTTCTACATCAAAAGCTACCTCTGAATAACTGTCGATATCATAACATATTCAGAACAACATCATCCCTGAACACCAAGTCTCCACAAATGATTATGATATTAATCAGCCCTTACCATTCATCTCTCGGGACATGAATAGATACAGAACATCAAACAGTTTCTCCAACTTGCAGCCACTATCCCCATTAAGAAACGCACTGTCAAGACAGTGCTTCCATGAAATTGCATGAATGAATGAAACTCACGCCGGTAAATAGTAAGTAAATCTCACAACCCAGGCGGGGTAAGCAATTTAATATCCTTTATTCGTTTATTCAGTGAAAGTACAATCTCTAACGTATTTAGAGCGTATAGGAGTCATATTTTTCCGAACATTTGCTAACTTAAAAGACAAAAGGACTAACACCTTTGAATTGTGCACGCAGACCACACAGACACTCTCAATCCTATTGGGAGTAGCAGGCAGCATTTAGCACACGTTTAAACCATCTCCTGTTTCCCCAGGACAGACGTCACCCAAGCCTTTGTGTACAATAGATAAAACAATGTGACACCAGAGTGATGGAATGTTAATATCTGTCAGAACTGTGTGTAAAGAGGCTGCTGTAAGGACGGTATTTCGGGATTCCAGCACCACTACAAACTTGTGCTCCTTGTAGTTGCTGAATAAAGAGGCTATTTTCACTACTTACTGAGTTTGATCGTTTATTGAACACAATTCCACGACGGGAACAGAGAATGCTCGCCCAGTGCTGAAGGTTGGACAAAAAGGAAAACTAAAGTTTTTGACGACAGCTTACAATCCGAGTGGCTTTTGTGAGAAATGCCCAGAGGTATTTGGAAGTTATCAGGGTCAGGTAACCCAATGATGTTCCCAGGGTCTGAGCCACGCAACAAGGGGCAGGATGGAGTTGGGGGGGAATGTGGATATAGATTACATCCCCACCATAGAGTTGTACAGCACGGGCACAGTCCACTTGGTCCAACCTGTCCTGCCGACCAGATGTCCCAAATTAATCTCATCGCATTTGACCCATATCTCTCTCAACTCATGTATCCATCCAGATGACTTTGAAATGTTGTAATTGTACCAGCTTCCACCACTTCTTCTGGCAAGTCATTCCATACAAGCACCACCCTCTGTGTGAAAACGTTGCCCGTTAGATCCCCTTCCCTCTCACCTTATAAACCTCTAGTTTTGGACACAAAACTGGTTCCATGTGGTACAGCTCTTTGACTCTGGTGTAAGTGATAATATATTCTTGGTGGTCCAGACTTGATGGGCCATAGGGCTTTCCTGTACTGTATGATTCTGTGATCAGAAAGCTCGAGTAGGGTTCCACAAGAAATTTGCCTCTTTATGCCTTTCAGAAACATACACTTTTAAAACAGATTAATACAATAATAAATTTCATGTGGAATTTAAGGACAGATATTGTTCCATCAGAGCAGACTCCTTCTGTGCTGAAGCTATTCCATAGTTTGTGGGAGTTCAGGCTGAGGAACGTTAACTATTTAGGTCTAGATGTTCCACATGTACGTCTGGAATAACTATAGATCAGGAGAGAATGGTACTCCCTGTCTCTATAATCCTGTTAGGTTTAACAAGAGGGAGAGGATGTCACATCTAAAGAGTATACAGAGAACTGTGCAGCTTGTTCAGTCAGTTGAGTTGGTTCTACACTCAGACTGGACTCTGCTTTTGATGGATCCTAATTAAGTACTACAAATCCAAGGAATGTGTCATGGACAAATCAAATGTGACATTTGGAGAAATAGATGCTGACAGGAATTGTGGGTGGAGAGGAAACGGTTAATGACTAGAGTCTGATTTCACTCTTACTCAGAACTGAAAAAGGTTGGAAAATGCTGGTTTTTATGCTGAAGACCCGAGTGGGGAGTACGAGTGAGGGGAGCACGAGTGAGGGGAGCACACGGTGAGAGTACCCAGAGCCAAAGGCATAGATTACTAACAATGGTGAAGGAGAGATTGAGATATCGTATGGGTGTTAATGAAGCTGTGAAAGGGCTTCATTAACACCCATACGATATCCACTCTGCTCAGAGCAAAGTCAACAAGACAAGTTTGTATGGGAAAATGGAAGAAAATTGGAGAAGACTAAGCAGGACAGACTTACACAGTAAATGGTAGAGCCCTGCAGAGTGTTGCTGAGCAAATAGCCCCAGAAGTGCACTCACTTAATTCCTTGAAAGTGGAATCATGGGGAGATGTGAAAGCAAGAAAGTGCTTGCTTTCATGGGTCACAGTATTGAGTATAGGAGTTGGAATGTCATGTTGTGTCTGTACAGGACATTGGTGAGACTGTGCAGAAGATTTGTCACCATTCATTTGGAAGAACCCTGTTAAACTTGAGATGATGCAGAAAAGATTTACCAGGACTGGAGGTTTTGAGTTATAGCAAGTGGCTGGGGATTTTTCACCCTGGAGCGTCAGAGCCTGAGGGGCAACCTTATGGAGGTTCACAAAGTTATGAGGGGCATGGAGAGGTGAATAGCCAATGTCTTTTTCCCCAAGGTGGGGGAGTCCAAAACTAGAGGGCATATCTTTAAAGTGAGAAGGGAAAGATTTAAAAGAGACCTCATGGTGGTATGTGTGTGTGGAACAAGTTGCCAGAGGAAGTTGTGGAGATGGGAACAATTAAAATAGTTAAAAGACATCTGGATAAATAATTTGGGTTTAGGGGGACATGGGCCAAATGCTGGAAGTTGGGACTGGGTCGGATTGGGATATCTGGTCAGCGTGGATGAGTTGAACCGAAGTCTATAACTCTATGACTGAAACCAGACCTTTTTACTGATAATCCTCCTGCTGGATTTTTTTAATACACCCAGTTTCAAGAGATTTCTGGTGGATAAAGCAGCACATGTCCCCTATCCTGGGAATCCTGGAAAATATAAAGAGGTTGTTAAAAGTATTTTAACTTTGGGAACACTGGAAGCAGGGCATTTGTCAAATATTTTCAGAGAAATTCTCTATAACTGGCGGACTACAAACAGTTTCCCAGAGTGTTCCACAGATATTAAGCATGTTACATTCTCCTGAAAAGTAAGAAGGATTGATCTTGCTAACGTGAAACAAATGATGGAGAGAAAGGAAACTGCCAAGATCAAAATGATTGATGAAAGTCAACACTTATCAGATTGTTTCTAGGACAGAAAAGCTTGCACTGGAGACACCCAGAAGAGGGGCGTCTCATACTTATTTCTTCAATTAGTTTTGAAATATTGTTGGTGTGTCTTACTGGTTAAGTCATGGCTATGGTTGTTAAAGGTCAGTCATCTCAGCTACAGGACGTCTCTGTAGGAGTTCCTTAGGGTAGTGTCCGAGGCCCAACCGTCTTCAGCTGCTTCATCAACGACCTTCCTCCATCGTAAGGTCAGAAGTAGATGTTAGCCAGTAATTGCACAATATTGAGCACTATTCTCAACTCCTCACATACTGAAACAGTTCAGTTTCAAATGCAACAAGATTGTAACAATATCCAATTGGCTGATGAGTGGCAAGTAACATGCATGTCACATAAATGCCAAGCAATGACTCATTTCAAAAGAGATCACCTGACCACTGTCCCGTGACAGTCATTGGTGTTACTGTCACTAAGTGCCACACTATCAACATCCTTGGGGTTTACCATTGATCAGAAACTCAACTACATTCACCACAGTGGCTACAAGAGCAGGTCAGAGGCGAGGGATACTGTGGCAAGTAACACACCTTCTGACTCCCCAAAATCTGTCCATCTTCTACAAGGCAGAAGTCAGCAGTGTGATAGAAAACTTTCCCTCTAGCTTGGATGGGTGCAACTTCAATAGCACTCAAAAAGCTTGATACCATCCAGGACAAAGTAGCCTGCTTGATTGGCACCATCTCCACATGCATCCACTCTCTCCACTGCCACTGTTCAGAAGCAGTAGTGTACTACTTACAAGACGTATGACAGAAATTTTACAATACCTTCCAAACAAACAACCACATCCATCTCAAAGGGTCGACAATGGATATTTGGGAGCACAACCACTTACAAGTACCCCTCCAAGTCACATACCAGCTTGACTTGGAAACATAGGGCTGTTCCTTCAGTGTCACTTGGTCAAAACCCTGGAATTCCCTCCCTTAGAGCATTACTGTACAGGGGGACGGCTGCAGCAGTTCAAGAAGGCAACTCACTACCATCTTCTCAAGGGGAACGAAATGCTGGCCAGCCAACGATGCCCATGCACCATGAGTAACTATTAACAAATTGTCGAAACAGAAGGTTGGAATCTGCAAACTAAAAAAGAAATCAACTTTAAGGAGGGACAGATGGAGGATATTGATTTGGTCATTATTTGAGGACAGATAAAGAGCGATATATTAACACTGAAGTGGACATAGAGTTGACAGTTAAACAGGTGCAGTGCTTCACTCAGCGTGTAAATCTAAAATCGATTAAAGATTGGCTTCTGGCATGTACTTCACAAACATGTGGATAGGGTGGCTTAGAAGGCATAAGGGACACTTGCTTTCGTCATTTTAATCCAGTGCGGCTGTTTGGAGCTGGAGATAGAGAGTAATGGCAGCTTTACCTCTCACAATCCAACGCGCTACAGAAACCACTCTATGGGCCACGATGGAAGGGGACACTAATCAATGGAAAGCCCTGGAGGACCGGAGAGGACTGGCCCTCCCACCAATCAGCGCACTCCCCACCCCCCACCCCCCCAAAAAAAAATTCTGAAGTGGACGTCGGGTCATGAACTCCTGAAACTGCTGTTGCTCCTCTCTCTCTGAGTGAAGATTGAGCTTCACCCCAGGCTGCAACTTCCTTCCTCTGTCTAACATCTGTGAACACAATACCCTCTTTTCTCACCTTCCCCACCTTTTTCATTTCTTTTCTCATCCTGGGGTTCAACTGTTGGTTTGTAGGAGCTGGAGGGAAAGGAAGTCAACCCAGGGGAGGGGACAAACCCTGGAACACTTTGGTCTAGATCTGTGTCTATTGAAGACATTGACAGGCTTTGTTTTCTCAGCTTGAACATTTATTTGTCTGTCAAAAAGGTCCGCCATCAGGACAGATGCAAGAATGTTGAATCTGCATGAGATACAGGACACTGGTCAGGGTTCAGATTCCCTCTGAGGGCTCTTAGTGAGAGCTTGTTGATTTGAATTGATTTATTGCCACATGTACCACAATAGGTTGGTGGAGTTGTGGATAGTGCGGAGGGCTGTTGTAGGTTGCAACACGACATTGACAAGATGCCAAACTGGGCTGATAAGTGGCAGATGGTGTTCAACCTGGAAAAGTGTGAAGGCATTCATTTTGGAAGGTCGGATCCTTGGCAGTGTGGAGGAACAGAGGGATCTTGGGGTCCATGTCCACAGATTCCTCAAAGTTGCCACCAGGTTGATAGGGTTGTTAAGAAGGCATATGGTGTGTTTACTTGCATTAGCAGGGGGATTGAATTTAGGAGCTGCGAGATTATGCTGCAGCTCTATGGAGTCCTGGTTAGACCACACTTGGAATATTGTGTTCAGTTCTAGTTGCCTCATTATAGGAAAGATATGGAAGATTAGAGAGGGTGCAGAGGAGATTTACCAAGATGCTGCTTGGACTGGTGGGCACGTCTTACGAAAAAAGATTGAGGGAGCTAGGGCTTTTCTCAAAGTGAAGAAGGATGAGAGGTGACTTGATAGAGTGTACAAGATATTGATAGCCTTGGCAGAAATGTCTATTACGAGGGGGGCATAATTTTAAGGTAATTGGTGGAAGGTTTTAGGGAAATGTTCCTTACTCAGAGAGTGGTGGGTGCATGGAATGCACTGCCAACAGTGGTAGGAGAGTCAGATACATTAGGGATATTTAAGCTACTCTTGGATAGGCATTGTATGTTAGTACAATGAAGGGTATGGAGGTTAGTCTGATCTTAGAGTAGGATAAAAAGCCGGCACAATATTGAGTGGTGAAGGGCCTGTATTGTGCTATACCATTCTATGCTCTACGTATCCACACACAGTCAAAAGTTTTGTTTTGTGAGCAGTACAGTCATATCATAGCAAACAAGGACATGCAGGTCATACAGTGCTTAGACAGAGTGAGGCATACAGGGTTACGGCTGCACAGGAGGTGCACAAAGGCAAGGACAACATTAGATTTGAAATCGGAGAGCTCCATTCAACAGTCTCATGATGGCAGGGAAGAATCTATTCTTGAACCTGTTTGTGCATGTGTTCAAGCTTCTGTTTCTTCTACCAGATGGAAGAGGAGATCATTACCGGGATGGGAAGGGACTTTAATGATTTTGGCAGCCTTTCCGCAGCAACAAGAAGTGTAGATGGATTCCATGGATGGGAGGTTGGCTTCCGTGATGGACAGTGCTGTAGTTTCTTCTGGTCCTGGGCAGAGCAGTTGCAGTACCAGGCCATGATGAATCCAGATACAATGCTTTCTATGGTGCATCTGTAAATGTTGGTGAGGGTCCTTATAGACATGCAAAATTTCCTAAGTAAGAAAAGGCATTGCTGTGCCTTTTTGACTGTTCCATGGGTAGGTTTAGATATTTAGATGCTTCTTTCTCATTCATACCAACTCCTTTACTTGACGCAATCATACAGTCAGTTTCATACCTTGTGCTAATATTTTTGAAAGACTTCTTTAGAAGGATAAGATATCATGAGGGACAAAGATAGTGTATATGCATGATATTAAATCCTTAAATTTGATTATGTTTTAGTGAACATTACAGCTTATTTATGAAAAAATGTGTAAGTTTAACAGTCAATATGAAGGGTGAGAGCACGAATTATTTATTTTGTGGTAAAACAGGACTGAGTCTGGATAGCTTTGACAAGAGGATATCATATCTGACTAATCTGTTAGGATTCTTTGAGCAGGTAATGAGTAAGTTAGACAAAGGAAAGCAAGTGGACATGACTGATTTGGAGTTCCATAAGGCCTTTGACAAGGTGCCACGCAGGATAATACAGATGCTAAATAAGATGAGTCCTTGGTGTTAGAGACAAGGTACTGGCATGGATAGAGGATCGGCTGACTGTCAGAAGACAGAGAGTTGGGGAAAAGGGGTGTGTTTCAGTTTGGAGCAAGGGGAATTCAGAATGAGGCTGTGCTGGGACCACAACTATTCATGTTAACTGCGAATGATCTGGACAGAGGAACTGAGGGCATTGTTGTCTAACACAGATAATACAATGGTTGGTGGAGGGACAGGAAGCATTGAGGAAGTATGGAAGCTGAAGGAGGGACGTGGACAGGCCAGGAGAATGGCCAGATGGAATATAATGTGGCAAAGGGTGAGGTTGTGCACGTTGGTGGGAAGACTAGAAGCAGAGACTATATTCAAAATTTGAAAGGCTTCAGAAATGTGAAACACAATGGGACTTGGAAGACCCAGCTCAGGTTTCTCTTAATGTTAACCTGCAGGTTCAGTGAGCAGTTCGGAAGGCAAACGCAATGTTAGCATTCACTGTTAAGAGGGTTAGAATACAAGAGCAGGGATGTACTGCATAGGCTGTATAAGGCTCTGGTCAGACCACATTGGGAACATTGTGAGCAGTTTTGGGCTCCGTATCTGTGGAGGTTTACAAGAATGATCATGGGGTTGAAGAGCTTGACAAATGAGGAATGTTTGAGGAGTCTGGGTCTGGATGAGGTGGCGATTAGAAGGATGGAGGGGGAGAGGTTGAGTCTCACAGGAGACTGAGAGACTTGGATAGAGTGGGTATGGAGAAGATGTTTCCACTTGTAGGTGAGATCCAGGACTCAAGGGCACAGCCTCAATGTGAAGGCACGACCTTGAGATGAGGAGGAATTTCTTCAGCCAGACAGTGGTTAATCTGTAACACTCACTGAGGTGGGGGTGGGGTTGGGATGTGGAGGGCAAGCCATTGAATGCATTTGAGACAGAGATAGATCAGTTGTTGATTAGTGAAGGGATCAAGGGTTATGGGGAGAAGGCAGGAGCATGAGGTTGAGAAACGTATCAGCTATGATCGAATGATGGCCCATTTCTGCTCCTTTTTATTATGCTGTACTGAAACGTGATTGGTTATAATTCATACACTGTGTATCTAGGATGGGAAGGAGGTGAGTATGGGTCTGTCAGTCAGACCCTTCAGGATAATGGGGAGGGATATTAGGTACAGCAGGGTGAGAATGGAAGGAAGAGGGTGTGGGATGGAGCTTTATAGTTTTTAGTGAATGAGAGAGGGCATAGATGTTCCTGGACTCGAACAGTCTGTTCTGAATTTCTATCCTGCACTTCCTCTGGCAACTCGTTCCACACACACGCCACCCTCTGCATGAAAATGTTGCCTGTCGGGTCCCTGTTAAATCTCAACTGAACGTTATGCCCTCTAGTACTCTAGACTCCACTACCCTGGAGAAATGTTAGATCTCATATTTTCTGATGAGAGTCTGAGTCGCGGAGACAGTTTCAGGTAATCTATATTGCAGCTTCATTTCTCCAGAGCAATAAGGCACACCAAAAGCCAAAAGGTGTATTAAGTTAAACAGTTTCAACTTAGAGCACACACCCCCAGTCCCATCTTGATTGCTATTGGTCAGCGCAGCCCAGTTATCCCTTTGTAATTGGCTCTCTGGTCCATAACTGGCTTGTACAGTTTCAGCTGACCTCAATGTATTCCCAATGAAGCTTATCGTTTCACTGAACGACAAAGAGATGGACAGGCTTGTGGTCCGGCCCAGATCTTTGTGACATTTCCCCGACTCTCTTATCTCCTTCCTTGAGGCTTTTTCACAATGGATCCTGTATTCAAGTAACATTTACCAGCTGCACCATGTTAACTGCCCATCACTTCAGGAACCTTTTAAATTCCTCATTACAGGCGATCCAAAAGGATCAGTTCCAACAAAGTTATGTGGTTACACCTAATGTCAGAATTCTTCAACTAACAAGTTGTTGCTTCCCATATTTGCCAGACACCTCTATCTTTACCTTTGGATGTCTTATGACATGTTCATTCATCTCACATTCCAATGTCTGCCTATTTCTGTCTCTGTGATTCGTACCTCTCTGTAATGTGACGGGGGCTGCTTTTATTGTCTGAAACTGGTTGGAATCTTTTCCTCTAATGCTTTAATTGATATTTTTGTGTATAATTGGAGATGTAACCACTACAGAATTTATATTTATGATTATTTGAAGGATCTTAACTGAAATGTACTCAAAATTGCATCATATTGATTAAATGTTTCCAGAGAAATAACAAATTGGTGTGAAATGTTCTTCTCTATGTTTACATAAACAATTACAGCTGCACATTCTATCCCAGTTCTGTTACCTTGAGTCCACAAAGTTACTGTTGTTTTAGTTGTCAGGACTCTGTTAAGCAAGCATTTTTTTCAAGGTCTCTAACTCCTGTCAGCTATGTTCTGCTGCATTAGCTGTGGCTAGCTGTCAGTGTCCTGTTCAGTCATGGGCAGTCGGAACAGTAACAGACCTTGGCCCTATCGGTGCCCCTCATCATTTTGTAAACTTCTGGAATTGTCTGAAGACTGTTATCTGTAATATTGAGGGACCACTGGAGGAGGCCGAGATGGATCACCCACTCGACACTTCTGACTGAAGTTTGCTGTATATTATGATTCCCTCCAGTGTGGCAACAGGCCCTTTGGTCCAAACGATCCACACCGACCATGCAAACAGAAACCCACCCAGACCCATTTCCCTCCTCTATTATCTTATATTTACCCCTGACTAATGCATCCCTGAACACTACGGACAATGTAGCATGGTCTAATTTACTTGCACATCTTTGGATTGTGGGAGGAAACTGGAGCACCCAGAGGAGACCCACGCAGCCAGTCTCTCGAGCCCAGATTCGAACCTGGTGCTGTGTGGCAGCCATGCTAACCACTGAGCCACAGTGCTGCAAGTGCTTCAGCCTGATCTTTTGCACTGATGTGTCATGCTCGACCATCACTTTGGACAGGGATATTGCTGGAACCTCCTCCTCCAGTGAGTTCATGGGGGAGAAAGCTCACACCTTAAGTGTGGGGTGCCTTTTCCAAAGATTAACACAAGATTATATAGTTACTTTGACACATGCCCAAACCACAAGATATTCACATGACACAGCCTACATGACATTCAGACCTTGCGCAGATCAACTCAGACTTTGGCTTTGCTTTGCAGAGAAAGAGGAAGTTAGCTGTAGCTGTTTTTACAAAACAAGTCAGCAGAGCGAAGAACTGGTTGACTGCAGAAAAGGGAAGGCAGCTAGAGCAGGCCAGCTCAATAGCTCTCACACGTCTGCTCTTCAGATGTGACATCCTCACTCTCTTGTTGACCCTATGGTGTCCAAAATAGAGGGGAAAAGGGAACAAAGGGGCAGCTTTTCCATGCAGAGGGTGGTGTATGTATGGAATGAACTGCCAGAAGAAGTGGTGGAGGCTAGTACAATAACAACATTTAAAATGCACCTGGATGGGGACATGAACAGGAAGGGTTTGGAGGGGTATGGGCCAAATGCTGACAAATGGAACTAGATTAGACTAGGATATCTGACTGGCACGGAGGAGTTGGACCAAGTGGACTGTGTCCATGCTGTACAGCTCTATGGTGGAGACATAACCCATATCCACATTCCCCCCTCCATCCTGCCACTTGTTATGTGGCTCAGACCCTGGGAAACATCAGTGGGTCAGCAGACCGTAACAATTTCTAAATACCCCCAGGCATTTCTCACAAAAGCCACTCGGATTGTAGGCTGTCATCAGAAACTTTAGTTTTCCTTTTTGTCCAACCTTCAGCACTGGACAAGCATTGTCTGTTCCCATCGTGGGATGGTGTTCAAATAGCGATCAAAATCAGTGAGTGGTGAAAATAGCCTTTTTATTCAGCAACTACAAGAAGCATACGTTTGTGGTGGTGATGGTATCCCGAAATACCGTCCTTACAGCAGCCTCTTTACACACAGTTCTGACAGATATTAACATTCCATCACTCTGGTGTTACATTGTTTTATCTATTGTACACAAAGGCTTGGGTGACGTCTGTCCTGGGGAAATAGGAGATGGTTTAAACATGTGGTAAATACTGCCTGCTACTCCCAATAGGATTGAGAGTGTCTGTGTGGTCTGCGTGCATAATTCAAAGGTATTAGTCCTTTTGTCTTTTAAGTTAACAAATGTCAGTAAAAAATCCTAGGCCTATATGCTCTAAATACATTAGAGATTGTACCTTCACTGGAATAAAAGAATAAAGGATATTAAACAGCTTACCCTGGCTGAGTTGTTTACTATTTGTCAGCATGAATTTCATTCATTTATGCAATTTCACGGAAGTACAGTCTTGATAGTAAGTTTCTTAAAGAGGATAGTGGCTGCGAGTTGGAGAAACTGTTTGATGCTCTGTATCTATTCGGGTCCCGAGAGATGGATGGTAAGGGCTGATTAATATTATAATCGTTTGTGGAGACTTGGTGGTGAGGGATGGTATTGCTCTGAATATGTTCTGATATTCAGTTATTCAGAGGTAGCTTTTGACGTAGAAATAGACCTAAACACTGCTTGTAACAAGAGGTAATAAGGATTGAAGGTATGAAAAAGCAGTAATGGGTTGAAAGGAGTATTTTAATTTAGTCTATCTTGTAATAGTAAAATATACTACAAAACCACGGTTTTATGAATGAAGGAATGAAACTGCATTATAGGAAGGAGTTATGAATGAAGAAATGTGGTGTTATTACGTAGTGGGCTGTTGTCAGCAAGTTAGTAAAGACCGATGAATGAGTAAATATAAAGTGTTTGTGAGTGGGTTAGTAAGATAATACAATATCTTACAATACAATACAATACCTATAATACAATATCTCACACCATGTTACCGTCCTGCCAGCTTTGCAGGGAAGGGAGTAACTGGAGCCAATCTTAACATGGGGTTGATTTCTTCACAGAATCAAACATGACAGTTATACACCTCCACTGCATGTTCCACATTAGTAAGTGTGTCTTAATCGGTACTCAACTGACCAGTGAATGCATGCCCTCTTGAATACTAATACAAATAATCCAAGAGTTCTCTCCTCGGAGATCCAAGATGGCGGCGACTCAGCAAGTCTGAGTTTACAGTGCTCTTCCCAAAACCTGGGTAAAGTGAGTTACTCACCCCCACCACACTTACCAAACCACCCAAAAAAATTTTCTAACCTTAATTAGCTGTTTACTATTATATTTAAGCAGTTTAATATTAAGTGGATAATGAGTAAACCAAAGGGACCCCGCAGCTCTCAGAAAACAAAGACCCCTCCCCCACCCTCCTCTCCTCCTCCGGCTGCAGCTGATGTAAAAACAGGCCTTGAAGAGATGATTGCCAGGCTGGAAACGACACTCGTCAATTTCATTGTAGAATCCAGACAGAGATGGAATGCATTCGAAGAAAAGCTGCAGAAACACAGCCAGGCTATTGAGGAACTGCAGGGCTGAGTGAAGGGGGCGGAGCTAAAGGCCACGACCTCCGAGGCTGCAGCACAAACAGCTGCAGAACAGGCGCGAGCTCTGGAGCAGAGAGTCCGGGCCTTTGAAATCTACATCGATGACCTGGATAATAGAAATCGGAGAAAGAATATCCTCTTCTGGGCCTCCCTGAACAAGAAGAGAAGGGACAGTTAGTAGTATTTCTGGAGCGATGGCTGCCCCAGCTTTTAAACCTGGGGGCTGAAACTGACCGGGTAAGGGTGGAGTGGGCCTACCGGGTCGCAGTACGTGGATCTGGCCCAAACCAGCGCCCACGCCCGGTCCTGTTCCGGCTGCAGAGTTATAGGGAGAGGCAGATACTCCTGAACGCCTCCAGAAAGCTTGGAAAGGATCCTAAAGCCATGATTCATGAAGGATCCAAGATTATGTTATTTCAGGACTTCTCCCCGGCTTTGGCACGAAGGAGGAAGGCGTTTGATGAGGTGAAGAAATGTCTAAGGAACTTAAATATTCAATACACCTTACGCTACCCAGCGACGTTATGCTTTAACCACGAAGGATCCGAGTATAATTTTAGATCACCAGAAGAGGCTAAGGAACTTTTAGACTCGTTTAAATAAATCGTAAGAGACAATTTATGTTGGCTTGCCTCTTCCACACTCCGTGGGGAGAAATGGATACTTTACTCTACTTTACTTTTGCTTCTGGGAGCAGGGTTGTCTTCCCTTGCTATTTTATGTTATTATACTTAACTGTAATTTGTTGGAGTTGTAATTTTATAGTTATGTGTGTTTGTACGTGGCATTGATGCTATCAGATATACTCAGGTATGGGTGGGGAGGGGTGGGGGTGGGGCGCTCACTGTTAACTCTAGCTCGGTATTATATCTAAATCCTATTAAGGAGCGCCCGGGTCAAGGGTGGGACACTGTTTGGGAGAGGATATGGTGGACCTTTAGAAAGGAAGTAAGGCCCCCTGAGAATAAGGGGGAGGATCTCCATTCAAACATGTTTTTTTTTGTTCTTATTGTTTGGAAATAGTTTCCTTTTTATTATACTGTTATGAGTGTATTAGAGAACATTTTCTCTTGTTTGAAGGATGTAAGTGACTCAACTATACACTCTGGATAATTGTGGATTAGATTAGTAGTTAACTGAGTTTCATTGTTTTTCTTTCTTCTTTAGTATCATTCCTTTGAATTTTGATGATTATATATTTAAGATCTATTTTTATATTAATGTTTGTGCTTGAAAGTTCTGTTTATTTTTGTAAATCTATCAAAATATTAAATTTCTAATAAAAATATCTTTAAAAAAAAGAGTTCTCTCCTCAGTGTGACTGGATTGGTGTCTGAGCAGATGGGATGGCTGACTGAATCTCTTCCCCACACGGAGCAGGTGAATGGCCTCTTCCTGGTGTGGACCCGCTGGTGCACCAGTCATGTAGACGATGTAGACGATGTATTGAATCCCTTCCCGCACTTGGAGCAGGAGAAAGGCCTCTCCCCGGTGTGAATGTGCTGGTGCTTCCACAGGGAAGACGAATCAATGAACCCCTGGTGAAGCCCTTCCCACCCTCACAGCAGGGGAATGGCTTCTCCCTGGTGTGAACTCACCGGTGCATCAACAGGGCGGATAAATGGGTGAACGCCTTCCTGCACACAGTGTAGGTGAATGGCCTCTCCTCGGTGTGGCTGCAATGATGGGCTTCGAGCTGACACAGGAATTTGAATTCCTTCCCACAGTCCCCACATTTCCACGGTTTCTCCATGACGTGGGAATCCTTGTCTCACTCCAGCTTTGACAATCAGTTGAAGGACCATTGGAACATGTTCTGTCTCTCGCCGCTGCGTGGGTTTTGCTATTTCAGGCTGCGAAAACCTGTCAAAGCACTTCCCACAGTCAGTTCAGTGGAAAACTCTCACAGTGGAAAAGTCTGTGTGCCTCAGTCTCACTGATGTTTGAAAGCTTTTGAAGCAGACCGGACAGAAGGGAAATAAGAAATCCTGCTGATTCAAAGGCTGATGATATTCCCATGCCAATGAATTGGTTGTCTCGATCAGATCTTGCTTTGAGATTTCTGGCTACAAATCCTTCCTTTCTCATATCCTGTAAAAGGAGATTACAGAAGCCATCACCTTCTACACAGGATAGAAATTCAAAACTGACAATTCTGGTTCCCGTGGAACATTCTTCCTTCTCTCCATCCCCCAAAAATATGAATGTCCATGCCACAGTCTCCCTCCATTCTCACACTGCTGCAGCTATACTGTCCCCACTCCGAATTCTCCTACAAATGTTGAAAAATGTCAACTGACAGATCTATGATCACCTCTTCCTGCCCTGGACACAGGTTGTAAGAGATTGGACCAGGAGTGAGCCATTCAGCTCATGGGCTTGCTCTGCAATTACACAAGATCATGTCTGTTCTGCTATAGCCTTAACTCCATTTTCTGCCTGTTCTCTATAACCTTTCATACCCCTGTTTCGCAAAATTATGTTCAATTCAGCCTTGAATACATTCCATGAGCCAGTCTCCAATGTTCCCTGTGGTGGAGCATTACACAAACTAACAAGAGAGGATAACTTCCTTATTTCTGCATGTTATGGGAGAGGCCTTATTTGTAATCGCCAGTGACTGGAGACCCAATCTGCTCAACCTCTCCTCATAAGACATACCCCTTTATGACAAGAATCAGTGGAGTGAACCTTCTCTGAACTGCTTCCAATGACAAGGAAGCGTTTTATCAGAATCTGTGCTAACAGGTCCCCCTCAGAATTCTATTGGCCACCTCTCATTCTTCTAAACTCAGTGACTAGAAACCCAATCTGCCATCAGGAAAGGCTGAAACCTTTTTCATCAGAGCATGTGAGATTGAGAGGGGACCTGATAGAAGTTTATAAAACAATGAGAGTTACAGACACAGTTGATGGGAGCTCTCTCTTCCTTAGAATGGGGCGTTCCAAGACTGGGGGGGGGGGGGGGCAGGGACATTTTGAAGCTGAGAGGAGAGAGACTTAAAAACATATTGGGCAATTTGTTTTTCATCGAGTGTGGTTCGCGTGTGGAATGAAATTCCTGAGGAAGAGGTGGATGAGGGTACAATTGCAACAAAAGACATTTGGATGGGCAAGTGATTAGGAAAGGATTGGAGATAAACAGGCCAGGGAGCATGCAGGTGGGGATGTGTTAGTTTGGGATCATGCTCAGTAAGAACTGGTTGGATTGAAGGGTCTGTTTCCATGCAGTATGACTATGACTCTGCAATTGTACTGCCAAGCAGCTAGCGATAATCCTGTTAAATGTTAACCATCTCCTGAAGAAGGCAGCCTCTTTAATTGAGAGCATTAACCAAATAAATCAATCTACCAAGCAAAGACTGTCAATGTCCTTGTGAGAAACAAAGCTCACTCACTGCAATAATCTCAGTCCGAGACAAGATCTGAATCAGCAGAGCTCTTTATTTCACACTTGTGTGATGTCCACAAGGCAGGGACAAAACACACACCGAATTCAACAAATACTCGATATTTATATAATTTGGTTCCTATATGTTTTTTTCTTATTTCATTGTTTCCCCCCCGTTTACATCCTCCACTTCCCTGAGACCCTCCTGCTTATCTCGTGTCTTATCCGGTCTTGTCTGTGAAAAACATGCTCATTCCTGTTCTCAGGCCATTTGCCCTTTTCACAGCATCTTATCACGAAGCCCTTCTAAATGGGGATACCATTTGTTACATTCTTAGCAAACCAATTAGCATTTCCTTCACAGAGTTCACATTCTTGTTGACTCAGCTCCTGGCTGAAACAATTACGCACTGATGGAGTTCAGTTTTTTTTTATATAATGAATTTCGAATTGCAGAAGAAACATAAATTTCCTATATCCCACATCCTCAACAGAGAGACCAAGTCAACCTTCCCAGAATCTTGCCCCCTCCCTGCATTCATTTCCTTTCAGTTTATGAAACTAAGCAGTTTAACCCCAAAATGAGAAAAGAAATGGAAAAGGGGATGAGAAAAGAGAGTGTTGTACTCACAGATATTGGACAGAAGGAATTTACAGTTTGAGGTGAAGCTCAATCTTCATTCAGAGATGAGCAGCAGCAACCTCAGAAGTTCATGATTCAACTTTCCCATTCAGATAATGAGGGGCTCTGAATGGCAGGAGCATCTGACTCCTTTGGGTCCTCCAGAGATTCCAATTGCTCACAATGGTCTTGTGTGACGCGAGGGCGATTGGCCATAAGGAGACAAGCAGCACGGGGTTGTCTCCTCTGATCTGTTTCGCGAAGTCCCGCCCCTTAGTGTTGACGTCACAACGCGGAAGCAGCTTGTCAGATGTGGAATCAAACTCTCCCTCCTCTGTTGAAAATGTGTTGCTGGTTAAAGCACAGCAGGTCAGGCAGCATCCAAGGAACAGGAAATTTGACGTTTCGGGCCAGAGCCCTTCATCAGGAATTCCTGATGAAGGGCTCTGGCCCGAAATGTCGAATTTCCTGTTCCTTGGATGTTGCCTAACCTGCTGTGCTTTAACCAGCAAAACATTTTCAACTGTGATCTCCAGCATCTGCAGACCTCACTTTTTACTCTCCCTCCTCTGGGCAACATCTCCCCTTTTTATTCCTCGGGGGGGGGGGGGGGTAGATGGGGGTTCAGAGAATTCAAGGGAACGGGTTTCAGATTCTCTCTCTCAAGACTTTCAGATCCTCATGGCATTTATCAAGACCAGAACTTGAGAAGGGTCAGACTAGTGTTGTTACATGGTTAAACATTCAATGTGCTCTTCCTGGTTCTCTAAGATTCGATAATTATTTGTTGGAACATTGTGTTGTAGCTATGTCACATACATCAAATTATACTGTTATTGAAGGGGATGGTAAGTGGGCATGAGACAGAGAGTCATAAATATAGTCCAGCACAGAAACAGACCCTTTGGTCTAACTCATCCGCGCTGACCAGATATTCTGGATGAATCTACTCCCATTTGCCAGCACTTAACCCATATCCCTCTAAACCTTCCTAAGTCATACACGTATCCAGATGCCTTTTAAATGGTGCCTTTGTACCAGCCTTCACCACTTCCTCTGGTAGATCATTCCAGATGTACATTGAGTCCATTCATCAGTCAAATAACAGCAGGGAAATAGCTGTTTCTGAACCTGTTGGTGCGTGTTCAAGATTCTGAATCTTCTGCCTGACTGAAGAGTTCTAAGAGAGCTTTAGCTGGGTGGGAGGGGACTTTGATGAGGTTGGCAGCCTTTCTGCAGCAATGAGAAGTGTAGATGGAGACCAAGAATGGGAGGTTGGATTTTGTGATGGTCTGGGCTGTGCACACAACCTTCTATAGCTTCTTACAATCTTGGGCAGAGCAATTGCCATACCAGGCCGTTACGCACGTAGATAGAACACTTTCTAAGGTGCATCTGTAAACGTTGGTGAGGGTCCTTATGGACATGCTGAATTTCCTAAGCCTCCTGAGGAAGAGGAGGTGTTGTTGTGCTTTCTTGATTGAAATTGCCCACATCATTATTCCAGATGATAAGGACACTCAAACAACCCACTGTGGAGTTTGCATTGCTGACAGAAAGCAGTTTGTGTTCAGCAGCAGCTCAGTCACTCAGTAAGAACGGGGACATAAGGTGCTATGAGATTAAAGGTACAGAGAGCCATGAGGGACCAGACATGTTTCCGACCAACATTCAAGCTAATCAGTCTAAAGCTCTGAAGTCTGAAAGAAAATCTTCAAGGTCACTTAGCCAAAAGCTAATGGAGGTATCCTCATAAAATTACCAGGAATACTTGGAATCCTGAGAAGGATTCAAGTGAATTCTAGAGAAACGTGGCATGCCTTGGTTTATTCCTAGAAAGTGAATGAACTATAAAGGTTCATGTAAAGAGTCATGGGAATTTTTTCAGGGAAGTAAAGAAAACTAGATTTACAATTTAAGGCCATACATGCTATTCTGCTAAGTTACTCCTGTTAATTTTATTTTGTTTAAAAATGTGAAAACTTCATGAGGAGTTCTACCAGTTAATCATGGTGTTCAAATTTCTCTTCAAAATTGATGACCGTAACAAAACTGGATGTGATTGTGGGATTTTGAATCTGTAGGGTGTGCTTGGTAAAGATAGAATGAACAATGTTTCAAAATGAATTTAATCATGTTAAGTACTAAGACTTTCTGGAGGGCAACACTTAACCAAGGTCAATTCAATAGAATAAGCAGACAGGTTGATGCTAGAGTTGAGAGCTGGGGCAAATCATCAGAAATAATGTAGGCAGTAGCATAATGAGTAGTTAGAAAATTAGCCAAAAGTATAAAAACAGGTGGGAAACGTTTCTTCAACTTTTTTTAAAAAATTAACAAAATAAGTATTGGTTCTGTAGGATGTTTCTGAGGATTCAATAACAGAGGATAAAGAGCTGGCAGATGAATTGAACAGATTTTGAATCTGTCTTCACTAGACAGGATGCAAGAAGCAGCCGAGAACTAGCTGTAAATCAGGAATTGAAAGGAAGGGAGGAACTGAAGAAAATTACAATTACCAGGGAAGTAGTAAACTGTTGGAACTATGAGTTGAAAAGTCCCAATACCCAAAGGATTTCATCCGAAGACTTTTAAAGGAAAACTAGCTAGTGAAATAGTTAATGCTTTGGTTTTAATTTTCCAAACTTCATTAGATTCAGAGAAGGTTTCTTTAGGTTGGTAATCTCCTTTCTTCATAAAAGGAGGCAGAGAACAGAAAACTGCATACCACTTACCTTAACATCTGTCATAGGAAAAATGTTAGAAGCAATTATTAAAGATGTTATGATAGGACACTTGTAATCAAGTACATTCAAGGTAATCAGGCAGCATGAATGTATTTTTATCAATGGTTTTGAAATAATTTCTAGAAGAACAGCATCTCCCCAGTGCAACTAAGTTGATGAATCTCCAGTGCCGACAGGGAATGGAATCCCTTCTCAGAGTCCCCACATTTCCACAGTTTCGCTGCATTTCTGGTGTCCCTTTGGCTCTCTGTTTTTGATGAACAATTGAAACTGTGACCAAATTCAGGAAGCGTGTACAGTCACTCCCTGCTGCGAATACTGTAAAATTTCTTCAATCTGTGTAACTGGTTAAAGCTCTTCCCACAGTCAGCTCACTGGAAAACATTGTCTCTCGGTCTGTGTAACTGGGCAAAACTCCTTCCATAGTCTGCTTACTGGGACAGTGTCTCAGTCTGTAACCACGTAAAGCTCCTTCCCACAGTCCCCTCACTGGGACAGTGTCTCACTCTGTGTAACTGGGCAAAGCTCCTTCCCACAGTCTGCTCACTGGGACACACCAAGTCTCAGTCTGTGTAACCAGTTAAAGCTCTTTTCTGTCAACTCACTGGGACACACTCTCTCTCATTCTGTGTAAACATCTGAAGCTCTTCCCACAATCAGCGCACTGGGACACACGCTCTCTCAGTCAGCGTAAATGGTTAAAGCTCTTCCCACAGTCAACTCACTGGGTCACTCTCTCTCACTCAGTTTGTGGAACTGGTTAAAGCTCTTCCCACAGTCTGCTCACTGGGACACACTGTCTCAGTCTGTGTAATTGGTTAAAGGTCTCCCTGCAGTCAGCTCATTGGGACACAGTCTCTCAGTCTCTGTAACTGGTTAAATCTCTTCCCACAGTTATACAGAGACAGAGACAGAGAGAGAGTGAGAGAGTGAGAAAGAGAGTCCCAGTGAGCTGATTGTGGGAACAGCTTTGACCAGTCAGCTCACGGGAACGCTCTCTGTCTCTGGTTAAAGCACTTCCCACATTCAGTTCTCTGGCACACACTCTCAGTCTGTGTAACCAGTGAAAGGTCTTATCACAGTCAGCTTACTGCAACACTATGTCTCTCTGTCTGTGTAACTGCTTAAAAGTCTTTCCACAGTAAGCTCACTCGGACAGTCACTCTCTCTCAGTCTGTGTAACCGGTTAAACCTCTTCCAACAATCATCTCAGTGGGACATTCTCTCTCTGTCTGTGTAACTGGTTAAACCTCTTCCCACAGGCAACTCACTGAGACACTCTCTCTCTCTCTCTGTCTGTGTAACCAGTTAAAGCTCTTCCCACTATAAGTTCACTAGGACACATACTCTCTAAGTGTGCTTAACCAGTAAAAGCTTTTCTCACACTCAGCTCAGTGGGACACAGTCTCTTTCAGTCTGTGTAACCAGTTAAAGCTCTTCCCACAGTTAGCTCACTGGGACACACTGTCTCTCTGTTTCCCAGACTGTGGGAAGGGCTTTAACCAGTTACACAGATTGAGTGAGAGAGTGTCCCAGTGAGCTCACTGTGGGTCGGGCTTTAAACAGTCAGCTTACGGAAATACTCTCTTTCTGTCTCTGTAACTGGTGAAAGCACGTACTACAGTCAGCTCACTGGGGCACACACTCTCTGTCTGTGTCACTAGTTAAAGCCGTTCCCACAGTCTGCTCACAGCAGCACACTCTCTCTCTCCGTCTGTGTAACTGGTTAAAGCTCTTTCCACAGCCAGCGCACTGGGACACACTCTCTGGAGGAAAGTTTGGGAACTAGCAGCCATCTTGTTACATAAGCTGTTCTTACAGACAAAGCTAGAACTGCTGACATGCCCGCTTAGAGAAGTACTGCTTAGTTGTTTTCTAAAAATAACCTTGCAACTGCTTGAGAATCATTGTTTATCCCCCAAACACAGACTAAGTTCTGCTTTCCTAAAGATGTATGGCTTATTGTCTTGTTTACCTTCCTGATTCCTGCTCCTTGTGTCGCTTATCTTCCTTATTCTTGCTGGACCTGATGCAAACCAAGTGTCTGCTACCCCTCCAACCCCGCTTGATAAGGAAATATCTGTGACCACAACCTGTGCTGACCAGTGATATCCCCGACCCCATCACTTTGTGACTAATGTCAACCACTGCTTAAGATAAGATATAAACCGTAACATTTTGGACTTTGGACTACATCTGCCTCTCACTGTGAGGCATGACGTTTTCCCCATGGTCATGTAATAAAGTCTGTTAATGCTCAAGGTCTGACTCCTGAGATTTTCTGCAACACTCTCTCAGTTTGTGTCACTGGTTAAAGCCCTTCCCACAGTGAGCTCGCTGGGATACTCTCTCTCTCTCACTCAGTGTAACTGGTTAAAGCTCTTCCCACAGTCAGCTCACTGGGATGCGCTCTCTCTCTGTCTGTGTAACCAGTTAAAGCTGCTTCCACAGTCAGTTCACTGCGACACTCTCTCTCACTCAATCTGCGTACTTGTTAAAGGACATCCCCACAGTCAGGTCACTGGGATACATTCTCTCTCCAGCTGTGAGCTGACTGTGAAAAGGGCTTCAACTGGTTACACAGACTGAGAAAGTGTATGTCCCGGTGAACTGACTCTCTCTTTCAGCCTGTGTAACTGGTTAAATCTGTCAATTCACGAGGACACAACTCGCTCTGTCTCTGTAACTGGTTAAAGCACTTCCCACTGTCAGCTCACTGCGACACACTCTATGTCTGTGCAACTTGTTAAAGCTCTTCCCATAGTCAGCTCAGTGGGACACACTGTCTATCAGTCTGTGTAACTGTTTAAAGCTGTTCCCAGCATCAGCTCGCTGGACTGTCTCTCTGTCTGCCTGTGTCACCAGTTAAAGCACTTCCCACAGTCAGCTTACTGGGATACTTTCCCTCAGTCTGTCTAACTGTTTGAACAGCTTCCCACAATCAGCTTAGTGGGACTCACGCTCCCTCAGTCTGTGTAACTGGTTAAAGCATTTCCCAGAGTCAGTTCACTGGGACACTCGCTCTCAGTCTGTGTAATCAGTTAAACTCCGTTCACTGGTGTGTTCCGGTCTAAGTGCATTTCTGGTCACATTGATATCCAGTACCTTTTGAAGCTGGTCGAATGGACTTCTACTTCCAGATTCAAACACCCAATGATATTAAGTGACCCTGTCAGATCTTGTTATGGCATTTGTTCTGAGGTTTCTGTCCGGAGATCCTTCCCTTCCCATACCTTGTAAACAAAGTTGAAATAAGTCATTAGTGTCTGTACTGAATAGAAATTTTGATTACATCATATGTGAATTTTGTTTAAAGTATTAAACCAGAAACAAGTAATCTGTATTCTTGGTTTAAAACACACAGGAGGCGGAGGAAGGCTGTGTCAGGATCTGGGTAAAAAATGAGGTCTGCAGATGCTGGAGATCACAGCTGAAAATGTGTTGCTGGTTAAAGCACAGCAGGTTAGGCAGCATCTCAGGAATAGGGAATTCGACGTTTCGAGCATAAGCCCTTCATCAGGAATGAGAGAGAGTAGCCAAGCAGGCTAAGATAAAAGGTAGTGAGGAGGGACTTGGGGGAGGGGCGATGGAGGTGGGATAGGTGGAAGGAGGTCAAGGTGAGGGTGATAGGCCGGAGTGGGGTGGGGGCCGAGAGGTCAGTAAGGAGATTGCAGGTTAGGAGGGCGGTGCTGAGTTGAGGGAACCGACTGAGACAAGGTGGGGGGAGGGGAAATGAGGAAACTGGAGAAATCGGAGTCCGTGTGGGATCAGTTGGTTCCTTAGGCAGGTGCTGAGGAAGGAGATGTGGCTGTGGTAACGAGTCTGTTTGAGAACGTGGCTGAAGAGTTTCTGTGCAGAGGAGATGACCTGGGGGGTGCAGTGAGAGAGAGACTCACTGAAATCCTTGTAGAGGGAGGAAGAGAGCTTCTTCAAGGAAGGCATCCTTGCAAGAGGATTCGCAGTAGGTTAAAATCTCGGGTAAAAAATGAGGTCTGCAGATGCTGGAGATTTCTGGAACTCTCTGAACTCTAACAGGGTGATGCAAGTGGCAGTAAAAGATTTCAAAATGAAGTGGATGGTCATAGAGTTATGCAGCATGGAAACAGACCCTTCGGCCCAATTCATCTGTGCCGACCAGATATCCTAAATTAATCTAGTCCCATTTGTCAATACTTGGCCATATCTCTCTAAACCCTTTCTGTTCACATACCCATCCAGATGCTTTTTAAATGTTATAATTGTACCAAGTTCCAATTCCACTTCCCCTCACAGCTCATTCCACACACGCACCACCCTTGCATGAAAACATTACCCCTCAGGTCCCTTTGAATCTTTCCCTCCCATCACCATAAACCTGCGCCCTCCAGTTTTGGAGACTCCCACCTCAGGGAAAAGACCTTGTTTATTTACCCTGTTCGTGCCCCTCATGATTTGGTCAACCCCTGTGAAGTCACCCCTCCGCCTCCAATGCTACAGGGAAATAGCCGCAGTCTATGCAGCCTCTTCCTATAACTCAATCCCTCCGACCCCGGTAACATCCTGAAAACAGACAGACCTGGTCTATCCCCCCCTTGGATTCATTTCATTTCCTTTCCTTTCAGTTCTTCCAAATCAACAGTTTAATCCCAGAATGAGAAAAGAGATGGAAAAGGGGTGAGGAATACTGAACAAAAGATAGAAGTTGCAGCCTGGAGTGAGGAGCAGCACCACCTTAAAAAGCTCAACGTCCAACTTCCGACTTCAGACAATAAGCGGGTTCTGATTGGCAAGAGGACAGAACGCCTTCCAGTCCTCCGTGGCTTCCGATTGGTCAATTCGCATCAGTGTGTATTGCCGTTCCGGCCTTCCATTGATGGCGTCACAATGCGGATGTAGCCCTGTCAGTTTCAGAGTGAAGCTCCCTCCCTCTGGGTAACATCTGGGAGCAAAACAACGTCTCCCCCTTTCCATTCCTCATCCTGGGCGGGAGAGAGAGGAGGGAAAACACTGTTCAGCTGCAGCAACTGGAATCCGAGGTTGTGAATCCTGGGAGCAAGCGGACTCTGCAAAGGTTAGTTTCAGCCGCTGTCTCGATTGCTAAAAATATTGAGGTTCAATGTGACAATTCCAGAGCAGAAAATCATTAGAGGTCAAAGAAATGCTTCCTGCCATTTATCTCGTGGAAGACTTGATGTATCTCCAGTAACAGAGTCAATACGACACAGCAGGATTCCAAAAAGATAGATTCTTCCCCCATGTGCAAACTTGAAGCTGTGGCCTTCCCAGAAGAGGATTGACATTTAAGAGAACCGTTTGTTAATACAAGACAGAGATGTGTGTAGGTTAGTGCCGAATATTTGGTGTGTATTTATGGTTCTAAAAGCTTTATTTGAAATTATTTCTGACTTTGTAATAACATACTGCAAGAATATATAGAGTCATAGAGATGTACAGCAGGGAAACAGATCCTTCGGTCCAACCTGTCCATGCCGATCAGATATCTCAACGCAATCTAGTCCCACCTGCCAGCACCCAGCCCATATCCCTCCAAACCCTTCCTTTTCGTGTACCCATCCAAATGCCTTTTAAATGTTGCAATTGTACTAGCATCAACCACTTCCTCTGGCAGTTCATTCTGTACACATACCACCCTCTGCGTGAAAATGTTGCCCCTTAGGTCTCTTTTATATCTTTCCCCTCTCACCCGAAACCTATACAGCATAAAAGATGACCTTACAGCAACTTGAGTCTGCCAATGCTTAGTGGAGGAATCCAAGCAGCCCCATTTCCCCCTTGATACCTATTATCCTTGGAGATTAAGAACATCAAATGCTCCATGGAAACTGGAATTGTGTGTTCTGAATTTATATCCTGGACTGACAGTGATAATATCTTCAAACCTCTTTTACAGAATACAGAAAAGAAGAATTTGGAAGCAGAAATCTCAAACCAAACTTCATGTCAGTGTCTGGCAATGAGTTGATTGATCCAAAATGTGAATATCGATGGCTTTGAAAATGGGGAGGAGAAACAGGATCTCTCTGTTCTGTCTGCTTCGTTAGTTTTGAAACATCAGTGTGACTGGAAAATCCCTGAGAGTCACACATCAAGTGAGAATATTCCAGAATAGTGACTGTGGAGCAAGCTTTACCCTATTCGGTAAGGGTGTTCTAATTATCAGAGGCCGAACAAGTAACACAGACCGAAGAAAGAAGCCACACCATACATGTGCTGTAAGTGAGGGCAAGTTTTCTACTGACCGTTGCACCTGGAGAGAGACAAGGGCACCCACACCATGGAGAAACCGTGGAAATGCGGGGAATGTGGGAACAGTTACCCTTCCCCGTCTGCACTGGAGATTCATCGGCGTTTTCACACCGGCCAGAGACCGTACACTTGCACTCAGTGCGGGAAAGGTTTCACTCAGTCGCACCACCTCCTGATACACCTCCGCGTTCACACTGGGGAGAAACCGTTCATCTGTCCCGTGTGTGAGCAGGGCTTCAATCAGTCACACCACTTGCTGTTGCACCAGCGGATCCACAGCGGGGAGAAGCCGTTCTCCTGCTCTGTGTGCGGGAAGGCCTTCACCCGGTCATACCACCTGCTGCTCCACTTCCGCGTCCACACTGGAGAGAAGCCTTTTACCTGCTCAGTGTGTGGCAATGGCTTCTTCGATTTATCCACCCTGCGCAAACACGAGCGGGTCCATACCAAAGAGCGGCCATTCACCTGTTCAGTATGTGGGAAAGGCTTCACCCAGTCGTCCAATCTGCAGACCCACCAGCGGGTCCACACCGGGGAGAAGCCCTTCGCCTGCTCAGAATGCGGGAAAGGCTTCACCCAGTTCTCCAACCTGCAGTCACACCAGCGGGTCCACACTGGGGAGAGGCCGTTCGCCTGCCCCGTGTGCGGGAAGGGCTTCGCTCAGACATCAAACCTGCAGAAACACCAGCGGGTCCACACGGGGGAGAAGCCATATACCTGCTCCGAGTGTGGGAAGCGATTCACTCAGTCGTCCAGCCTGGTGAAACACCAGCAACTTCACCAGTGAACACTGGGGATGGAGCTTGCTGTTCTTGATGTTGCTAAGAATCACATTCAAGATTGTCCCTCGGACTTCCCGCACGGTTGAATGTGTTACTTTCTGCTGGACTGGTCACTCTCACCCACTCTGCTTCCACAGGGGCCTGATGCTGTTTGAGCCTGGGACTGCACCTTCCCTCTGAGACAATCCACTGATGCTGATGAAGGAATTTTTCTTTTCATCCTGGTCATTAAATAGCGGTTATTCAACCACTACAGGTAGATCTAAAATAAGTAGATACATTTCTGTCTGTGCCATTGAGTCTCCAGCACAACCACACTACTTCTTGCTCAGGCGGATCAGGAAATTTGGCATGTCCCCCAGCATCTGCAGTCCTCACTATCTCCTATGTCCATAAGGACCCTCACCAACTCCTACAGATGCACCACAGAAAGCAGACTGTCCGGGTGCATCACAGCTTGGTATGGCAACTGCTCTGTCCAAGACATTAAGAAACAACAGAAGGTTGTGTGCATAGCCCAGACCATCACGGAAGCCAACCTCCCATCTACGGATTCCACTTACACTTCTCGTTGTTGTGGAAAGGCTGCCTACATCATCATAAACCCCTCCCACCCCGATTAATGACCTCTTCCATCAGGCAGAAGATACAAAAGCTTGAACACATTTACCAACAGCTTCTTGCCTGCCGTTATTAGACTGATGGATGGACTCTCTAACTTCAAATAATGCTGATCTTCTCAATATTGACCTTGTCTAGCGCACGTCCTGTGAAATGTGTGTGCCTTAATCTGTCCAAGATTTTTTTCAGCCTATGGTCTATTTGTCCTTACCTAGTATGATCTACCTGTACTTAGGTACACGTGACAATAAATCAAATCAATCAATCAATCATTCAATCTCATGGCCAGGCCAGTTGGCTCAATTGGGCTTTGTCAGTGAGTGTTGAGAAGATTTGTAGCTCAGGTTGAGGTTCGGGGTGTAGGTTTGCTCGCTGAGCTGGGCGGTTCATTTCCAGATGTTTCGTCACCCTACTAGGTAACATCTTTAGTAGGCCTCAGGCGAAGTACTGTACATGATTCCTGCTTTCTATTTATATATTTGGGTTTCTTTGGGTTGGCGATGTCATTTCCTGCAGTGATAACAGGAAATGACATCACCAACCCAAAGAAACCCAAATATATTAATAGAAAGCAGGAATGATGTACAGTGCTTTGCCTGAGGCCCTATGAAGATGTTACCTAGTAGGGTGATGAAACGTCTGGAAATAAACCTCCCAGCTCAGCGAGCAAACCTACATCCAGGGCTCTGTCAGTATTTATGTTCCACATGAGCCACCACTTATCCCTCTTCGGACCTCTATCTCTCGTTCTCTCTCTCGCTCGCTCTCTCTCACGCTCTCTCTCTCTACCTCTACTCCCCTCTCCCATCAACATAATAGAACTATTAGACAGGCTGTTCTGTGAAAGTCACAGTTGCACATATCTGTTGGAGAAATTTAAATAACAGTTGCTTATAGTGAGCATTATTTAAAAAGAAAGGTATGATCCCACAAGAACAGGAGCAAGTGATAAGGCTTATTAATGAAAGAATCCTAACATCAGGTCTAACCATGTACCTACAGTCTGAATAAAGCTACAACTGTTTAACAAAACTAGTAAACATTAACATCCTTTTGTATGTCCAGAAATGAGGACAGGAAATAATATAATTGAATTTTAAAAATGAGTATAACACGGGGAAACTGTTTGCAACTTAATAGTGAAGAGTAGTGTAAACGTAAAGTGGTTACATATAACTAAGTTTGTGTTTAGAACTAATATCATGAAACTTATGGCAAATGTTAAGAGCTAACCTCCTTTTATATCTCCTGTGATTAGGACAGTGGGAAATATACAATGAGTAATAGAATTTGATAGGGCTAGCAATTAATAACAATTGGAACTGTCCTTTAGAAATAAGCAAGTCTGGGACAAGTCTGAGAGAGAGTCTAACTTATGAGATACATTGTAAGATGCTGAGGACTGATGATACGATGTCTGGTCAATCTCATAGGGAACCTAGGGCTGTCTATCATTGTGTTTCACAGGATTGGATGTGTAGATTAAAAGGGGACGGACAATAACAATGTCACATGTGATTATTGAAAAGCAAACTCTATAACAATGATGTATCTCCTTGGAGCATTGCTCTCTTCTCCAATCTGAGCTATGGATTAAGAGAGCGACTGGGCCCCACATGACAGCCAGATTTAGAGTGGACTTTGGCCGCTCCTGCTCGTGTGGTAAAAGGCTCGAATAAAGATAGATTGTACTTCTGAACACAGAACTCAGGACTGCTCTTTGATGTCTCTCTTCTCCCCCCAACCCAACAGCGTCCTCCTGGTGATTGACGACTCCAGTCATAAAGTCTACACCAGCAGAGAGAGAGAGAGCAAGAGAGGAAGTGGTGTCTGCACTGACTGAACTGTTCACAAGGTACAGTCTGCCAATCCCTCTGTATTCAACGCCAGGCTTGACCAGAGTTTGTGACAGTCACAGGCACTCACTGTCAGACAGCAGTGGGGATGGTGTCCAATTGTCTGGTTGGGTTGAAGGATAAACTTCAGGCCCCAGGATACCCAGGGGTGAATTCCTCTCCCTGTCCTATTCAGTTCTGCTCCCCACCCGACAACAAGACGTGGGCGGCACGGTGGCACAGTGGTTAGCACTGCTGCCTCACAGCACCTGTAGACCCGGGTTCAATTCCCGACTCAGGCGACTGACTGTGTGGAGTTTGCACGTTCTTCCCGTGTCTGCGTGGGTTTCCTCCGGGTGCTCCGGTTTCCTCCCACAGTCACAAAGATGTGCGGGTCAGGTGAATTGGCCAAGCTAAATTGCCCGTAGTGTTAGGTAAGGGGTAAATGTAGGGGTATGGGTGGGTTGCGCTTCGGCGGGTCAGTGTGGACTTGTTGGGCCGAAGGGCCTGTTTCCACACTGTAAGTCTAATCTTAAAAAAAAGACAGATAGAACCCTCGGGTTCACACGCAAACATACTGTCAGTAACGTTGGGTCTTAGATTTTGGTCAGGCCTATGTGGTATTTTCAGAGACTTGTTACAAGCACGTCAACTTTGCTCGTCTGAAGTGGGAAAATTTTCTGAATATAGCGATCTGAAAGATCCCTCCCCTGTGCTGCAACAGAGCCACAGTGACTGAAAATCTTGACAAACTCCGATATCTGTCAAAGATTCATTCGGAGAAGCAGGGTTGGAGGGTTTGAGCCACATTGGGACTGGGACTGTTTTCCCTGGAGCATTGGAGGCTGAGGGGTGACCTTATACAGATGTATAAAATCACGAGGGGACATGGATAGGGTAAATAGACAATGTCTTTTCCCCAGGATGGGGGAGTCTAAAACTAAAGAGCATATGTTTGAGGTGAGAGGTGAAAGACCTAAGAGGAAACATGATCATGCTGAGGGTTGTGTATGAATGGAATGAGCTGCCAAAGGAAGTGGTGGAGGCTGGTACAATTACATCATTTAAAAGACACCTGGATGAGTATATGAATAGGAAGAGTTTAGAGGGATGTGGGCCAAGTGCTGGCAAATTGGACTAGATTAATATTTGATGTCTGGTCAGCATGGACAAGTTGGACCAAAGTTTCCATGCTGTACATCTCTATAACTTTCAGTTCATCTGTTTCATTTCAAATGCTATGTACGTTCAGATACAGGGCCTTTCAATTCCTCCTTTCACTCTACTTGTAAATTCAAATCTTGTATGTTTGCTGACTCTTAGATTCAGACTTGATGTTGCTTCTTAGTACCTTTCTCTTTGACCTTGGCTCTACTCTTTATCACATATTTTCAAATCTGATGGATTGTCCCCACTACCCAGTTTAAAACTGAACAGAAAAGAATCTGTTGTGAATAAAGGCTGTCTTAATCTTTTTTTAATTTTTATGAATGTACCTCAAACAGAGCATCTGGCCTGGGTCAGAAACTGTTCTCAGTGATGTCTGGATGAAGAATGAAAAGGCACAAATTTAAAATGATTTGCGAAAGAATGAAAAGTGATGTGGGGAAGGAATTATTTGCACAGAAAGGAGAGTCTGGAATGTGATGCCTGCATGTGGGGTGCAGGTACATTCGACAGAGGCTTTGAAGAGGGACTTCAGATGGTTATTTGAATGAGAATAATGGACGAGGTTAGGGGGAAGGGGAGAGAGATGACCCTCCTTTGAAGAGCCAATGCAGGGCGGCACGGTGGCACAGTGGTTAGCACTGCTGTCTCACAGCGCCTGAGACCTGGGTTCAATTCCCGACTCAGGCGACTGACTGTGTGGAGTTTGCACATTCTCTCCGTGTCTGCATGGGTTTCCTCCAGGTGCTCCGGTTTCCTCCCACAGTCACAAAGATGTGCGGGTCAGGTGAATTGGCCATGTTAAATTGCCCGTAGTGGTAGGTAAGGGGTAAATGTAGGGGTATGGGTTGCGCTTCGGCGGGTCGGTGTGGACTTGTTGGGCCGAAGGGCCTGTTTCCACACTGTAAGTCTAATCTAATAAAAATGGACCTCTCATTTCAAATCTAATGTTGATCTTGCTTTTCATGTGTCTTCCTTGCAGCTTCAACCTTCTATTCCTGGCCCTGATCGATCACCCATGAACTTTGTATGGACGGCACAAAAAACAAAACCTTTCACTGTACTTAGGTACAAGTGACAATAATGTTTCAAATCGAATCAAATGCTATCTTCAGCATTGTAACAGTTCTGTGATTCTGCCATTTCTTTGTCGAAATGGTGCTTGTGTATTTGTAGGTACATTATTTAGGGGGTCATTAACATATTTACATTTCAGTCTTGACTATATTAACGAATTATCGCATCTTCATTAAGTATATTTTGTTTCAGTAATAAACTAATAATTATGTTACTTGTGATGGTTCCTGTTATTGTGATAAGGTATTTAACTGGTCACCTTGGTAACTGGAAAAAGTAAAAAGTAAGGTCTGCAGATGCTGGGGATCAGAGCTGAAAATGTGTTGCTGGTTAAAGCACAGCAGGTCAGGCAGCATCCAAGGAACAGGAAATTCGACGTTTCGGGCCAGAGCCCTGGAAAAAGTATTATATTTGATGTTACAGAGTCATAGAGATATACAGTATGGAAACAAACCCTTCGGTCCAACTCGTCCTTCAGATCAGATATCCTAAATTAATCTGGTCCCATTTGGCCCATGTCCCTCCAAACCTTTCTTATCCATATACCCATCCAGATGTCTTTTAAATCTTGTAATTGTACCAGCATCCACCACTTACTCTGGCATCTCCTTCCATACACATACCACGCACTGCGTGAAAAAGTTGCCTCTCAGGTGACTTTTAAATCTTTCCTCTCTCTCAGCTCAAACCTCTGCCCTCTAGTTTTGGACACCACCCACCCTGAGAAAAGGACCTTGTCGATTTACCCTATACCATGCCCCTCATGATTTATTAACCTCTATAAGGTCACTTCTCAGCCTCCAACGCTCCAGGGAAAACAGCCCCAGACTATTCAGCCTCTCCGTATAGTTCAAACCCTGGCAACAACCTTGTAAATCTTTCCTGATCTCTTACAAGTTTCATAACATCCTTCCGACAGGAAGGAGACCAGAATTGCACGTAATATTCCAAATGTGGCCTAACCAATGTTCTGTACAGCTACAACATGACCTCCCAACTCTTGTACTTTTTCTAAGATGCCCCAAAGAGGTTAGGAGGGTAGGGGATGTGGGGAACCAACGCCATGTGTTTCCTGTTTGGAGATGATAGATTAGTGGGGGGGGGGGGGGGGGGGAGGAGAGAGGGAGCATACTCTGATAATCAGGGTCAGATCATTCAGGAGAGATCTTCAGAAGCACTACCTCACACAAAGCGTGGTAGAGGTTTGAAACATTCTTCCACAAGTGACAGTTTATTCTAGATCAGTTTAAATTTGACCAACGTAAATGTTTGTTCAGTAAATGTATTAGAATATGGTCCAAAAGCAGATGAATGGAGTTAAGTCACACATTATCTCATTGAATGTTGCAAGAGGCTCAATGAGTTGAATGGCCCAATCCCCTTCCCATGTTCTCTTGCATCTATCTGGAATGGAAGGTGCACCAGACCAGGCCTCATGTGGACTGGGTCCCGACAGACTGTGTAACTCAGTGGCCTTTCATCAATTTTAATGCATGCACGTGGGATGTCACACCATGTCTGTCAGTCTAACTGACCACACTTCACTCAGCAAGTGACTACTGGTGATGACAACTCCAAAAATTCACCACAATGCAAAAAATTAACTGTCTGTTTCTGCGAGTTTGTAGATTAAGGGTATCATTGCAGTGATCGGGGTGTCATGTGGGGAGCAGAGGGTTATGTTAGTGGTGCTTCTTAGGGTGCTCTGTGACAGTGATCACATTAAGCAGTAATTCTGCAGCAGCAATGGCCCTTCAAGATGTAGGAAATAACTCAAGCCCCTTGTTCGGGTTGTTAGAGTGTAATATTTGTCAGGAAAGAGGATTGAAGTTGGGTTGAGGTTAAAGTTACGGTTAGGGCTAAGACTGTGGTTCAGGTTAGTGCATATCAACATTTAGGATTTGCAGGAAAGGAGTTAGTTTTGGTGAGGATCTAAAATTTGAATTTAGGTTATTATTAGAAGCAACAAGTATATGTAGATTTTTACTAACCACAAAATGGCTTTTCAATTTAAAAGAATACAACAAAATGGCTCAGAATAGTGATTGAATCCTGTAAACGTGTACTGCTGTTTTGCAGAATTAAGCTGAAATCCAAAGATAAAAGGACAATAGAGTTTTCATAAAATGAATACTGACACATTAATTGACCATTCGAACTAATCTTGAACTGCTACAATGACATGACGATTTATGTAATAAAGACCCCTTTCCTGGGAATATCATTGGATTAGCCTGCTGTCAATCATGTCACCTTATTACATTTGATTGGTCTTTTCTTGTAATTAAGGCTGTACTGTCTCTTAAAAAACATAAATAATGTGTAATTTTCTAAAGTAATTGCGCAACTTCACCACGGAACACAGAAGCTTTAATCTCTGTGTTGCTGGACAGAATTGCGTCAAGATGCTTTAATTCAATAAACTAATGACCCTTGCTTTTGTACACACCGCATTCCATTGATTCTTTTGACCGGTCTCGAACCAAAAGTCCCTTTTGAGGCATCATAAATCTTCATTGGGATTAGGTTATGGTTAAGATTAATTTATAAGCATCATGGTCAGTGGTGATTAAGAAAGGGAGTAGTATTATGAATAGTTGTGGTTTATGTTTTTGTGGTTAATGAATAATAAGGGTTTTACATGTGAGATCTGTATTTTGGCTACTTTATGCCATATGACTGTAAGACAGAGGAACAGAAATTAGGCCATTCAGCCCATCGAGTCTACTCCACCATTCAATCATGGCTGGTAAGTTTCTCAACCCCATTCTCCCAGTTCCTCCCCAAAGCCTTTCATCCCCTTGATACTCAAGAATTTCTGTCTCTCAGTCTTAAATGTACTCAATAATGTGGCATCCACAGCCTTCTGTGGCACAAAATTCCATAGATTCACCATTTTCCGGCTGAAGAAGTTTCTCCTTATCTCTATTCTAAAGTGTCTTCCCTTTACTCTCAGGCTGTGTCCTAGCCTCTTCTACCAATGGAAACATCTTACCAGCATCCACTCTGTTCAGACCATTCAATATTATCTAAGTATCAATTAGATTCCCATTCATCCTTCTCAACTCCACTGAGTGTAAACCCAGAGTCCTCAACTGTTCTCTAAATGCTGTCAGATTCACAGTCACTGATTGTCCTCCCTCATATGTCGTCGGGGTCTACATAATAAAATAAAACAAAGAACTGCAGATGCTGAAGGTCTGAAACCAAAACAGAAATGGCTATAGAAACTCAGCAGGTCTGGCAGCTTCTGTGCAGAGAAAGCAGAGTCATCAACCTGATTTTCCAAAAGGTGCCACAATCAAAACCAGCGCCAGCTCAGGTATACCTTCTGTAAAGCTGGAAAACCATTCTTCCCAAGGGCTTCAGCAAACGAACTCTGGCTTATCATGGTGGAGAAAAGGACCACAAAACCCCAATCTGTAGAAACTTCTCTATCAACTGAAAATAGGGTGGCTTTGGTAGGAGATTCTAACTTTCCAGACACATAGTGGGACTGCCATAGTGTTTAGGGTTTAGATGGAGAGGAATTTGGTAAGTGTGTACAAAAACATTTTCTGATTCAGTATGTGGATGTACCTACTAGAGAAGGTGCAAAACTTGACCTACTCTTGTGAAATAAGGCAGGGCAGGTGACTGAGGTGTCAGTGGGGGGCACTTTGGGGTCAATGACCTTAATTCTATTAGTTTCAAAATTGAGATGGAAAAGGACAGATCTAAATGCTGAAGTTCTAAATTGGATAAAGACCAATTTTGATGGTATTAGGCAAAAACTTTCAAAAACTGATTGGGGGCAGATGTTCACAGATAAAAGGACGGCTGGAAAATGAGAAGCCTTCAGAAATGAGATAATGAGAATCCAGAGAAAGTATATTTCTGTCAGGGTGTAAGGAAAGGCTGGTAGGTATAGGGAATGCTGGATGACTAAATAAATCGAGGTCCCACAACCCCGCACCGCCCATTTCTACCTCCTGCCCAAAATCCACAAACCTGAATGCCCCGGCCGACCCATTGTCTCAGCCTGCTCCTGCCCCACCGAACTCATCTCCCAATACCTTGACACGGTTCTGTCCCCTTTAGTCCAAGAACTCCCCACCTACGTTCGGGACACCACCCACGCCCTCCACCTCCTCCAGGATTTTCGCTTCCCCGGTCCCCAACGCCTTATTTTCACGATGGACATCCAGTCCCTGTACACCTCCATCCCCCATCACGAAGGACTCAAAGCCCTCCGCTTCTTCCTTTCCCGCCGCACCGACCAGTACCCTTCCACTGACACCCTCCTTCGACTGACTGTACTGGTCCTCACCCTGAATAACATCTCTTTTCAATCCTCCCACTTCCTCCAAACTAAAGGAGTTGCCATGGGCACCCGCATGGGCCCCAGCTATGCCTGTCTCTTCGTAGGATATGTGGAACAGTCCATCTTCCGCAACTACACTGGCACCACACCCCACCTTTTCCTCCGCTACATCGATGACTGTATCGGCGCTGCCTCGTGCTCCCACGAGGAGGTTGAACAGTTCATCAACTTTACTAACACCTTCCATCCCGACCTCAAATTCACCTGGACTGTCTCAGACTCCTCCCTCCCCTTCCTAGACCTTTCCATTTCTATCTCAGGCGACCGACTCAACACAGACATCTACTATAAACCGACTGACTCCCACACCTATCTGGACTACACCTCCTCCCACCCTGCCCCCTGCAAAAACTCCATCCCATATTCCCAATTCCTTCGTCTCCGCCGCATCTGCTCCCAGGAGGACCAGTTCCAACACCGTACAGCCCAGATGGCCTCCTTCTTCAAGGACTGCAGATTCCCCCCAAACGTGATCGATGATGCCCTCCACCGCATCTCCTCCACTTCCCGTTCCTCCGCCCTTGAGCCCCGCTCCTCCAACCGCCACCAAGACAGAACCTCACTGGTTCTCACCTACCACCCCACCAACCTCCGTATACAGCGTATCATCCGCCGTCATTTCCGCCACCTCCAGGACCCCACCACCAGGGATACATTTCCCTCCCCTCCCCTATCAGCGTTCCACAAAGACCACTCCCTTCGTGACTCCCTCGTCAGGTCCACACCCCCCACCAACCCAACCTCCACTCCCGGCACCTTCCCCTGCAACCGCAGGAAATGTAAAACTTGCGCACACACCTCCTCCCTCACTTCCCTCCAAGGCCCCAAGGGATCCTTCCATATCCACCACAAGTTCACCTGTACCTCCACACACATCATCTATTGCATCCGCTGCACCCGATGTGGCCTCCTCTACATTGGGGAGACGGGCCGCTTACTTGCGGAACGCTTAGGAGAACACCTCAGGGACGCCCGGACCAACCAACCCAACCACCCCGTGGCTCAACACTTTAACTCTCCCTCCCACTCCACCGAGGACATGCAGGTCCTTGGACTCCTCCACCGGCAAAACATAACAACACGACGGTTGGAGGAAGAATGCCTCATCTTCCGCCTGGGAACCCTCCAACCACAAGGGATGAACTCAGATTTCTCCAGTTTCCTCATTTCCCCTCCCCCCACCTTGTCTCAGTCGGTTCACTCAACTCAGCACCGCCCTCCTAACCTGCAATCTTCTTCCTAACCTCTCCGCTCCCACCCCACTCCAGCCTATCACCCTCACCTTGACCTCCTTCCACCTATCACATCTCCATTGCCCCTCCCCCAAGTCCCTCCTCCCTACCTTTTATCTTAGCCTGCCTGGCACCCTCTCCTCATTCCTGATGAAGGGCTTATGCCCGAAACGTCAAATTTCCTGTTCCTTGGATGCTGCCTGACCTGCTGTGCTTTAACCAGCAACACATTTTCAACTAAATAAATCGAGGGTTTGATTAAGAGAAAGAATGAAGCATATGTCAGGGACAGACAGGATAGATCGAGTGAATCCTTAGAAGAGTATAAAGGCAGTAGTAGTATACTTAAGAGGAAAATCAGGAGGGCAAAAAGGGGACATGAGATAGCTTTGGCAGATAGAATTAAGGAGAATCCAAAAGGTTTTTACAAATATATTAAGAACAAAAGGGTAACCAGGGAGAGAAATAGGGCCCCATAAATTTCAACAAGGCAGCCTTTGTGTGGAGCTGCAAGAGGTGGGGGAGTTATTAAACATGTATTTTGCATCAGATTTTACTGTGGAAAGGATATGGAAGAACTAGAATGTAGGGAAATAGATGGTGACACCTTGCAAAATGTCCATATTACAGAGGAGGAAGTGCTGGAAGGCTTGAAATGCATAAAGGTGGATAAATCCCCAGAACCTGATCAGGTGTACCTTAGAACTCTGTGGGAAGCTAGAGAAGTGATTGCTGGGCCTCTTGCTAAGATATTTGTATCATCAATAGTTGCAGGTGAGGTGCCGGAAGACTAGAGGTTGGTTAACGTGGTGCCACTGTTTATGAAGAGTGGTAAGGATAAGCCAGGGGACTATAGACCAGTGAGCCTAACGTCAGTGGTGGACAAGTTGTTGGAGGGAATCCTGAGGGACAGGACATACATGTATTTGGAAAGGCAAGGACTCATTAGGGACAGTCAACATGGATTTGTGCGTGGGAAATCATGTCTCACAACTTGATTGAATTTTTTGAAGTAACAAAGAAGATTGATGAGGGCAGAGCAGTAGATGTGATATATATGGACTTCAGTAAGGCGATTGGCAAGGTTCCCCATGGGAGACTGGTAAGCAAGGTTGGATCTCATGGAATACAGGAAGAACTAGCCATTTGGATCTAGAACTGGCTCAAAGGACAGAGGGTGGTGGTGGAGGGTTGTTTGTCAGATTGGAGGATTGTGACCAGTGGAGTGCTACAAGGATTGCTGTTGGGTCCTCTATTTTGTGTCATTTACATAAATGATTTGGATGCAAGAATAAGAGGTGCAGTTAGTAAGTAGCAGATAACACTAAAACTGGAGGTATAGTGGATAGCGAAGAAGGATACCTCATTACAACAGGATCTTGATCAAGTGGGCCAATGGGCTGAGAACTGGCAGATGGAGTTTAATTCAGATAAACGCAAGGTGCTGCATTTTGTGAAAGCAAATCTTAGCAGGACTTATACACTTAATGGTAAGGTCCTAGGGAGTGTTGCTGAACAAGGAGATCTTGGATTGCAGGTTCATAGCTCCTTGAGTCACAGGTAGATAGGATAGTGAAGAAGATGTTTGGTATGCTTTCTTTTATTGGTCAGAGTATTAACTACAGGAGTTGGGAGGTCATGTTGCAGCTGTACAGGGCATTGGTTAGGAATGCCCTTTTGGGTTATACCATTGTTGGAATATTGCATGCAATTCTGGTCTCCTTCCTATCGGAAAGATGTTATGAATGAATGGTGGCTGAGTGGTCAGCACCACTGCCTCTCAGTGCCAGGGATCCAGATTTGATTCCAGCCTGGGGCTGTGTGGAGTTTGCACGTTTTCCTCACACCCCTCACAACCAAACCCCACCCCCCCCCCACCACTGTGGCATGCATTTCCTCTGGGTGGTTCAGTTTCCTCCCACGATCCAACAATCCGAAGATGGTCTGTTCAAGTGAATTGGTTGTGCTGAATTTCTCAGTTTGCAGGTTAAGTGCATTGGTCAGAAGTAAATGTCGAGTAATGGGGTAGGGGAATGGATCTGGGTGGGTTACTCTTCAAAGGGTCGGTGTAAACTTGTTGGGCCAAATGGTTTGTTTCCACAAGGTAGGGAGTGTATGATATATAACATATTTGTTTATGAAAAGATTTTTAATAATAAAGTATATTTTTGAAATTAAAGACATTGCAGACAAAAAGTTAAAAGGTTAAACATTACAGTGCTTACTAAAAAGTGGAAAAACAAAAGAATACAGGGAATCTGAACAGACATTTGCAGAATCCACTCCCTCTCTAGACTTCAATTGCTCCAAGTGCAGCAGCTCCTGAGGAGCAAGTTTCAGCTTGAAGCTCACAGGTGAACCTCCGTGTTGCACTGTCAACAGCGGGGGGCGGGGTCTTTACAGGGCAGCCAATGAGAATCGCGGTGTTCGGTGGTGACGTCGCCAGCTGATTGTCCTTGTACCGCGCGCGCGCTCCAGGGATAAAGGTTCACTGGGGCTCCGAATCTACCAATGGGAAGCCCTGGAGGACCAGAAAGAGCCTGGTCCTCCTGCCAATCGGAGACACCGTATTGTTTGAATGCGGAAGTTAGAGCACGAGTTTTTGAAACAGCAATTGTTTCTTTCTCTCTGAGTGAAGATTAAGCTTCAACCCAGATTTGTAACCTCAGTCCTTTGTCCAACATCTGTGAGTACGGCACTTTCCTTTCTCACGCTCTTCTTTTCCTTCCTTAGATATTTCCTCTCAATATTATAAATGTAGTTTGATCAGAGCTCTGTACAACCTTAGCTATGCATAGACTCATAGAGGTATACAGTACGGAAACAGACCCTTCGGTCCAACCCGTCCATGCCGACCAGATATCCCAACCCAATCTAGTCCCACTTGCCAGCGCCCGGCCCATATCCCTCCAAACCCTTCCTATTCATATCTGAAAATGTGTTGCTGGAAAAGTGCAGCAGGAGAATCGACGTTTCGTGTATAAGCCCTTCCTCCTGAAGAAGGGCTCATGCCCAAAACGTCGATTCTCCTGATCCTTGGATGCTGCCTGACCTGCTGCGCTTTTCCAACAACACATTTTCAGCGCTGATCTCCAGCATCTGCAGTCCTCACTTTCTCCTTCCTATTCATATACCTATCCAAATGCCTCTTAAATGTTGCAATTGTACCAGCCTCCACCACTTCCTCTGGCAGCTCATTCCATGCACGTACCACCCTCTGCGTGAAAAAGTTGCCCCTTAGGTCTCTTTTATATCTTTCCTCTGTCATGTCACAGGCCTCCAATCTGAAAAACAACCCTCCACCACCACTCTGTCTTCTACCAGTTCTGTATCCAAATGGCTAATTCTCCCTGTATTCCATGAGATCTAACCTTGCTAATCAGTCTTGCCCTCAATCATCTTTGTTACTTCTCCAAAAAACTCAATCAAGTTTGTGAGACATGTTTTCACAAAGCCATGTTGACTATCCCTAATTAGTCCTTACCTTTCCAAATACATGTACAGCCTGTCCCTCAGGATTCCCTCCAATAACTTGCCCACCACTGAGGTCAGGCTCACCGGTCTATAGTTCCCTGGCTTGTCTTTACCGCCCTTCTTAAACAGTGGCACCATGTTTGCTAACCTCCAATCTTCCGGCACCTCACCTGTGACTATCAATGATATAAATATCTCAGCAAGAGGCCCAGCAATCACTTCTCTAGCTTCCCAAGGAGTTCTCGGGTACACCTGATCAGGTCCTGGGGATTTATCCGCCTTTAACAATTTCAAGACATCCAGCACTTCCTCCTCTGTAATCTGGACATTTTGCAAGGTGTCACCATCTATTTCCCTATGGTCTATATCTTCCATATCCTCTTCCACAGTGAATACTGATGCAAAATACTCATTTAGTATCTACCCCATTTTCTGTGGCTCTGCACAAAGACCGCCTTGCTGATCTCTGAGGGGTCCTATTCTCTCCCTAGTTACCCTTTTGTCCTTAATATATTTGTAAATACCCTTTGGATTCTCCTTAATTCTATTTACCAATGTTATCTCATGTCCCCTTTTTGCCCTCCTGATTTCCTGCTTAAGTATACTCCCACTTCCTTTATACTCTTCTAAGGATTCACTCGATCTATCCTGTCTATACCTGACATATGCTTCCTTTTTTTTCTTAACCAAAGCCTCACTTTCTTTAGTCAACCAGCATTCCCTATACCTACACCCTTCCCTTTCACCCTGACAGGAAAATACTTTCTCTGGGTTCTTGTTATCTCATTTCTGAAGGCTTCCCATTTTCCAGCTGTCCCTTTACCTGCGAACATCTGCCTCAAATCGGCTTTCGAAAGTTCTTGCCTAATACCGTCAAAATTGGCCTTTCTCCAATTTAGAACTTCAACTTTTAGATCTGGTCTATCCTTTTCCGTCACAATTTTAAAACGAATAGAATTATGGTCGCTGGCCCCAAAGTGCTCCCCTACTCAGTCATCTGCCCTGCCTTATATCCCAAGAGTAGGTCACGTTTTGCACCTTCTCTCGTAGGTACATCCACATACTGAATCAGAAAATTGTCTTGTACGCACTTAAGAAATTCCTTTCCATCTAAATCTTTAACACTACGGCAGTCCCAGTCAGTGTTTGGAAATTTAAAATCCCCTACCATAACTACCCTGTTATTTTTACATATAGCTGAGATCTCCTTCCAAGTCTGTTTCTCAATTTTCCTCTGACTATTAGATGGTCTATAATACAATTCCAATAAGGTGATCATCCCTTTCTTATTACTCAGTTCCACCAAAATAACTTCCCTGGATGTATTTCCAGGAATATCCTCCCTCAGCACATCTGTAATGCTATCCCTTATCAAAGATGTCACCCCCACTGTCCAAATGCCTTTTAAATGTTGTTAATGTACCTGCTTCAACCACTTCCACTTCCATATGCATACCACACTCTGAGTGAAAAAGAGTTCTTCTAAAGTTCCCTTTTATTCTTTCCCCTCTTTCACCTTAAACTGATGCCCTCTAAGTCCTCGTTTCACCAACCCTGGGAAAAAGACTGAGTGCATTCACCCTATCCATGCCTCTCATGATTTTATATATTTTTAATGAGATCTCCAACTCCCCACCCCCACCCCAGGTTGTGACGCGACTTCCTTGCTTCCAAGCCTGGGTTAATGAAGACAAGCATCCCCTCTGCCTTCCTCACCCCCCCCTGTTTTACCTGTACTGACACCTTCGGTGATCTCTGGACTTGGACACCGAGGTCCCTTTATTCCTCATCACTCTGCAGGGACCAGTTACTTATTGCGTATTTCCTTCCCTTATTAAATTTCCCAGAATGCCTCGATTAAATTCGATCGCTCTGCCCCATTTACCAGCTGATAGATATCAGACTGTAGCTGGAGACCATCCTCCTCACTTTCAACACCACCAGCTTTCCAGCATTTACTTCTGAACGGTGTGGGGGGGGGGGGGGGCACAGCACTGTCTCTGGCTGAAGAGTGGGAACTGGGTGGAGGGAACTTTGCAGGCTCCCTTTCCTTCATTTTCTGCCCCCACCCCCCTCCCCCACACCAAGTTAATGGAGTTTTGTTTTTTAAAATAAAAAAGGCACAAGGTTTAATTTAAACTTCACATTCGCTGAAACTTTGTCCTCCCCCCCCCCACCCTCCTCTCTCTCTCTCTCTCTCTTCCCCCCCCCCCCCCCACCTACTCCATGTGAAATACAGAGAGTTGTGGGACTGGTAATTGTTGCTACTTTGTGATCTATTCCAATGAAATTTATCCTCTGTGCAGGCAGGGGTGAACAGCCTCTTTCTGTGCTTTGTGGGAGGTCAGGCCAGTGGCTTTTAAATCTTTATGTTAAACAGAAGAGTTAAGTGTCGATCAGCAATCGTATTTTGAGAGTAGTACTTGCAGCCCTGGTAATCCTGTTGGATCAACAGAGAGAAGGGAGAGAGAGAGTGGATGTCTAATATGAAGAGCAGGCAGAAGAATTGTTGTTATACTTGTTCTGTCAGTTAAGTTGGTCGAGATGAGACTGGATGCTGCTTTTAATTGATCATAATTAAACACTACAATGGAACACCTTAAATTCAAAGAATTTTAGATTGGATTAGATTACTTACAGTGTGGAAACAAGCCTTTTGGCCCAACAAGTCCACACCGACCCTCCGAAGAGCAACCCACCCAGACCATTCCCCTACATTTACCCCTTTCACCATGGCCAATTCACCTAACCTGCACAGTTTTGGACTGTGGGAAGAAACCCATGCAGACACTGGGAGAAAGGCAAATGTCTGTGTGGAGTTTGTACAGAAGTGGGAATTGAACCCAGGTCTCTGGCACTGTGCCACCCAAATTTTGAAAGGGCAAATCGAACAATAAACTTGAAGAGATTTGTTCTTCCATTTCTATCCTTGGGTGACCCAAATGAGACAATTTTACTGATTGCTCCATAATAATCTACCTGCTGGATTTTTTTCAAGGTAAACAATTTCTAGTGGGAGAAATTCTGTTAAAAGCATTTTGACTGTGGAACCACCAGCTCTCGTCAGAGCAGTGCATTTGTAAAAAAAAACATCATTTTGGAAGAATTCTTGAATAACTGCAGTTGGACTGAAAATAGTTTCCCCACTGAACGTTGCAAGTTTGTGTGTTGCTGAGAAACAGAGGAGGATTGAACTTACAACGTGAAACAAACTTTGCAGAGAAAGGAATTTCCCAGGATCGGAGAGATTGATGGCAGTCAACAATTGTCAGATTATTTCATGTAAATAACAGCTCGTATGGGGAGATTACTAGCGATCCCAGAATAGGGACATCTGTAATGATTTGTACAGAACATGAAAAATCTTTCCTTTTGCATTTGTCTGGCTGCTCAACTTTTCAATGTCTTTTCCCAGAATTAGAGGAAGTCCAAAACTGGGGGGGGGAACATAGGTTTGAAGTGAGAGGGGAAAGATTTAACATGGACCTGAGGGGCAACCTTTTCACACAGAGGGTGCTTGTGTATGGAATGAGCTGCCATAGGTGGTGAAGGCTGGTTCAATTACAACACTTTAAAAGGCATTTGGATGGGTACATGAAGAGGAAGGGTTTAGAGGGATATGGGCCAAGTGCTGGCAAACGAGACTAGATTCCTAGATTACTTACAGTAGTGGAAACAGGCCCTTCGGCACAACAAGTCCACACTGACCCTCTGAAGAGCAACCCACCCAGACCCATTCCCCTACATTTACCCCTTCACCTAACACTACGGGCAATTTAGCATGGCCAATTCACCTAAACTGTACCTAACCTGGAAACCGGAGCACCCAGAGGAAACCCACGCACTCATGGGGAGAATGTGCAAACTCCACACAGACAGTTGCCCAAGGTGGGAATTGAACCCAGGTTTCTGGTGCTGTGTGGCAGCAGTGCTAACCAGTGTGCCACCGTGTCACTGTTCATTTAGGATACCTGGTTGGCTTGGATGAGCTGGACCGAAGGGTTTGTTTCCCTGCACTATGGGGATGAAGTGCTTTAAAGTTTACTGGCAGTAAGTAAAATGTGCTGAACAGGGAGCCTAGTGAAGTGTTAGGTGGGTTTTTGTTTTAAACTGCTCATTTTTTTTTTCAGCCTCCAAAATTGTATTTCTGATATTATACATCAGAAGGAGCAGTGAATCAGTAACTGGTATTGTTAGAAGCTTTGCAGGTATTGCATTGTTTCATCAGCATTGTAAAGTTTCCTGGCAGCAGCGAGAGTTGCTGCCAGAAACGTTTAAGCAGTTAGATAACACACGTACGAGAGGGCAAAGTGGGACATGTCTTTGGATTTGCTGTGATCCAGGGCAAACACAACTGTGGTAAATCTTAGAAGCCGTACAGTGTGGAAGTCGGCCATTCAGCCCATCAAGAGCATGCCACCGAGACTCATCCCTATTCATCCCCTTACCCGACCCAGGTGTTTCTGCTGGTGAGTGAGACTAGGACTGCCTAAGGAAGCAGGAGAGGCAACTTCATTAAGTATATTTAAGACACAGTTGGATGGGTCTTTGCATAGTAGGGGAATTAAGGGTAGTCAGGACAATGCAAGTAGGAGGAACTGAAATGATGGATAGATCAGCCATCATCTTAATGAATGGCAGAGCAGGCTCGATGGGCCTATGGCCTACTCCTGCTTCTGAGGATTGCAGATGCTGGAAATCAGAGTCTAGATTAGAGTGGTGCTGGAAAAGCACAGCAAGTCGGGCATCATCCGAGGAGAGGACTGAAGGCAAGAACCCTCCAGGGTGGGGACCGGCCTCCAGGTGGCCTACTCTTCTATTACTATGAAACATAAACCTGCATTTCCCATGGTTAACCCACTTAACCTGCACATCTTTGGACACTATGGGCAACTTAGCATGGCCAATCCAAATCAGAGCTGGTGAGCAATGTAGTGATGTGGAAAATGAACATCAGAGAACGATAGAAAGAGACAAGGTGAATAAATGTGTCAGCAATCAAAACTGGATTCTAAACATCAGCAAAAATAAAACTAACAGCTTAGTATCTGAATGTGTGCTACATTGTAACATTGAAGTGAATGAATTGACTGCACACATTGAAGGGAGTAATTATGATCTGAGACTCCTTACAGAGAGATGTCTTCAGGATGACAAGGATTGGATCCTGAATATCAAGGGGGTATGTAGCATTCAAGTCAAATGGGAAACTAGGTAACAGTAGAGAATTGGCACTGTTAATCAACGCATTGATAACATGGTAGTCTGGCGTCAGCTTAGATTCAGGTCCTGATTTCTGTTCTCTGTTGATCTCCCTATTCCCAGAGTTAGATGTCATCTGTTCTCAGCTCTGCTGGATTTCTACTGATGCTTTGACCCCCTTTTACACGTTCTAAATCATTAAACATTTAGTCAGTCAAGGCCCAACCCACAATTTCCCAGCCTGTCAACTATCCAGACACAGTGTCATCATAGCAGGGAGTAAAACAAGAAAAATGAATCAAAATTAGAAAGAAATAAGTGCTCTTGCTTAATGTTTGTTGATCAGGAAGTAAAGCAGAAATAGGGGTCTCCCAGGATTCTTAGTGCCCACTTGAGGAATTCTCTCTCCCTTACCCAGATATGATTTATTAGTACCCAGCTATGATTTATAACAAGTATTTACATCAACTGAAATAAAGCATTTGTTATCAAATAGACAGAGATATACAACACGGTAATAGAGTTTTCTCTCTTATGCACGCACACACACGTATGTCGATGAGGTGAATTTGTATTTGCAGAATTATATTTGTAGATACATTCAATTTTGCTCAAAAAACATACAATCCATAGAATTGTCCACAGTTAATGCAGGGCACTCAATACATGTAATATTTTGTAAATTTCATTTTGGAACTAGAACCAGTCTGACTCAAGTTTGGGATACAGACTCTGACCTCATACCTTTAATGCAATGTCTGAGCTGAGATGTCACTTTTTGTGATGTAATCTCATGTTATCTCGAGAAGGTGACTCATAAGAAGTTCTGGGTTTTACATATTGATGATACCTACAACCTATTCTAAAAGATCAAATACTTAACAATCCAGGTTTGTGCAATGTATCATTTCAGTGGCATGACACTCACGTTTTGCTGTAAATTATGTGTCTTATGATCTTATACTCCGCAAACACCTGATGAAGTCGCAGCGCTCAAAGCTAGTGCAAATAGACCTGTTGGATTATAACCTAGCGATGTGTTATTTTTAACTTTCTCCAGGTTAGGGTGGATTGGCCATGCTAAATTACCAATAGTGTTCAGGGTTGTGTAGGTTAGGCGCATTATTCAGAGGTAAATGTAGAGCAATAAGGGTAAGGAAATGGATCTGGATGGGTGACTCTTCAGTGGGTCGGTGTGGACTCAACGGAGCCACGTAGCCTGCTTCCACCCTGTAGGGATTCTATGAAGGGAAGGGATTTTTGCAAACTGTGCTCTCCTCCCGTTCTGCTGCAGGGTCCTGCTGTCGTTGTCAAATTCGCCCCGCCCCCTTGCTCCATTGTGATATCACAATGTGGAAGTGGCCCTGTCAGTTTGAGTGAAACTCCCTCCCTCTGGGCAACTCCTCATCCTGGGGAGAGAGAGAGGGGAGAAATCTGTTCACTTGTACCAACTGGAGTGAATCCAGGGAGGGAGCAGGCTCTGCAAACTCAGGTATGTGTCCTAATTACCCGGGTGAGGAGGGACGGAAGGATAGAGACTGGGAGGATGGAGGAATAGACATTTTTCTGTTTTTATTTTTAAAATGCACCCAATTCCCACAGATAAATGCAACAGGTACTAGTACAGAACATGCAATATTCCTCATTTGCAGCTTCAAGCCGGCTGCAACGGTTTTGTATCCTCTGTTCTTCCTCTGCCTTGGCTCCAGTACATTCAGCTTCCTTGCCCCATCCTGACCCACGCACCGAAGCATTGATGCTTCAAGCTGACCCTCAATAGTTCGATTTGTCCCTCCATTCTTTTCCTGTGGGTTTGTGGGTTTTGCAAACTTTCCCAATACTCTGATTGAGGAGATGAGTTGGGAGGTTATGCTATTGCTATACAGGACATTGCTTCAGCCATCTTTAGAATATTATATGCAATTCTGGTACCCCTCCTATCAGAACAATGTTGTGAAACTTGAAAAGGTTCAGAAAAGCTATACAAGGATGTTGTCAGGTTTGAGCTAGAGGAAGAGGCTGATTACGCTAGTGCTGTTTTCCCTAGTGCGCTGGAGGCTGAGGGGTGACTTTAAAGATGTTTATTAAATAGTGAGAGGTATGGATAGAGTAAAGGGAGTCTAAAGATGTGCAGATTGGGTTAATTGGCCGTGCTAAATTGCCCATAGTGTTCGATTCATTAGTCCGAAGTAAATATAGGGTGGGAGAATGGGTCTGGGTGGGTTGCTCTTCGGAGGGTCGGTGTGGGCTTGTTGGGCCAAAGGGCCAGTTTCCACACTGTAGGGAATCTAATCTTAGAACGTGAGGGTGTTATGAAGTTGTGGACATGTCCTGTACCTTTAAGGAAGCTGAAACTTCTGGCTGGTACGTGGTGTGCTGAAAAATTTTAAAACATGGTTGGTTTGGTTGTGAAACAAATAGCTGGAACTGCATTCCATGGTATACAACAAACTCAAGTTCATCCAATCAGTTTAAGTTATGCCCAAAATCCAAATGCATTTGAAATTTATTGTTTTGGATGACATCAAACCGATGAGACAATTTGATATTTAGAGTATATAAAAATGTGTTTTGAATAGTTGGACAAAGCAGCAAAAAGCAGCCAAGCACCAACAGACTGCCAGCAGAGTAGCTCTCTGAAAGGTACCTGTCCAAAAGAAATTTGTGCAGCAGAAGACTGAAGATGATCTAGAGGAATCTACAGAGGAAGTTCGACGTCAGAAGATGACAACTAGTTTTGAAGTTGATGCGCTGTAAATTTAAGAGGAAATTTATCGGACCAGTATTGTAGAGTCAGGGTTAAAAATAGGCTTATGAGAAAGCGTTGTAAACAGTTCTTGTTTAATCTTCTTTTTTGGTCTTAAAATTTAATATTGTTAACTTTTTTCTTTAAATATTGATAATTCTTTGCCACTCAAAATTTAACACATTTTGTCTAGTTTAAAGTAGCAGAAGGGTTGACCCCATGTCATGATAAGGGTAATCGGTTCAGGGTGAGGGGGGAACGGAGAATTTAAAAGGGACCGAAGGGCAACTTTTTCATTGAGGATGGGCGAGTAAGGAATGAGTTGCCAGAGGAAATGATGAATGCTTGTACAATTGGCCACGTTAAATTGCCTGTAGTGTTAGGTGAAGGGGTAAATGTAGGGGAATGGGTCTGGGTGGGTTGCTCTTCGGCAGGTCGGTGTAGACTTGTTGGGCCGAAGGGCCTGTTTCCACACTGTAAGTAATCTAATCTAATTGCAATATTTAGGAGGCATCTGGATGGGTATATGAATAGGAAGGGCTTAGAGTGATGGACAAGTTAGACCGAATGGTCTGTTTCTGTGCTGTATGTCTCCATGATTTTGGCTTGCCACTAAATATTTGCCACGTCTGTGTGTTCAGTTTCTCTGTGGTGTCTGCGTCAATGCCTTGATGTCTCCTTTCATCCCCAACTTCCCAGGGACGTTAACCATTTCATGCTTCTCAAGAAGCTGCATTGCAGGTTCACCCTAAGTTTACACTTTTTTTGTTGTTGCTTCTCAGAATCAGACCTGCTCACTCTCAGCAGTGTCACAATGTCATGAAAGATATTAATTTTCAGGTGGAGTTATCCAAAATTCAAAGAGATATTGCCCCTGTAAGATCTGGAATCAGACCGTCAGGAGAATTAGAGGGGTACGGAGAGAGTGGGATGGTGCTTTCAATTTTTTGGAATAACAAAAGGAAAGAATGTTCCGCAGAAAGTAGAATTGCTTGTTCTGAATTTCTATCCTGGACTGACAGAGACGACTTTTGTCACCTCTTTTTACTATCACCTGATGAAGGAGCGATGCTGCAAAAGCTACTGTGCTTCCAATTAAACCTGTTGGACTATAACCTGGTGTTGTGATTTTTTATCTTTTTACAGAGTATTTGAAGATCTGAAGACAGAAGTTTCAAAATCAACAGATGATGGGCTTAGACTGGAAACGTCGACTCTCCTGCTCCTCGGATGCTGCTTTTCCAGCGCCGCACGTTTCAACTCTGACTCTCCAGAGTCTGCAGTTGTCACTTTGTCATCAATGTCTGACAGTCACTCAATCCGTCGGGACCACAATGTTTTTGACTGTGATTCTGTGAGAAGGAGCAAAGCTTTGCGGTTCCTGTTTCAGTACGTGTTCAGCATCAGTAAGAGACCCTACAGTTTCAGCGCACTGAGTGTGGAGCCTTAAATGGTTAGACGGCCTGGAAAGAGGAATTCACGGCAAGGAGGGGCTGTACCTGTGCTGCTGAAGCTTCAACCATGGAGAAACCTGAGGAATCCCGTCACATGGAGAAACCGTGGAAGTGTGGTGACTGCGGAAAAGGCTTCTGTGCCCCATCTATCCTGGAGATTCATTGGCGCAGTTACACCGGGAAGAGGCTGTTCTCCTGCCCTGAGTGCAGGAAGGGTTTTACCCAGGCCTCCCACCTCGTAGCCCACAGCCGGGTCCACACCAGGGAGAGGCCGTTCTCCTACCTCTCCCGTCATCATAGCCACCGGCATGTCCATACTGGGGAGACACGTTCCCTAGCCCCAAGTGTGGGAAGGGCTTCAATAATTGCTCCAACTTGCTGAGGCACCAGTGGGTCCATACAGGGGAGAGGCCCTTCAGCTGCCCTGAGTGCGGGAAGGGCTTTACCCAAAACTCCATCCTCGTTACCCACCAGCGGGTCCACACAAAGGGGAGGCCTTTCAGTTGCCCTGAGTGTGGGAATAGCTTCACCCAGTCCTCTCATCTCCATAAGCACTGATGGATCCACACAGGCGAGAGGCCCTTCAGCTGTCCCGAGTGCAATAAGGCATTCAGCAATTCCTCTGACATGCGGAGGAACTAGCAGGTCCACACGGGGTAGAGGCTCTTCAGCTGCCCCAAGTCTGGGAAGGGCTTTACGCAGACCTCCAACCTCATGACCCACCAGTGGATTCACACAGGGGAAGAGGCCTTTCAGCTGCCCTGAGTATGGGAAGGGCTTCACCCACTACTCCCAACTCCAGAAGCATCGACGGGTGCACACAGGCAAGAGGCCCTTCAGCTGCCCCGAGTGCAGGAAGGCCTTCAGCAGTTCCTCCAATCTGCTGAGGCATCGACGAGTCCACATGAGTTAGATGCCATTTGCCTGCCGCGAGTGCCAGTGGAGGTTCACATTGTCCTGCAATTGGCAGAGGCACCAATGGGGCACCAGTGCTCCCAACAATCAGGTTCCACCAGTGATGCTGCTGTGGGTCACTCCCAGGACTGAACCTCCTCACCGTTCTGACAGTGTGTGCCATGGGAGAGTCAGTGGACTTTTTTTTCTGCTGGACTGCCCTCTGTTTCCCTTCCCCATCAACATTGCTTCAAGTGGGAGCTGCTGCTCATTTAGCCCGGGAGTTACTCTCTCTAGTTTTTTCTGTCCAGTTAAAGAATTGTTGGTTCTTTCTGGGAACGAGTCCAAGTCTGTAAGAAATAACTTGAAGCTACAGGAATATTGCATGTGCTATACCTGTTGTATTTATTTGTGGGAATCAGGTACGTTTTAAAAATAAAAACAAAAAAGATATCCACCTCATCCCCCACCCTTTCCAATCTCTATACTTCCATCCCTCCTCACTTAAGACACATAGGCAGAAGGGCATACTGCAGATGCTGGAGAATAGAGTCAAGATTAGAGGGGGGGCTGGAAAAGCACAGCAGGTCAGTCAGCATCCAAGGAGCAGGAAAATTGACATTTCGGGCAAAAGCCCTTCATCAGGAATGAGGTTGGAAGCCCTGGGGGTGAAGAAGTAAATGGGAGGGGTATGGGGCTGGGGAGAAGGTACCTAAGAGTGCAATAGGTGGATGGACGTGAGGGTAAAGGTGATAGGTCGGAGAGGAGAGTGGAGCGAATAGGTGGGAAGGAAGATTGACAGATGGGACAGATCATGAGGATGGTGCTGAGCTGGAATGTTGGAACGTTCTTCCTCCAGGTGTCAAGTGGTGAGGCAGTGGCGGTGAAGGAGGCCCAGAACCTGCATGTCCTCAGCAGAGTTGGAGGGGGAGTTGAGTTTATAGACTCCGCTCCCTCCCTGGATTCACTCCAGTTGCTACAAGTGAACAGATTTCCCCCTCTCTCCCTGCTCAGATGAGGAGTTGCCCAGAGAGAGGGAGTTTCACTCTGGAACTGACAGGGCCACTTCTGTGTTGTGGACATCTTCGATGGGTCGCTGGGCGTGGCCAGTGGGCGGGCAGAACCCGCACTGCGCCAGGTCCGGACGGTCGGCCGACTGGCTCGCACTGCACCCACGTTGCCCAGCCACAGACGTGGAGGAGAGACCGTTTGCAATTACCTGTACGTCTTCCCTTCATAGAATCCCTACAGGGTGGAAGCCGGCTACTTGGCCAAACAAATTCACACCGACCCTCCAACGGGTAACCCACCCAGACTCATTCCCCTACCCCTATTGCTCTACATTTACCCGACTAGTAATTTAGTATGGCCAATCTATCCAAATCTGCATATTCCTGAACACTATCGATAATTTAGCACAGCCAAGTAACAATTTGTGTTAGAATGACATTTCATCCGATGTTTTCAAGCCTGTGGCAAGTTGACGTCTGATTTTGTCCACCCTTCTCCCATACCAGCACCTCCACATCATGCAGACTGGAGGATAGCTATTGTAACCCCTCTATGTAAACAGGGAGGTAAGGTCAAAGCAGGGAATTATACACCAGTCAACCTGACATTGGTAGTGGAGAAAATGTGAGAGTCCATGACTAAAGAATTAATAGCTAAGCACTGATTGGGCGGCATGGTGGCACAGCAGTTAGCACTGCTGCCTCACAGTATAAGAGACGCGGGTTCAATTCCCGCCTCAGGTGACTCTCTGTGTGGAGTTTGCACATTCTCCCCGTGTCTACGTGGGTTTCCTCCGGGTGCTTCGGTTTCCTCCCACAGTCCAAAGATGTGCGGGTCAGGTGAATTGGCCATGCTAAATTGCCCGTAGTGTTAGGTGAAGGGGTAAATGTAGGAGTATAGTTCTGGGTGGTATACGCTTCGGCGGGTCGGTGTGGACTTGTTGGGCCGAAGGGCCTGGTTCCATATTGTAAGTAATCTAATCTTAAAAAAAAAAGGAGCAAGAGCAGAGTTTCCAAAAGGGAATCATGTTTCACAAATCAACTTGAATTCTTTCAGTATGTAACTACTGTAATAGAGTTGATGAGGGGGAGTCAATGGATGTGGTTTATTTGGAATTTCAGAACGCTTTTAATGAGAATCGACGACATCGGAAGGGAAAACTTTGAGATTCTGAAGGGAGATTACAGAGAGTTAGGCAGGAATTTAAAAAGGAGGTCCGCGAGAGTAGTAATATCTGGATTATTCCTGGTGCTACGAGCTAGTGAGGGCCGGAATAGGAGGATAGAGCGGATGAATGCATGGCTGAGGAGTTGGCGTATGGGAGAAGGATTCACATTTTTGGATCATTGAAATCTCTTTTGGAGTAGAAGTGACCTGTACAAGAAGGACGGATTGCACCTGAATTGGAAGGGGACTAGTATACTGGCAGGGAGATTTGCTTGAGCTGCTCAGGAAGATTTAAACTAGTAAGATTTGAGGGGGGAGGGGGGTGCAGTTGGACCAAGGGAGATAGTGAGGAAAGAGATCAATCCGAGACTGGTACCTTTGTGTCCATTTGCCAATCTGGGGTAAAAAAAAGGCTGGAGCCACAATTTTTTTCTCCTGTTGCTGCACATTTCATTCGTTTTGCATTTTGTCTGGCTGCTCAACTTTTGTGTGTATTTTCCTCCGGGTAGGGGAATGCAAACTAGAGGGCGCAGGGTTAGGGTGAGAGACAAAAGATTTAAAATAGACCTAAGCATTAGAAAAAAACTGTCTGCAAGTTAATTCGCCTCAAGAAAAGCCCTGTCTTACGACCCGCACAATATAGATTGTTCACAGCCTATTACTGACAAATCAGGAAGGATAAAGTGAGGACTGCAGATGCTGGAGATCAGAGCTTAAAAATGTGTTGCTGGAAAAGCGCAGCAGGTTAGGCAGCCTGACCTGCTGCGCTTTTCCAGCAACACATTTTTAAGCTCGAATCAGGAAGGATGTTGTGAAACTTAAAGGGGTTCAGAAATTACAGTATTTATAAGGACGTTGCTAGGGTTAGAGGGTTTGAGCTACAGGGAAAGGCTGAGTAGATTGGAGCTGTTTTTCCTGGAGCATCGGAGGCCGAGGGGTGACCTTTATGGAGGTTTATAAAATTATGAGGGGCATGGATACAGTAAATGGGTAGGGGTTTTTCCCTGGGGTTTTTCCCTAGTCCAGAACTAGAGGAAAGATTTAAAAGGGACCCAAGGGGCAATGTATAGTTTGGTGTGTGTATTGAACAAGCTGCCAGAGGAAATACTGAAGGCTGGTATAATTACAGCATTTAAAAGGCACCTGGCTGGGTATGTGAATAGGAAAGTTTAGAGACAAAGTGCAAGCAAATGGGACTAGATTAACTTAGGATATCTGGTCAGCACGGACCGAAGGGTTGTTTCCATGCTCTGTAACTCGATGGTTCTAAGGAAGGGACAGAGAGAGATAGAGAGAGAGACCCACCTGCTTACCCTACAGCCTTGCAGTTCCCCGTGGCTAACCCACACAAACCTCCAAATTCCTGGACACTTCAGCAGGGCTGATCCACCCTAAACTGCAGATATTTGGAATGTGGGGGCAAACTCGAGGACCTCCAGTAACCTACACAGACACAAGGGGGAGAACATGCTGAAGTCCACACAGGGCAGAGGTGGGTACTACAGATGCTGGAGATTACAGTCAAGATTAGAATGGTGCTGGAAAAGCACAGCAGGTCAGGTAGCATCCGAGGATCAGGAGAATCAACGTTTTGGGCAAGGGCCCTTCAAAGTCCATACAGACAGTCGTTACGCACTGAGCCACCATGCCACCCAGAGTTTTGAGGTTCTGTTTTGCCTTTGTAGCTTCTAACTTCTCATGTGCCCTCAGCAGAGGCTCTCTCCTCCTGACATTGTTGGACCACACCTGCTGCAACCTCCCTTTCCCACTTAGAGTCATAGTCTGTTTCTGTGCTGTATATCTCTTCAGTCCAACATGTCTATGCCGACCAGATATCCCAACCCAATCTAGTCCCATTTGCCAGCACTTGGCCCATATCCTTCTAAACCCTTCCTATTCATGTCCCCATCCAGATGCCTTTTAAATAACTGTAATTGTACCAGCCTCCATCTCCACTGGCAGCTCATTCCTTACACTCACCACCCTCTGTGTGAAAAGGTTGCCCCTTCGGTCCCTTTCATATCTTTTACCTCTCTCCCTAAACCTATGCCCTCTAGTTCTGGACTGCCCCACCCCAGGGAAAAGACTTTGTCTATTCAACCTATCCATACCCCTCAGGATTTTATAAACCTGTATGAGGTCACCCCACCAGCCTTCGACGCTCCAGGGAAGACAGCCCCAGCCTGTTCAGCCTCTCTCCATAGCTCAATTCCTCCAACCCTGGCAACATCTTTGCAAATCTTTTCTGAACTGTTTCAAGTTGCACGCAATATTCCAACAGTGGCCTAACCAATAAGCAGAGCCACAACATGACCTCCCAACTCCTGTACTGAATACTCTGACTAATAAAGGAAAGCATACCAAACGCATTCTTCACCATCCTACCTACCTGCAACTCCACTTTCAAGGAGCTATGAACCAGCACTCCAAGGTCTCTTTGTTCAGCAACACTCTCTGGGACCTTACCATTAAGTGTATAAGTCCTGCTAAGATTTGTTTTCCCAAAATGCAGCACCTCTTATTTATCTGAATTAAACTCCATCTGCCACTTCTCGGCCCATTGGCCCAACTGATCAAGGTCCTGTTGTAATCTGAGGTAACCTTCTTTGCTGTCCACTACACCTCCCAATTTTGGTGTCATCTGTAAATTTACTTACTGTACCTCTTATGCTCACATCCAAATCATTTGTGTAAATGACAAAAAGTAGAGGACCCAGCAGCAATCCTTGTGGCACTCCACTGGTCACAGGCCTCCAGTCAGAAAAACAACCTTCAACCCCTCTGTCTTCTACCTTTGAGCCAGTTCTGTATCCAAATGGCTAGTTCTCCCTGTATTTCGTGAGATCTAACCTTGCTAACCAGTCTCCCAGGGGAACCTTGTCGAACACCCTTACTGAAGTCCATATAGATCACATCTACTGCCCTGCCCTCATCAATCCTCTTTCTTACTTCCTCAAAAAACTCAATCAAGTTTGTGAGACATGATTTCCCATGCTCAAAGCCATGTTGACTATCCCTGCCTTTCCAAATATATGTACATCCTGTCCCTCAGGATTCCCTCCAACAACTTGCCCACCACCGACATCAGGCTCACTAGTCTGTAGTTCCCTGGCTTTTCCTTACTACTCTTCTTAAACAGTGGCACCACATTATCCAGTCTTCCGGCACCTCACCTGTGACTATCGATGATTCAAATATCTCAGCAAGAGGCCCAGCAATCACTTCTCTAGCTTCCCACAGAGTTCTAGGGTACATCTGATCAGGTCCTGGGGATTTATCCACCTTTATGCATGTTAAGCCTTCCAGCACTTCCTCCTCTGTAATATGGACATTTTGCAAGGTGTCACTACCTATTTCCCTACATTCTATATCTTCCATATCATTTTCCACAGTAAATGCTTCCTTTTTCTTAACCAAACACTCAATTTCTTTAGTCATCCAGCATTTCCTATGCCTGCCAGCTTTATCTTTCACCCTAACAGGAATATGCTTTCTCTGGACTTTCGGTATCTTATTTTTGAAGGTTTCCCCATTTTCCAGCCATCCCTTTACCATCAAACATTTGTCCCAAACAGCGTTTGAAAGTTCTTGCCTAATACCATCAAAATTGGCTTCCTCCAATTTAGAACTTCAACTTTTAGATCTGGTCTATCCTTTTTCATCATTATTTTAAAACTAATAGAATTATGGTCGCTGGCCCCAAAGTGCTCCCCCAGTGACACCTCAGTCACCTGCCCTGCCTTATTTTGTAAGAGTAGGTCAAGTTTTGCACCTTCTCTAGTAGGTACATCCACATACTGAATCACAATATTTTCTTGTGCACACTTAACAAATTCCCCTCCATCTAAACCCTTCACACTATGGCAGTCCCACTCTCTGTTTGGAAAGTTAAAATCCCCTATCATAACCAGTTCCACCCAAATAACTTCCCTGGATGTATTTCCGGGAATATCCTCCCTCAATACACCTGTAATGCTATCCCTTCTCAAAAACACCACTTCCCTCCTCTCTTGCCTCCCTTTCTATCCTTCCTGTAGCATTTGTATCCTGCAACATTAAGCTGCCAGTCCTGTCCATCCCCTGAGCTATGGTTCTGTAATTGCTATGATATCCCAGTCCCATGTTCCTAACCAGGCCCTGAGTTCATCTACCTTCCCTATTCAGCCCCTTGCATTGAAATAAATGTATCAGTCCTACCTTGTTCTCTGCTTTGTCCCTGCCTGCCCTGAATGTTTAACTTGCTTCTGTTCTCAACTGTACCAGTCTCAGATTGATCTATTTCCTCACTATCTCCCTGGGTCCCACCTTCCCAACCACCTTACTAGTTTAAATCCTCCCGAGCGGCTATAGCAAATCTCCCTGCTAGTATATTAGTCCCCTTCCAATTTAGGTGCAATCCGTCCTTGTACAGGTCACTTCTACCCGAAGAGATTCCAATGATCCAAAAATGTGAATCTTTCTCCCATACACCAGCTCCTCAATGATACATTCATCTGCTTTATCCTCCTAATCCTGCCCTAGCTAGCTCCACTTTCAAGGAACTATGAACCTGCACCACAATGTCTCTGTTTGGCAAAATTCCCCATTAACTGTGTAAGCCCTGTCCTGACATGCCTTTCCAAATGCAACACCCCACACTTGTCTAAATTAAAATCCAGCCGCCACTGCTTGGCCATCTAATCAATTCTAATTAATAATAAACTTCCTTTCTTCCCTCATTCCCTGAAATTTGAAAATCTCCATCCCTCACTCTCTCCCTCCATTCTCACTTTGTTGAACCTAATCCCTGCTGTATCACATCCTGAACGGGCTGGTTCATGCTGATTAACAAGCCCACACGCAGGGGGATATATAATTGATATATACAGAATACTGAACGGCCTGGACAGAGTAGATGTTGGGAAGATATTTCCATTGGTAGGAGCGACTAGGACCCAAGGGCACGGCCTTAGAGTGAAGGGAAGACTTTTTAGAATGGAGATAAGGAGAAACGTCTTCAGCCTGAGAGTGGTGAATCTGTGGAATTCATTGCCACAAAAGGCTGCAGAGGCCAGGTCACTGAATATATTTAAGACAGAGATAGATAGTTTCTTGAGTATCAGGGGGGATCGAGGGTTACAGGGAGAAAGTGGGAGAATGAGGTTGAGAATCTTAGCCTTAACTGAATGGTGGAGCAGACCCAATGGGCTGAATGGCCTAATTTCTGCTCCAATGTCTTACATTCTCTTGCTGTCCTGGATACAGAGTGTGAGGATTGGGAGCAGGAGTAGGCCATTTGGTCTTTTGAGCCTGCACCAGCATGGAACAGATCATAACTGGATATGAATATACCGACCTCGAGATGGTTAGGCTGAGACTTTTTTCACTGCAGCATAGGAGGTTTAGAGGTGGCTTCATAGAGGATTATAAAATCATGAGGGGTAGAGATGAGGTGAACGGGGAGTGTCTTTTTCCTAAGATGGGGTTTCAATTTTGAAGGTGAGAGGAGAAAGATTTTAAAAAGACATGAGGGCCACCCTTTTTTTTAACAGAGTGATTTGTGTGTGGAATGAATGTTGTGAGGATGTGGTGGATGCAGGTACAGTTACAGCATTTAAAAGACATTTGGAAAAGTACATGAATAGGAAAGGTTTGGTGGGATATTAGCCAAAAACAAGCAGGTGGGACTAGTTTGAGAATATAGCATGGACTAGTTGGATTGTTTCTGTGCTGTATGACTCTGTAACTGCTCTGTTCTGGTCTGAAAACCATTGTCTTGCTTTCCCGTGTAAACATCCACTTCTTTATTGTTCAAAAATCAAATAAACTCAGCCTTCAATGACCCCTAATTGCAGGAAGACATCCCCACTTCTGAACTCAATTCCTTTCGCTAATATACCACTTGCCCTGCTCATTGCTTGCTGCACCTGTCTGACAACTAGCATTGACTGGCGCGGAAGGACACTGAGGCCCCTTTATACTTCCAAAAATCAATCTCGATGAAGGGCTTGTGCCTGAAATGTCGATTCTCCTCCTCCTTTGATGCTACCTGCCCTGCTGTGCTTTTCCAATGCCACACCTTTCAACTCTGATCTCCAGCATCTGCAGTCCTCTCTTTCTCCACATCCCAATATATCACCATTTAAACAATCCTTTCTGCTTTTATTCCCACGCAAAGACTATAAATTCACATTGTGGTACTGCATTTGCTATGTGTTTATCAATTGAGATACAGACCTGAACCGACATTTCCAGGGTCTGTCCCCTCCCTGGATTCACTTCTTTTCCCTTCAGTTGCTGCAAGTCAACAACTGAATCCCAGAAAGAAAAAAAAATGGAAAAGGGAGTGAGAAAAGAAAGTGTTGGACTCACAGATGTTGGACAGAGGAAGGAAGTTACAGTCAGGAGTGAAGTTCGATCTTCATTCATATCCCTGATTCAGGTCCATTTCCAGCAGCTTGAAGGGAGGTAATGGCCCAGTGGTATTATTGCTTGTCTGTTAATTCAGAGACCCAGGTGATTTCCTGGGGATGCAGGTTTGAAACCAGCGACAGCAGGTGGGGTAATTTGAACTCAGTAAAATCTGGAAGTAAGAGTCTAATGATTAGATTACCTACAGTTTGGAAACAGGGGCCCTTTAGCCCACAAGTCCCTCTGAAGAGAAACCAAACCCCCCCCCCCTCCCCTCTATATTTACCCCTGACTAATCCACCTAACACTACAGGCAATTTAGCATGGCCAATTCACCTAATCTGCACATCTTTTGACTGTGGGAGGAAACCGGAGCACCCGGAGAAAACCCACACAGCCACGGAGAGAATATGCAAACTCCACACAGACAGTTGCCTGACGTGGGAATTGAACCCAGCTCCCTGGTGCTGTGAGGCAGCAGTGCTAACCACTGAGCCAACGTGCCGTGATAACTGTGAATTCATTGTCAACTGTTGGAAAAACCTATCTGGTTCACTAATATCCTTTAGGGAAGGAAACTGATCTGGTCTGGCCTACATGTGACTCCAGACCCACAGCATTGTGGTTGACTCTTAACTGTCCGCTGGGCAATCAGGGATCAGCAATAAATTTTGGTCAGGCCAGTCACACCCTCATCTCATGAATAAATTTTAAAAACCCTTTGTAAGCAGCTTATCCCAGGTCATTGTGCATGGAGGACAACTTCATTGAAGTTACACTTAATGCTATCTGGCTCCATGAGGGTTTTCAGATTTCTATGTCCTGAATAACATATGATCAGCAGGCATCTGGCAATTTGCAGGAATTTGGCACCTATGTCATGTTCATTCAACTGTAGACTTATTTCGTGATTTTTTTTGCAGGTTATCAGAGAGGAAGACATGCAGAAAGTAATCTGAAACCAAATGATACATCAACTTCTGACAGAGCCATTTGATTCATTTGGACTTGAATATCAGCAAACATGCAAATCGAGAAGAAATGTTTGTTTCTGTCTGCGTGCGAGATTTTGGGTACTGGTGCAGAACATTAAGATACAGATACCCAAGTGAGGGAGATTCAGGGCACTGACTGTGAAAGGCGCTTTAATGATTTACTCAGCTTAGGGAATCAAAACCACACCACCAGAGACTGTGCACTTATTCTGTTTGTAATTTCAGCTGGCCAGCAAACCCAGAGCAACACAAGCCTACACGTGACTCCAGACCCACAGCAGTGTGGTTGACTCTTGACTGCCCCTTGGATGGGCAATTAATGCTGGCCTAACCTGTGATGCCCTCATCCCACAACAGCAATTTCCCTGCTCCTCGGGTGCTGCCTGACCTGCTGTGTTTTTCCAGCACTACTCTAATCTAGACTCTGGTTTCCAGCATCTGCAGTCCTCACTTTTGCCACAGCATTATAGAGTTGAATGGCATGGATAACAGGCCCCTCAGTTCAATTCGTCCATGCCAACCAGATATCCTAACCTAATCTAGTCCCATTTGCCAGCATTTAGCCCATATCCCTCGAAACACTTCATATACCCATCCAGATGCCTGTTAAATGTTGTAATTGTACCAGCCTCCACCACTTCTTCTGGCAGCTCATTCCATACATGCACTACCCTCTGCATTAAAAAGTTGCCTCTTAGGTCCCTTTTAAATCTTACCCCGCTCACTCTAAACCTATGCTACTCTCGCTTTTGACTCCCTCTACCCTGGGGAAAGACATACAAAACAAGATGCAAAAAGACTAAAATGTCAAGCCACAGGGGAAAAAAAATAAAACTGTTGCTCGAGCCTTTTTTTCTCCTTTTGGTATTTGGACACTTCAAATCGCCAAGGGGCATACTGCGCGTGCTCCTAGGTGTCAGCAAGCACTGCGCATGTTTGCCGGTGTCAGCAAAGAAAACCACGTATGCTCATCGCTGTCCGCGGAAACAGACTGTGAACTTCTTTTCATGGACCAATGGGGATGGACGGGAAGGCGTCTGGTCCTCCTGCCAATCAGAGCCAACCCTTTGTCTCAATGCGGAGATTGGACCATGAGCTTCTGAAGTTGCTGCTGCTGCTCCTCTCTCTGAATGAAGATTGAACCTCACCCCAGAGTAGGTAAAAACAATGACTGCAGATGCTGGAAACCAGATTCTGGATTAGTGGAGAGTGGCAACTTCCGTCCTCTGTCCAACATCTGTGAGTACAACATTCGCCCTCCTATTTTCCATTTCTTTTCTCACTCCGAGGTTAACTTGCTGACTTGCATGAGGTGAAAGGGAGGTGTGGGGTTTGTAGGAACAGAGGGCTTGTTCCAGGCTGCTCATGGCATTGGTGACACCGCAGCTCAAGAATTCCGTTCATTTCTGGGCAATTTCCTGAAGGAGAGATGTACTGTACTTACATTGGAAGCAGTTCAGAGGAGGTTCACCCCACTGATTCCTGGCATGACGGGGGTTGGCTTATGAGTAGAGGTTGGGCAGATCGGGTCTCCAGTAACTGGCGTTTAGAAAAATGAGGTGTAACCTTATTTAAACCAATAAAATTCTGAAGGTCGACTTGTCAGCACAAGTTCTGATAAAACGCTTCCGAGAGAATCTAGAACTCGCTTATACAGATTACAAATCAGGGCTCTCTCACATCAGGTATAAATGAAGAAGTTATCCTCTCGTTAGTTTGTGTAATGCTCCCCCACACAACAGTAATGGAGACTGGCTCATGGAATGTATTCAAGGCTGAATTTAACATAATTTTGAGTAATAGGGATATGAAAGTTTATAGAGAACAGGCAGGAAATGGAGTTAACGCGAGAGCAGAACTAACATGACCTTGTGGAATTGCAGAGCAAGCCCCATGAACTGTGATAGGCTTTTGCCCGAAATGTCGATTTTCCTGCTCCTCAGATGCTGCCTGACCTGCTGTGCTTTTTCAGCACCACTCTGGCCTAAATTCTGGTTTCCAGCATCTGCAGTCCTCACTTATGCCTGGCTCACTCCTGTGTCCAGAGGTGATCGTAGCTCTGTCAGTTGACATTTTTCAACATTTGTAGGAGAATTCGGAGTGGGGACAGTATAGCTGCAGCAGTGTGAGAATGGAGGGAGACTGTGGCATGGAGATTCACATTTTTGGGGAATGGAGAGAAGGAAGAATGTTCCACAGGAACCAGAATTGTCAGTTTTGAATTTCTATCCTGTTAGACGGTGATGGCTTCTGTAATCTCCTTTTACAGGATATGAGAAAGGAAGGATTTGCAGCTAGAAATCTCAAAATTAAGATCTTCTGGAGACAATCAATTCATTAGCACGGGAATACCATCAGCCTTTGAATCTTGCAGGATTTATTTTACTTCTCTTTCAAAGCAGGAGCCTGCTTTGAAAGGTTTCAAACATCACTGAGACTGAGGCACACAGACCCGAGTGAGAGTGTCCCAGTGAACTGACTGTGAGAAGAGATTTAACTGGTTACACAGCCTGAAATAGCAACACCCCATTTGCAGCAGCGAGAGACAATACGTAGTGTGAGTGATCTTTCAGCCGAATGTCGAAGCTGGAGAGAGACCAGGATTCCCACGACGTGGAGAAACCGTGGAAATGTGGGGACTGTGGGAAGGAATTCAAATTCCCGTACTTGCTTGACAGCCATCGCCGCCATCACACCGGGGAGAGACCATTCACCTGCCTCGTGTGTGGGAAGGCATTCACTCAGTCCTCTGCCTTGCTGACCCACCAGCGGGTCCACACCAGGGAAAGGCCGTTCTCCTGCTCTGTCTGCGAGAAGCGCTTCAGCGATTCATCTGCCCTACGGAGACACCGGTGGGTCCACACCGGGGAGAGGCCATTCTTCTGCTCCGTCTGTGGGAAGGCGTTCACCCAATCACGCATCCTGCAGAGACACCAGCATGTCCACACCGGGGAGAGACCATTCACCTGCTCCATGTGTGGGAAAGCCTTCATTGATTCATCTTCCCTGCTGACCCACCAGCAGATTCACACCGGGGAGAGGCCATTCTCCTGCTCCATCTGCAGGAAGGGATTCAGCTGTTCATCCGACCTGCACAAGCACCGGCGGATTCACACCGGGGAGAGGCCGTTCACCTGCTCCGTCTGTGGGAAAGGATTCAGCTTGTCATCCAATCTGTACAAGCACCGGCGGATTCACACCGGTGAGAGGCCGTTCACCTGCTCCGAGTGCGGGAAGAGATTCACCCATTCGTCTGCACTGTGGAGACACCAGCGCATCCACACCAAAGAGCGACCATTCTCCTGCTCCGTGTGTGGGAAGGGGTTCAATAATTCATCCGTCCTGCAGAGGCATCAGCGTGTCCACACCGGGGAGAGACCATTCTCCTGCACAGTGTGTGGGAAGGGGTTCAATAATTCATCCGTCCTGCAGAGGCATCAGCGTGTCCACACCGGGGAGAGACCATTCTCCTGCACAGTGTGTGGGAAGGGGTTTATTGACTCATCTTCCCTGTGGAAACACCAACCTGTCCACACCGGGGAGAGGCCGTTCACCTGCTCCGAGTGTGGGAAAGGATTCGCTACTTCTTCCAACCTGCTGACACACCAGCGGGTTCACACTGGGGAGAGACCATTCATCTGCTCCGTCTGCGGGAAGGGGTTCATTGATTCATCTTCCCTGCGGAAACACCAGCACATTCACACAGGGGAGTGGCCTTTCACGTGCTCCGAGTGCGGGAAGGGATTTGCTAATTCCTCCAGCCTGCAGAGACACCATCGGGTTCACACCGGGGAGAAGCCGTTCCTCTGCTTTCAGTGCGGGAAGGGATTTAGTCAGTCATCCCATCTGCTCAAACACCAGTCCAGTCATACTGAGTAGAGAATGTTTGGATTCTTTGTGGGTTTGACATGTGTTAGTATTCAAGAAGGCATGCACTCACTGGTCATGTCAGCACCTACCAGGACACACTTACTCATTTGGAACATGCAATGGAGTCGGGATGTATATACGTGTCATGTTTGACTCTGTGAAGAAATCTACCTCCTGTAAAGATTGGCTCCAGTTTCTCCCTTCCCCACAAAGGATGGTAACATGTCAGGACGGTAACGTGTGTGAGATATTGTATTAAAGGTCTTTTTGCTAACCCATTCACAAATACTTTTTTTTACTTATTCATAAGTCTTTACTAACCTGCTCACAAGCGCCCTATATCTAATAATACTGCAATCCCATTTATTTCATTTGGGACGCGGTTTCATTCATTCATAAAACCGTGGTTTTGTAGTATATTTTACAAGATAGATTAAATTAAAACACCCCTTTCAACCCATTACTGCTTTTTCACACCTTCAATCCTTATCAGCTCTTGCTACAAACAGTGTTTAGGCCTATTTCTACATCAAAAGCTGCCTGTGAATAACTGTCAATATCATAATATATTCAGAACAATACCATCCTCCACCACCAAGTCTCCACAAAAGATTATAATATTAATCAGCCCTTACCATCCATGTCTCGGGACCTGAATAGATACAGAACATCAAACAGTTTCCTTGAGTCGCAGCCACTGTCCCCTTTAAGAAATTTACTGTCAAGACTGTGCTTCCATGAAATTGCATGAATGAATGAAACTCACGCTGGCAAGTAGTAAGTAATTCTGACAACCCAGCTGCAGTAAGCAGTTTAATATCCTTTATTCTTCTATTCAGTGCCGGTAGAATGTCTAATGTATTTAGAGCATTATAGGCCTAGTATTTTTACTGACATATGCTAACTTAAAAGACAAAAGGACTTGTTAGTTATGCAACCAGACCACACAGACACATTCAATCCTATTGGGAGTAGCAGCTGGCATTTATCATTTGTTTAAACCATCCCGTGTTTCCCCAGGACAGGAGTCATCCAAACCTTTGTTTTATCTTTTGTACACAATGTAACAACACAGTGGCGGAATTTTAATCTCTGTAAGAACGGTGTGAAAAGAGGCTGCTGTAAGGGTGATATTTCGGGATTCCATCAAAGTTGTGCTCCTTGCAGTTGCTGAATAAAGAGGCTATTTTTCCCACTCATTGATTTTGGTCGCTATTTGAACACGATCCCACAACAGGAACAGACCGTGCTTGTTCAGTACTGAAGGTTGGACAAAAAGGAAAGCTAAAATTTCTGATGACAGCTTAAAATCTGAGTGGCATTTGTGAGAAATACCTGGAGGTATTTGGAAATGGTCAGGATCTGGTGACCCACTGAGGTTCCCGGGGCCTGAGCCACACAACAAGTGGCAGGATCGAGGGGGGAATGCGGACATGGGTTATGTCCCCACCATAGAGCTGTACAGCATGGACGCCGTCTACTCAGTCCAACACATTCGAGCCGATCAGTCCCATTTGTCAAATTTGGCCTATATCCATCTAAACCTTTCCTGTTCAAGTCCCCATCCAGATGCCTTTTAAATGTTGCAATTGTACCAGCCTCCACCACTTCCTCTGGCAGGTCATTCCATACACACGCCACCCTCTGCATGAAAAAGTTGCCCTTTTGTTCCCTTTCCCCTCTAATTTTAGACACGAAAAGGTTAACGAGAGAGAGCGAGGATGTCACATCTGAAGGGCAGACATGGGGGAGCTATTGAGCTGGCCTGCTCTAGCTGCTTTCCTTTTTCTCCAATCAAAACTGCAAGGAGCTGTTCTTCGCTCTGCTGACATGTTTTGGAAAAACAGCTACATCTAACTTCCTCAATGTTAGATTTTGTTCCCAAGTTTGGGTGGAACTGAGAAATAAGACAGGGATGATAACCTTATTGAAATTGTATTATAGACCCCCTAACAGAGGGAAATTGAGAAACTAACTTGTAAGGAGAGTTAGCTATATGTAAAGGTAATAGGGTGATTATGGTAGGGGATTTTAACTTTCCAAACAAAGACTGGGACTGCCGTAATGTTAAAGGTTTAGATGGAGAGGAATTTGTTAAATGCGTACAAGATAATTTTCTGATTCAGTATGTGGATGTACCTACTAGACAAGGTGCAAAACCTGACCTACTCTTGGGGAAATAATCTTCGAGGAGAAAGTGAGGACTGCAGATGCTGGAGATCAGAGCTGAAAATTGTTGCTGGAAAAGCACAGCAGGTCAGGCAGCATCCAAGGAACAGGAGATTCGACGTTTCGGGCATAAGCCCTTCTTCAGGATTCCTGAAGAAGGGCTTATGCCTGAAACGTCGAATCTCCTGTTCCTTGGATGCTGCCTGACCTGCTGCGCTTTTCCAGCAACACATTTTTAGCTCTTGGGGAAATAAGGCAGGGTAGGTGTCTGAGGTGTCAGTGGAAGATCACTTTGGGGCCAGCGACCATAATTCTATTATATTTAAAACAATGATAGAAATGGATAGATCAGATCTAAAAGTTGAAGTTTTAAATTGGAGAAATTCCAATTTTGACGGTATTAGGCAGGAACTTTCGAAAGCTTATAGAGGTTTACAAAATTATGAGGGGCATGGACAGGGTAAATAGGCAAAGTATTTTCCCTGGGGTCGGAGAGTCTAGAACTAGAACTAGAGGGGCATAGGTATAGGGTGAGAGGGGAAAGATATAAAAGAGACCTAAGGCGCAACTTTTTCATGCAGAGGGTGGTACGTGTATGGAATGAGCTGCCAGAAGGAAGGGGCTGGAGAGATATGGGCCGGGTGCTGGCAGGTGGGAACAAGATTGGGTTGGGATATCTGGTCAGCATAGACGGGTTGGACCGAAGGGTCTTTTTCCGTGCTGTACATCTCTATGATTCTATAATACGCAATTCGCGCTCACCAACTTCTGTGAACAAGCAACCAAATTTATTAAGCACAAGCTAGTGGCCCCTCTGACCCTCTTCACAGGATCCACCAATATCCCCACCCACAGTGATGGAAGAGCCTGACACAATAGTGCAAAAGATCAGGCTGAACCACTGTGGCTCAGTGGTTTGCTCATCTGCCTCACAGCATCATCGAATCCAGCCTTGGGTGAATGTCTGTGTGGAGTTTGCACATTCTCCCCATGGCTGTGTAGGTTTCCTTCGAGTGCTCTGGTTTCCTCCCACAGTGGTTAGCACTGCTGCCTCACAGCGCCAGGGACTCGGGTTCAATTTCCGCCTCGGGCAACTGTCTGTGAGGAGTTTGCACATTCTCCCTGTGTCTGCGTGGGTTTCCTCCCACAGTTCAAAAATGTGCAGGTTAGGTGAATTTTCCATGCTAAATTGCCCGTAGTGTTAAGTGTAAGGGAAAGGGTCTGGATGGGTTCCTCTTCGAACGGTCAGTGTGGACTTGGGCCGAAGGGCCTGTTTCCACACTGTAAGGAATCCAACCTAATCCAAAAATATGCAGGTTAGGTGGATTGTTCTTGCTAAACTATCATAGTTGGGGTAAATGTAGGCTATTAGGGGTGGGAAATGGGTCTGTGTGGGTTTCTCTCTGGAGGGTCGGTGTGGATTTGTTTTGGACCAAAGGGCCTGTTTCCATGGCGTAGGGATTCTATGATATACAGCAATCTTCAGCCAGATGTGCTGAATGGATGATCCATCTCAGCCTCTTCCAGTGATCCCCAGCATCACAGATACCAGTCTTCAGACAATTCCAGAAGTTCATAAAATGATGAGGGGCACAGATAGGGTGAATAGCCAAGGTCCTTTCCTGTTCTGACTGCCTATGACTGAGCAGGACACAGACAGCTAGCCATGGTTAACGCAGCGGAACATAGCTGACAGGAGTTAGACACCTTAGGAAACATGTTTGCTTAACATAGTCCTGACAAGTAAAACAAAAGTAACTCTGTGAACAGAAGATAACAGAACTGGGATAGAATGTGCAGCTGTAATTGTTAATGCAGAAAACATAGAGAACATTTCACATCAATTGGATGTTTCTCGGGAATTATTTAATCAATCTGTTAGAATATTTAAACTTAGTTTTATTTAAGATCCTTCAAATAATTATAGCTTTTGACCCTTTAGTAGTTACAGATCTCTCTATACACAAAAAAAGTCACTTAAAGCATGAGAGGAAAAGATTCCAACCAGTATCAGACAGTAAAAGCCAGCCCGTATCATTACAGAGAGGAATGAATCACAGAGACAGAAATTAGCAGACATTGGAACTTGAGGTGAATGAACACATTATAAGACACCCAAGGATACTGACACAGGTGTCTGGTAAATATGGTAAGCAACAACTTATTCGCGAAAGAATTCCAACATTAGATGTGACCACATATGTTTGTTGGAACGGATCAAAGATCAATATTCTTTTGGAGCTGTACTGGGGCGGTTTTCCCTGGAGCATTGGAAGCTGAAGGATCACCTCGCAGAGGTTTATAAAATCAAGAGGGGCATGGATCGGGTAAATAGACAAGATCTTTTCCCGAAGGTGGAAAAGTCCAGAAACGAGAGGGCATAGCTCGAAGGTGAGAGGGTAAAGAGACCCGAGAGGCAACTTTTTCACGCAGAGGGTGGTATGTGTTTGGAATGAGCTGCCAGAGGAAGTGGTGGAGGCTGGTAAAATTGCAGTATTCAAAATGCATCTGGATGGGTGTATGTATAGGAAGGGTTTAGAACATAGAACAGGACAGCGCGAAACTGGCCCTCAATGTTGCGCCGACCTGCAAACCATTCTCAGCTCATCCCCCTATACTATCCCAAAATCATCCACGTGCTTATCCAAGGAGAGTTTAAATCTCCCTAATGTGGCTGAGTTGACTACATTGGCAGCTAGGGCATTCCATGCCCTTACCACTATCTAAGTAAAGAACCTGCCTCTGACATCTGTCTTAAATCTATCACCCACCAATTTGTAGTTATGCCCTCTCGTACAAGCTGATCTCATCATACTAGGAAAAGGACTTTCACTCTCTACCCTATCTAATCCTCTGACCATCTTGTATGTCTCTATCAAATCCCCTTTTAGCCGCCTTCTTTCCAATGAGAACAGATTCAAGTTTCTCAGCCTTTCCTCATAAGACCTTCCCTCCAGACCAAGCAACATCCTGGTAAATCTCCTCTGCACCTTTTCCAATGCTCCCCAAAATATGGTGACCAGAACTGTACACAGTATTCCAAGTGCAGCCGCACTCACATTTTGTATAGTTGCAGCATGATGTTGCAGCTCCGGAACTCAATCCCTCTACCAATAAAACCTAATACACCATATGCCTTCTTAACAGCACTATCCACCTGGGTGGCAACTTTCAGGGATCTATGTACATAGACTCCAAGATCCCTCTGCACATCCACACTGCTAAGAATCTTTCCATTGACCTAGTACTCTGCCTTCCTGTTATTCTTCCCAAAGTGCAACAACTCACATTTAGCTGCATTGAATTCCATTTGCCATCTCTCAGCCCAATTCTGCAGTTTATTCAAGTCCCCCTGCAATCTGTAACATTCTTCCAAACTGTCCACTACTCCACCGACTTTAGAGTCGTTTGCAAATTTACTAATCCATCCATCTATGCCTGCGTCTAAGTTATTTTAAAAATGACAAACAGCAGTGCTCCCAAATCAGATCCTTGTGGCACACCACTAGTAACCAGACTCCAGGCTGAATGTTTTCCATCAACCACCACTCGCTGCCTTCTTTCAGAAAGCCAGTTTCTAATCCAGAGTGCTAAATCACCCCCACTTCCATGCCTCTGCATTTTCCCCAACAGCCTACCATGTGGAGCCTTATCAAAGTCTTTACTGAAGTCCATGTATATCATGTTAACTGTCCTACCCTCATCTACATGCTTGGTCACCTTCTCAAAGAACTCAATGAGACACGACCTGCCCTTGACGAAACCATGTTGACTATCTGAAATCAAAATTGTTGCTTGCTAGATGATTATAAATCTTATTTCTTATAATCCTTTCCAAAATCTTTCCAACAACAGAAATAAGGCTCACTGGTCTATAATTACCTGGGTCATCTCTACTGCCATTCTTGAACGCCACAACATTTACAATCCTCCAGTCCTCTGGTACTAAACCTGTAGACAATGACGACTCAAATATCAAAGCCAAAGGCTCTGCTATCTCCTCCCTAGCTTCCCAGAGAATCATCAGATAAATTCCATCCAGCCCAGGGGACTCGTCTACGTTCACTCCTTCTAGAATTGATAACACCTGTTTGTAACTAAATCTTTTCTGGAGGGATATGGGCCAAGTTCTGGCAAATGGGACTAGATTAGGTTAGGATATCTGGCCGGCATGGATGACTAGGACCGAAGGGTCTGTTTCCATGCTATCTCACTCTGTGACTCTAACTGGGCCATGGACTGACAAATGACAGACAGAGTTTAATTTAGATCAATCCATTTTGGTGAGTCAAACCAGGGCAGGACGTACATGTCAATTGTAGGAGATCGAGAGGTGCAGGTGCATAGTTCCTTGAAAGTGGACTCAGGTAGACAGGATGGTGAAGGCGGCTTTCGGCAGGCTTGTTTCCATTGGTCAGAGCTCGGTGTGTGGGAGCATCCCGTGGAGAGAAATCAGAGTTTACGTTTCGGGTCCGGTGACCATGCCTCAAAACTGGACCTGAAACGTTAGCTCTGATTTCTCACCAGAGATGCTACCAGACCTGCTGAACTTTTCCAGCAACTTCTGTTTTTGTTTCTGACTTCCAGTGCCCGCTTTTCTCAGTATTTATTGAGTACAGGAGTTGGGACATCTTGTTGCAGCTGTACAAGACCACGTTCAGAGGTCTCTCTACTATCAAAAGGACATTATTAAACTAGAAAGGGTGCAGAAAAGATTTACTAGGATGCTATTGGGACTGAACGTTTGAGTTATAGGGAGAGGATGGATAGACTGGGACTTTTTCTTTCTCTGGAAACTGAAGGGTACCCTTATAGAGGTAAATGTAGAATATTAAGGGAATGGGTCTGGGTGGGATACTGTTCAGAAGGTCAGTGTGGATGTGTTGGGCCAAAGGCCCTGTTTCAACATTGTAGGAATTCTATCATCTATGACCCATATCCCAGCCAGCTACCTTTAAAATGTTGCTACTGTACCTGCCTCAACCACTTTCTCTGCCAGCCCATTCCACATACATACCACCCTCTGCATGAAGAAGGTGCCCTTCAGGTCCTTCCTAAGTCTTTCCCCTCTCATCTCAAACCCATGCCCTCTAGTTTTCAATTCCCCATCCCTGAGGAAAATGACGGTGTGGATACAGTTAATCATGCTAAGGGAAACTGATTGACACAGCATGAACTGGAGTTGGGAGGCATATACCTGTCACGTTTCACTCTGGAAATAAATCTAGACCATGGCTCCAGTTTCTCCCTCCCCTCCATAACGTTGTCAGAGTTGTAACAATGGGAACTGAGATTCTTTGACCAACAGTGAAGGTTGGAACTGAAGTGAAACAAAATTTCCGAAGGAATCTTTCAATTCTAGCGGCATTTGAGACAAGAGGCTGGAAGTAAGTGGAAATTGCCAGGTACTTGATTGCCGGCTGAGTTTGATTCCTCTCTCGGAGTGACTGTCTGTATGGCATTTGCACATTGTCCTCCCTCAACCGCTACCCCTTCTCCCACCCCTCACAATCCAAAGATGTACAGGTTAGGGTGGATTGGCCATGCTAAATTGCCCGTAGAGATGTGTAGGTGTGGTGTATTAGTCAGGGGTAAATGTAGAGTAATAGACTAGGAGAATGGGTCTGGGTGGGTTACTCTTCAGAGGGTCAGTGTGGACTTGTTGGGCTGAAGGGCCTGTTTCCACATTGTAGAGATTCTATGATTCTTCTATGATTCACACAATCTTTGGCAGAATGAATTGGCCAAGTCCCAAACTCAGAGGGAGCAAGACATGGTCTTGGAATCACCACTTTCTGATGAAAATTAATGTGAAAGACAATTTTGGGAACGAGACCTTTGTCAGTTGGACATTGATGAAGTTTTGGCTTTTCCATATGGTCCATGAAGGAGATTTACAGGAAGAGGGGTGATCTTTTAGAGGTTTATGAAATCATGAAGGGCATGGATAGGGTGAATAATCAAGGCCTTCCCTTCGGGTGGGAGAGGCCAGAACCTCGGGACATACGTACAAAGCAAGAGAGGAAACACACAAAAGAGTCTCAAGGGGCAACCCTACACACATACACAAGCAGCCACAGGAAGCGGTGGTGGCTGGCACAACCACAACATTCAACATGGACCAATGAGAGCAGCTTGGGTGTGGCCAGCGCTCTCAGGTGACATTTTCTACTTTTATTTTAGTTTCTCGATTAAAGCAGAAGGATTTGGGAGCTTCAGTGAGTGTCTCTCAGCTGCTACTCTCTCTGAATTTTCTCTCGTCGTTTGTTCCTCCTGTAGAACTTGATGTGTCGGAATTTGCCTTTTTACCAAAAGGGGTGTGTTTAATGGGATATAACTGTCAGAACAGTTAGTAACAGTTACTGTGTGTCTATGATGCTTCCGGTCTGTGGAGTTATTGTAAATTCATCTCTCTTTGGATGTATTTTTTAAACAGATATTTTTATTGAAAAAGAAGATTTTTGAGATTTTTTACAAAATTACAAAAATAATACAAGCTAGTGTATTCCAATATAATAACAACACCAATGTAAGATTTTTTTAAAAACTAACTACTAATCTATTCTACAAACAACCAAAGCATAAAATAGTATATCATACATGACTAACAAGAAACAAAGGACAAAAGGGTAACTACGGAGAGAATAGGGCCCCTCAAAGGTCAGCAAGGCGGCCTTTGTGTAGAGCTGCAGAAAATGGGGGAGATACTAAATGAGTATTTTGCATCAGTATTTACTGTGGAAAAGGATATGGAAGACATAGACTGTCGGGAAATAGATGGTGACATCTTGCAAAATGTCCATATTACAGAGGAGGAAGTGCTGGATGTCTTAAAATGCATAAAAGTTGATAAATCCCCAGGACTTGATTGGGAGTACCCTAGAACTCTGTGTGAAGCTAGAATCGTGATTGCTGGGCCTCTTGCTGAGATATTTAGAACATAGAACATAGAAAAATACAATGCAGTACAGGCCCTTCGGCCCTCGATGTTGCACCGATCCAAGCCCACCTAACCTATACTAGCCCACTTTCCTCCGTATGCCTATCCAATGCCCGTTTAAATGCCCATAAAGAGGAAGAGTCCACCACTGTTACTGGCAGAGCATTCCATGAACTCACGACTTGCTGAGTAAAGAATCTACCCCTAACATCAGTCCTATACCTACCACCCCTTAATTTAAAGCTATGCCCCTCGTAATATCTGACTCCACACGTGGAGAAAGGTTCTCCACAGGGAACTATAGACTAGTCCGCCCTGTAGGCACTCTGCCTCTATTCCTGATGAAAGGCTTTTGCCTGAAACATTGATTTTCCTGCTCCTCGCATGCTGCCTGAACTGCTGTGCTTTTCCAGCACCATTCTAATCTAGAATCTGGTTTTCAGCATCTGCAGCCCTTGTTTTTACCTAACTATAGACCAGGAGATTCAAGATGGCGGCGACTCAGCAAGTCTGAGTCTACAGTGCTCCTCCCAAGACTTGGGCAAAGTGGATCACCCACCCCCACCACACTCACCAAATCATCTAAAACAGCTTTTATTTAATAGAATTAGTTGTCTGGTAATGTTAGTATTAAATTTAAATAATCTAATCTCTTAGGAAAAATGACTAAAGGGAGGAGAGCCCACAGCTCTCAGCATGCAGGAACCCCTCCCCCACCCTCTCCAGCTGCAGCTGAGGCGTCCATAGCCGCCCCAGGGGACTTACCGACAATAACAAGCCTTGTGGAGATGATCACCAAGCTGGACGCGAAAATCAACGCATTTATCGAGGAGTCCCGAAATCGCTGGGGATCACTCTCGGCCGAGCTGCAAAAGCACGGCCGAGACATCCAGGAACTCGAGCAACGAGTCGGAGGGGCGGAGTTAAAGGCCGCGACCTCCGAGACTGCAGCTCAATCGGCCGCGGATCAGGTCCGGGCTCTCGAGCAGCGAGACCGGACCTTAGAGAGTTACATCGACGACCTCGATAATCGAGGTCGCCGAAAAAATATTCTTTTGCTGGGCCTTCGCGAACGGGAAGAGAAAGGCCAGCTCACAGCATTCCTGGAACAGTGGTTGCCACAATTTTTGGATCTGGAGGCTGGATCAGGCCAGGTGTGGGTAGAATGGGCCTATCGGGTCGCAATACGCGGGCCTGGCTCGAACCAGCGCCCACGTCCGGTTCTGTTCCGGCTGCAGAGCTATAGGGAGAGGCAGATACTCCTAGATGCCTCTAGAAATCTTGGAAAAGATCCCAAAGCCATGATCTATAAAGGATCCAAGATCATGTTATTTCAGGACTTCTCCCCGGCTCTGGCTCGAAGGAGGAAGGCGTTTGATGAGGTGAAGAAGTGTTTAAGGGACTTAAATATTCAATACTCCTTACACTACCCAGCGACGCTATGTTTTAACCACGAAGGATCCGGGTATAATTTCAGATCTCCAGAAAAGGCTAAGGAATTTTTGGACTCTCTTAAATAAATCGTAAGAGACAATGTATGTTGGCTTGCCTTTTCCCCACTCCGATTTATATCCCCCCCCCTTTTTCTTTTCCTTATCTTACTGTTTATTATTATCTTGGGGGGGGAGAGGGAATTATTTATTTGCTCTCCATTTAACGATTTTCTCCCCCCCCCCCGGGTTCTTTTATTTTATTATTATACGTATGTATGTATGTACATATATGTGTGTATGCATGTATGTGTATATATGTATATATATAAGCCAGGGGGTTTAGTTAATGTTGGTGGGGAGAGGTGGTTACCTTATTCTATTTTACTTTTGTCTCTAGGAGCGGGGTTATTTTCCCTTGCTATTTTATATTATTATGTTTAATTATAATTTGTTGAAGTTGTAATTTTATAGTTATATATGTTTATACATGGTATTAATACTACCAAATATACTCAGGTGTGGGTGGGGGGGTAGGGTGCTCACTGTTAACTCTAGCTCTGTATTATATTTGAATTCTCCTCATCCTATTAAGGAGCGCCTGGGTCAAGGGTGGGGCACTGGTTGGGAGAGGATATGATGGACCGTTGGAAAAGAAGTGATACCCCCTGGGAACAAGGGGGATAATCTCCATTCAAATATGTTTTTTTTTTATTATTTAGAAATAGTTTCCTTTTTATTATACTATTATGAGTGTATTAGAGAATCTTTATTTTTGTAAATTCTATATGCTCTATGCTTGGGATGTTTTAGATAGGGTTTCCCCTCCCGAGGGGTCTCGGATTTACCCGGATGATTATGGTTGATCAGTTGGTTAAGTGGTGCACCTGGAATGTCAAATAGGAAGAGATTATTTTCTGTTCTCTCTTTCCATATAAGGAAAAATATTTTGGTAAACTGGGTGGCTGAAGGTTCCCCTGGATTTTTAAATTGGCACAGATTAATTATGGAACGTATTCCCCTTGACTTCCTTATAAATATGGTGCACCGAAAGACTGAATTATTTTATAAAATATGGCAGCCCTTTTACATAGATATTTTGGCTATCCTAACAAGGGCTTCTATTTAATTGAGATTACAAACCTGGCTGCTCCGGGGACCCTTGGGAGAGGAATCCTGCACGAATACGGGTTTTGTTATATATGATGTTAACACATTCCGAGCAAGTATTTCAATATCCAACTTCTATGTTAACCGTTGGGGTTTTTTTTTCTCCCCCACTTCTTTTTTTTTTCTCTCATTTTCTCTTATTTGAAAGATGTAAGTGACTCAATTATACACTCTGGCTAATCGTAGGTTAGATTAGTAGTTAATTGAGTTTTGTTTTTTCTCTCTCGGTATTTTTCTTTTGTTAAATTTTGATTATTGTATATTTAAGATTTATTTCTATATCAATGTTTGGACTTGAGAGTTTTGTTTATTTTTGTAAATTTGTTAAAATGTTAAATTTCTAATAAAAATATCTATATAAAAAAAACTATAGACCAGTGAGCCTAATGTCAGTGGTGAGCAAGTTGTTGGAGGGAATCCTGAGGGGCAGGATGTACATGCATTTGGAAAGGCAAGGACTAATTAGGGAGAAGCTGGATACAGACACAAGCGAGAAAGGAAGAGAAGGAAATACAAGAATTGTACTATAAATGGCAGATCATAAAGGAGTATACAGAACGATCTCAGAGTCATAGAGGAATACAGCATGGAAACAGACCCTTCGGTCCAACCCGTCCATGCCGACCAGATATCCCAACCCCATCTGCCAGCACCTGGCCCATATCCCTCCAAACCCTTCCTATTCATATCCCCATCCAAATGCCTCTTAAATGTTGCAATTGTACCAGCCTCCACCACTTCCTCTGAAAGCTCATTGCATACACGTACCACCCTCTGCGTGAAAACATTGCCCCTTAGGTCTCTTTTATATCTTTCCCCTCTCACCCTATTCCTAGACCCTCACGTTCTGGACTCCCCGACCCCAGGGAAAAGACTTTGCCTATTTATCCTATCCATTCTCCTCATAATTTTGTAAACCTCTATAAAGATCACCCCTCAGCCTCCAATGCTCAAGGGAAAACAGCTCCAGCCTGTTCAGCCTCTCCCTATAGCTCAAATCTGGTCAGATAGATCCCTGGAAGTGGCAATGCAGGCAGGTATGGTGGTCAAGAATGCACATGACACGCTTGCCTTCCTTGAGTGTAAGAGTTGGCATGTTATGTTACAGCTATTTATTTCGGTCACATTTGGAATGTGCAGTGTGGTTGCCATGCTTCCAGAAGGACGTACAGAGTAGGTTCACCAGGACGTTGCCGGATCTGGAGGACTATCGTTATGAGGAGGGGTGGAATAAATCTGGATTGTTTTCACTGCAAAGAGGGGTGATCTTGACAAAATTATGAGGTGGATAAGGGTGGCATGGTGGCTCAGTGTTTAGCACCATCGCCTCAGAGCACCAGTGATCTGGGTTCAATTCCAGCCTTGGGCGACTGCCTGTGTGGAGGTTGCACATTCTCCCTCTGGAGTCTGTGCGGGTTTCCTCCGGGTTTCTCCCATAATCCAAAGATGTGCAGGTTAGGATGGATTGACCATGCTAAATTACCCAGTGTCCAGAGAGGTGCAGGTTAGGATGAATTAGTTGTGCTATATTACCTGATGATTACTTGGATGATTAGATGATTCCTTGCAGTGTGGAAACAGGCCCTTCGGCCCAACAAGTCCACACCGACCCTCCGAAGAGCAACCCACCCAGACCCATTCCCCTACATTTACCCCTTCACCTAACGCTACGGGCAATTTAGCATGGCCAATTCACCTAACCTGCACATCTTTGGACCATGGGAGGAAACCGGAGCACCCGGAGGATAGTGTCCAAGGATGTGTAGGTTAGATGCATTAGTCAGGGATGTAGAGTAAATAGGGGTAGGGGAATGGATCTGGGTGGGTTACCCTTTGTAGGGTTGGTGTTGACTTGTTGGACCAAATGGCCTGTTTCCGCACTGTAGGGATTGTCAGAGGCTTTTTGTTTCCCCCAAGTAGTGTAAAGTGAACTTTCTAACAGCAGGGGAAGCCTGTATGCTGATGGTAGTGATGGGTTGTGGCTCAGGTAGAGCATAAACACTGACAGAGGACAATTGAGCCGACTCACCTGGTCCTGTGTTGGAGACTCAATGGGACAGAGACCAATGTATCTATTTCAGATCTACCTGCAGTAGTTGGATGAACATTATGCTCCATCCAAGATTTTAAAAAATGTCCTTCATCTGCTCCCATGGACCATTTCTGTAGGGAAGGTGCAATGCTGGGCTCAGAGAGTGTCAGCCCTCACTGGAAGTAAAGTGGGTGTGAGAGCGGCCAGTCCAGCAGAAAGGAACACCTTGCCACCACACACCCCCCTCCCCATTCACCCACTAAACAGGGTTCATGGTGTGACTCAGTAACAGCAGAAGCCAACGCCTACACCCTGCGCCATCTCACTTGTGAAATTGCTGGTGTCGCCACAAGTTGCACAACTGGGTGAAACCCTTCCCGCACATGCAGCAGGTGAACAGCCGCAGGGTGGAGGAATCACAGAAGCCTTTGCCGCACACGGAGCAGGTCAATGTCTTCTCCCCAGTGTGGATCTGCTGGTGCAACAGTAGGTGGTACGGACTGAGTGAAGTCTTGCCCGCACAGGGGGCAGACAAACAGTTTCTCCATGGGGGGATCCCACTGGTGGACCAGAAGGTGATGTGACTGCATGAAGCCTTTCCCGCACTGAGTGCAGGTGAACACCCGCTGTTGGTGTGCAAACGCCAAAAAATCTCCAGCGTGGACTGGGAAGGAAACCATTCCCATACTCCTCCCATTGCCACGGTTTTTCCATTGTGTGTGTGTGTGTGTGTGTGTCCGGTTACTGGTGAACCTTCTGATAACTGGAACATACTCAGTCTGTAAAGCTTGTTCCAGTCACTACTCTGGTGTGTTAGTATGTGAGTTTCCAGTCACACTGACGTTTAAAACCTAACGAAGCTGACAGACCACCTCCTCCTTATTGTCAAGGCCATCAATACCCACGTCCTGGTGAGTCAAGTGACTGTCAGACTTTGTTGTGACGTTTTGTCTGACATTGCTGTCTCACAGCACCAGAGACCCGATTCAATTCCCACCTCAGGCAACTGTGTGGAGTTTGCACATTCTCCCCATGTCTGCGTGGGTTTCCTCCGGGTGCCTCCGGTTTCCGTCCACAGTCCAAAAAATGTGCAGGTTAGGGGGGTCGGCCATGCTAAATTGCCTGTAGTGTTAGGTGAAGGGGTAAATGTAGAGGAATGGGTCTGAGTGAGTTGCGCTTCAGAGGGTCGGTGTGGATTTGTTGGGAAAAAGGGCCTGTTTCCACACTGTAAGTAATCTAATCTAATCATTTCTGCCTCCAAATTCTTCTCTTGTAACATTCCTGTGATGAGAGATCGCAAAAGTCATCGTAGTCAGTATGCTCATTCTCTCAGCAGAGCAGGTAAGGGCTGTTTGGCAGTGGCTGTTTGTAGGCTCGGTGACGTTGTTTAATGGTTTAAATTTGAAAGTTTTTTTTTAAAAAAAGCATGGAGCGGACCCGGAAGCTGGTGTAGCGCAAGCTTACCTGGGTAGGTTTTTTTCCATATAAAAGCGCACAGGAGAGGAACTCGAGGCACTACAGAGGTAGTGTCTCCCACCCGCCCTCCTCCTCTAACCTAATAATAAGACCCGTTGTGGTAAACAGGTAAGTGTTGCATTTTGCTTGTTCTATTCTTTAGACCTAGGTTTTTTTAATAAAAGGTTACTTTTAGAGGGATGGCAGCGAAGGCAGTGCAATGTTCCTCTTGCAACATGTATGAGGTGAGGGATGCCATGGTCATCCCTGCTGATTACACTTGCAGGAAGTGCACCCATCTCCAGCTCCTCCAAGACCGTGTTAGGGAACTGGAGCTGGAGTTGGATGAACTTCGGATCATTCGGGAGGCAGAGGGGGTCATAGGTCGGAGCTTTAGGGAAGTAGTAACTCCAAAGATTGCAGACAGATAGGTGACAGGGAGACTGGGAGGAAGCAGCCAGTGCAGGGACCCCTGCGGCCATTCCCCTCAAGAACAAGTATACTGTTTTGGATACTTGTGGGGGGGGGGAAGACTTACCAGGGGTAAGCAATAGGGTTCAGGCCTCTGGCACGGAGCCTGTCCCCGTTGCTCAGAAGGGAAGGGTGGTGAAGAGCAGAGCAATAGTTATTGGGGACTTGATAGTTCGGGGCACAGATATGGGGGCGAGAGAGACTCACGTTTGGTATGTTGCCTCCCAGGTGTAACGGTACGTGACGTCTCTGATCGTGTTTTCCGGGTCCTTAAGGGGGAGGGGGAGCAGCCCAAAGTCGTCGTCCACATTGGCACCAACGACCTAGGTAGGAAGAGGGCTGAGGATGTTAGGCAGGCTTTCAGGGAGCTAGGTTGGAAGCTCAGAGTTAGAACAAACTGGTTTGTTACCCGTGCCACGTGATAGAGAGTCGAGGAATAGGGAGAGAGAACAGTTAAATGTGTGGCTACAGGGATGGTGCAGGAGGGAGGGATTCCGGTTTCTGGACAACTGGGGTTCTTTCTCGGGAAGGTGGGACCTCTATAAACATGACGATCTACACCTCAACCTGAGGGGCACCAGTATCCTTGGGGGGGGAGGTTTGCTAGTGCTCTTTGGGAGGGTTTAAACTAACTCTGCAGGGGCATGGGAACCTCGACTGTAGCTTTAGGGTGCAGGACCTGGAGTGTAGGGAGGTTAGGAACATGGCATCAATCTCGAAGGCGGGTGCCTGTAAACAGGAAAGTGGCTTGAAGTGTGTATACTTCAATGCAAGAAGTATACGAAATAAGGTAGGTGAACTTGCAGTGTGGGTTGGTACCTGGGAGTTCGATGTTGTCACTATTACGGAGACATGGGTAGAACAGGGACAGGATTGGCTGTTGCAGGTTCCAGGGTTTAAATGTTTTAGTAGGGTCAGAGGTGGGGGTAAAAGAGGGGGAGGTGTGGCATTGTTTGTCAAGGATAGTATTACAGCGGTGGAAAGGACGTTGGATGAAGACTCGCCATCTGAGGTAGTTTGGGCTAAGGTTGGAAATAGGAAAGATGAGGTCACCCTGTTAGGAGTTTTCTACAGGCCTCCTAATAGTCCTAGAGACATAGAAGAAAGGATTGCGAGGATGATTCAGGAGAAGAGTGAAAGTAATAGGGTGGTTGTTATGGGGGACTTTAACTTTCCAGATATTGACTGGGAAAGCTATAGCTCGAGTACGTTAGATGGGTTGGTGTTTGTCCAATGTGTGCAGGAGGGTTTCCTGACACAATATGTAGACAGGCCAACAAGAGGTGAGGCCGTACTAGATTTGGTCCTGGGTAACGAACCAGGCCAGGTGTTAGAATTGGAGGTAGGTGAGCACTTTGGGGACAGTGACCACAATTCAGTGGCTTTTACTCTAGTGGTGGAGAGGGATAAGTGTGCATTGCAGGGCAAGAGTTATAGCTGAGGACAGGGAAATTATGATGCGGTGAGGCATGACTTAGGATGCGTGGCTTGGAAAAGTAGGCTTCAAGGGAAGGGCACAATCGAGATGTGGAGCTTGTTCAAGGAACAGCTAATGGGTGTCCTTGATAAGTATGTACCAGTCAGGCAGGGAGGAAAGGATCGTGTGAGGAAGCCGTGGTTTAATAAGGAATTAGAATCCCTTGTTAAAGGGAAGAGGGCGGCCTATGTAAAGATGAGGTGTGAAGGTTCAATTGGGATGATTGAGAGTTATAAGGAAGGATCTAAAGAGAGAGCTAAGAGCAGCAAGGAGGGGACATGAAAAGTCCTTGGTTGGTAGGATTAGGGAAAACCCAAAGGCTTTCTATAGGTATGTCAGCAATAAAAGAATGACTAGGGTAGGAATAGGTCCAGTTAAGGATAGTAGTGGGAAGTTGCATGTGGAGGCTGAAGAGATTGGGGAGACAATGAATGAATACTTTTTGTCAGTATTCACTCAGGAACAGGACATCCAAGGAACAGGAAATTCGACGTTTCGGGCATAAGCCCTTCATCAGGAATTGGATAGGCATATGAAGGATAGTGGGCTAGTGTAGGTTAGGATCGGCGCAACATCGAGGGCCATTGTTGTGAATATTGAGTCACAATTAATTAGAATGGATGGCTTTGAGGTGTGTAGGGAAGAGGTGTTGGAAATTCTGGAGAGTGAAAATGGATAAGTCCCCTGGGCCTGATGACATTAATCCTAGGATTCTCTGGGAAGTAAGGGAGGAGATTGCAGAGCCATTGGCCTTGATTTTTATGTCCTTGTTGTCTACAGGAATAGTGCCAGAAGACTGGAGGATAGCAAATGTGGTTCCCTTGTTCAAGAAGGGGAGTAGGGATAACCCTAGTAACTATAGGCCGGTGAGTCTCACTTCTGTTGTGGGCAAAGTCTTAGAGAGAATTGTAAGGGATAGGATTTATGAACATCTGGATAGGAATAATGTGATCAAGGATAGTCAGCATGGTTTTGTGAAGGGCAGGTTGTGTCTCACAACACTTATTGAATTCTTTGAGAAGGTGACTAAGGAGGTGGACGAGGGTAAAGCAGTATATGTGGTGTATATGGATTTTAGTAAGGCGTTTGATAAGGTTCCCCATGGTAGGCTACTGCAAAAAATACGGAGGTATGGCATTGAGGGTGCGTTGGAGGTTTGGATTAGGAATTGGCTGGTGGAAGAAGACAGAGGGTAGTAGTTGATGGTAAAGGTTCATCTTGGAGTGCAGTTACAAGCGGTGTTCCGCAAGCATCTGTTTTGGGACCATTGCTGTTTGTCATTTTTATAAATGACCTGGAGGAGGGGCTAGAAGGTTGGGTGAGCAAGTTTGCGGATGATATGAAATTCGGTGGAGTTGTTGACAGTGAGGAAGGATGTGGCAGGTTACAGCGGGATATAGATAAGCTGCAGTGCTGGGCAGAAAGGTGGCAAATGGAGTTCAATGTCGCTAAGTGTGAAGTGATTCACTTTGGTAAGAGTAACAAGAAGATGGAGTACTGCGCTCATGGTCGGATACTTGGTAGTGTGGATGAGCAGAGGGATCTTGGTGTCCATGTACACAGATCTCTGAAAGTTGCCACCCAGGTAAATAGTGCTGTGAAGAAGGCATATGGCATACTGGCTTTTATTGGTAGAGGAATTGAGTTCCGGAGTCCTGAGGTCATGTTGCAGTTGTATAAGACTCTGGCGCGGCCGCATCTGGAGTATTGTGTGCAGTTTTGGTCGCCATACTATAGGAAGGATGTGGAGGCACTGGAACGGGTGCAGAGGAGTTTTACCAGGATGTTGCCTGGTATGGTAGGAAGATCGTATGAGGAAAGGCTGAGGCACTTGGGGCTGTTTTCATTGGAGAAAAGAAAGTTTAGGGGTGACTTGATACAGGTTTACAAGATGATTAGGGGTTTAGATAGGGTTGACCATGAGAACCTTTTTCCACGTATGGAGTCAGCTATTACGAGGGGGCATAGCTTTAAATTAAGGGGTGGTAGGTATAGGACAGATGTTAGGGGTAGATTCTTTACTCAGCGAGTCGTGAGTTCATGGAATACCCTGCCAGTAGCAGTGGTGGACTCTCCCTCTTTATAGGCATTGGATAGGCATAGGAGGAGAAAGTGAGGTCTGCAGATGCTGGAGATCAGAGCTGCAAATGTGTTGCTGGAAAAGCGCAGCAGGTCAGGCAACATCCAAGGAACAGGAAATTCGACGTTTCGGGCATTTGCCCATCAGGAATTGGATAGGCATATGAAGGATAGTGGGCTAGTGTAGGTTAGGTGGGCTTGGATCGGTGCAACATCGAGGGCCAAAGGGCCTGTACTGCGCTGTATTTTTCTATGTTGTATGGTAGAAAATCCGAACCCACAATCCTAGTTCCTGTGGAACATTCTTTGCTTTCTTAATCCCCCAGATCTTTGTGTAGATCTATATCTAGCTGTAAACCAGCAGGGTAATGTCAACTGCACAAAGAAGTTGAAGCGCAACAGATTCCCGAAGTGCAGCAGATTCAAGAGTTTCAAAAAGTGTGCATATCATATAGCTAGCTAGCATTTTGGTGATCTGAAAGCCAAAAGGAGGAGCCATCTGTGAAAAGGATCATGTCTGGGTTGTCTAACAGCATTTCAGAGAGGTCGGGACATAGGATGACAACCTGTTGGACTAGATGCAGACAATCATGGCCCTCAGCCGGGGAATCTTGTGTAACAGGCAGAAGGGTGGCAGGGTTTAAAGCAGTGGTGCGCTGAAGCGTAAGGTTCAGAAAGTAGGATCACCTCATAGCCAGTTCTTGATGCTGTAAAATGCTGACTCGCCACTGAATTAAGCAGCAGGAAAAACGAGTGAGGAATGAAACTGTACGAGGACAATGCAGTACAATAAGAGGTGGATTTCTCTACCATTGCAGCAGCAGCCACCACAGCTCATAACCAGGCCAGCATGCCCCCTACAACAAGTGGCAACTATACAGAATAAAAGGCTACAGAGTACTGGAGATCCCCATGCATTTGTGTTTGAAAGACGGATGCATATCCCTCCTTTTCGTTAACATAAAGCTGAAATGCCTGCGTATAACCAGGTGTTGAGATTAAGCACCATTTAAGTTCCTCAAAGACTTGTGCCATTTCAGGTGTCCAGTTCACCTGGGTTGGCTGTTTTGGCAAGGACAGGGTGAAAGTGGGGACTGCAGATGCTGGAGATTAGAATCTAGAATAAAGTGGTGCTGGAAAAGCACAGCAGGTCAGGCAGCATCCGAGGAGCAGGAAAATCGACCTTTTGGGCAGGAGCCCTTCATCAGGAATGAGGCTGGAAGCCTCCAGGGTGGAGAGATAAATGGGAGGGGCATGGGGCTGGGGAGAAGGTAGTTCAGAATTCAGGTGGATGGAGGAAGTGGTAGAGGTGATAGGTCGGAGAGGAGGGTGGGAAGGAAGACTGACAGGTGGGACAGGTCATGAGGATGGTGCTGAGCTGGAAGTTTGGAACTGGGGTAAAGTGGAGGGGAAGGAGAAATGAGGAAATTGATGAAGTCCACATTCATGCCCTGTGGTTGAAGGGTTCTGAGGCAGAAGATGGGGTGTTCTTCCTCGTGGCGTCGGGTGGTGACGGAGTGGCAATGGAGGAGGCCCAGGACCTGCATGTCCTCGGCAAAGTGAGAGGGGGAGTTGAAATGTTTGGCCATGGGGCGGTGCGGTTGATTGGTGCAGGTGTCCCAAAGATATTCCCTCCTCTATGAGAAGGCATCCAGTCTCCCCAGTGTAGAGGAGACTGCATTGGGAGCAACAGATGCAATAAATGATATTGGTGGATGTGCAAGTAAAACTTTGATGAATGTGGAAGGCTCTTTTAGGGCCTTGGATGGAGATGAGAGAGGTGGTGTGGACGCAGGTTTTGCAATTCCTGTGGTGCCAGGACGGGAGGGTGGGTTGTTGGGGGGCGTGGACCTGACCAGGTAGTCAAGGAGGGAATGGTCTTTGCGGGAGGCGGAAAGGGGTGGGGAGGGAAATATATCCCTGGTGATGGGGTCTATTTGTAGGTGGTGGAAATGTCAGCGGATGATGCGGTTTATGCGGGGGTTGGTAGGGTGGAAGGTGAGCACCAGGCACGTTCTGTCCTTGTTACAGTTGGAGGGGTGGGGTCTGAGGGCGGAAGGTGCATGGATGAGATGCATTGGAGGGCACCTTCAACCACGGGGGAGGAGAAATTACGATCTTTAAAGAAGGAGGCCATCTGGTGTGTTCTGTGGTGGAACTGGCTCTCCTAGGAGCAGATACGGCGGAGGAGGAGGAATTGGGAATACGGGATAGCATTTTCTGCCGGAGGTAGATGGGAAGACGTGTAATCCAGGTAGCTGTGGGAGTCGGTGGGTTTGTAAAAAATGTCGGTGTTGATGTCCTTGTGGATGGAGATGGAGAGGTCTAGGAAAGGGAGGGAGATGTCGTGGATGGTCCATGTGAATTTAAGGTTGGGATGGAATGTGTTGGTGAAATTGATGAACTGCTCAACCTCCTCGTGGAAGCAGGTTGCAGTCATCAATGTAGCAGAGGAAAAGGGATGCCTGGTGTAGAGACGCATCAATAACTCTGTACTCCAGTATCCAATGCCTACAGCAATTCACCATGCCCAAAAAGGACAAAAGCTCAGTTTGCGTAATGGAATGAGAGAGGTTAATGATGGCTGCGATACAATCTGAGATCATGCGAAAGCTTGTAGCCCAAATACTGTACTGTCTTTTGACAGAGTTGCATCTTTCCAGCTGACACCTTATGGCCATCCTGAGCCAGATGGAGCAATGCAATGGTGCCATATAAGCAGGCATCAAGTGAATCAGAGGCCACTAATACATCACTGGCATAATGAGGAGAAAGTGAGGACTGCAGATGCTGGAGATCAGAGCTGAAAATGTGTTGCTGGAAAAGCGCAGCAGGTCAGGTAGCATCCAAGGAACATGAGAATCGATGTTTCGGGCATAAGCCCTTCTTCTCTCCTGAAGAAGGGCTTATGCCCGAAACATCGAATGTCCTGTTCCTTGGATGCTGCCTGATCTGCTGCGCTTTTCCAGCAACACATTTTCAGCACTGGCATAATGAGCCAAGCTGCTTTCACATGATAGGTGGAGGTCTTCCAGGGTCCGGTGTACCTCAGAGGCATATACAGTGGGGGTCTCCGTCTACACTTTGGGAAGCGTGTCCATGTGCATTGGAGGCTCCCCTAAGTAAAGGCGAAAAGGTAATGGCTGCCCAGTGACAGTTAAATAGAGAATATGGCCGAGCAGAGGACAATGACAGAAAAACAAGTGGCAGTAGCAGGGAGGTTAGTAAGGTTAATATTGGAGTAAAAAGTGAGGTCTGAGCTCTGGAGATCAGAGCTGAAAATGTGTTGCTGGTTAAAGCACAGCAGGTTAGGCAGCATCCAAGGAACAGGAAATTCGACGTTTCGGGCCAGAGCCCTTCATCAGGAACGTTGAATTTCCTGTTCCTTGGATGCTGCCTAACCTGCTGTGTTTTAACCAGCAACACATTTTCAACAGAGGAGGGAGAGTTTGATTCCTCATTCCTGATGAAGGGCTCTGGCCCGAAACGTCGAATTTCCTGTTCCTTGGATGCTGCCTAACCTGCTGTGCTTTAATCAGCAACACATTTTCAGCCAAGGTTAATATTGGTGCCTGGCACCAGAGGGGAGCAGGGGACAATGATGGCATTGACTGTCCTCAAGTCCAGCACAAATTTCCATTGTCCTGGCTTAGGAATAGGGAGGTTAGGAGTGTTGCAGGGCCTGGTGGAGCAAGATGCCTTGCTGTAGGTGGGAATCAATGGCTGGTTTTATATCTCCACTGGCAAGACGATAGACGGTCTGATAGACGGTCGGATGGGCCCACATTTCACAGTGACCGTATGAGCCAGAGCCGATATTACAGGAGTGCTGTGCCCATTATAAAGGTGGCACATCGCTGAGCAATCGGGGCTGTCATCGACAGGGTTTGCAAGGTAAAGGACACATCCTCAGATGAGGGAAAACAACACACACACGAAAACTCCTCCTGGCCTAAGCAGGCAATCTGCATGGAGTCAGGATCCACAGGGTCCAGGGGTTTAAATTCCTTTAGCAGACCGCCGAGTCTATGCATCATGGGCCCCAAATCCTTTGGGTACCAAGGGGCTTTAACTATGAAGGAAATATGAGGGAATGAGGCAGGGTTATTTCAGAAAAGCGTTCTTTGTTCAGCTTTGAGCAGAACTTCCACAGCTAATCCCACCTTACCAACGTAAGTCAATGTCAGTGTAGAAACCAGATTGAGATAAGGGTCTGTAATAGCGGAATAAGATGGGTCAGGCTCGTGATAGTAAGTTGCAGGTTTTCTGTGAGGCCTGCACAGAAAGCAGCCGGTCTGAACGATCCAGTGGAGGAGGGTGGTCATGGGAGATGGAGGGGCATGCAACAAATGCAGCAGGGAAGAGGTCAGGACAAGCACGTACAGGGGTTGCCCAGGAAAGTCCATGCATAAAGGGAGGGAGTAGGAGAGGACAAAGGCAGAAAAGCGGCCACACAACCAGCAAAAGGGAATAATTAGAGTCAGGGAGTTCCAAGGTGAGGCCCTGTGGAGAGCAGTGAATGGAAGCATTCAGTTTGCAGATAGACAGTCTGTCGACCGAGAAGGGTAAACGGACAAAAAGGGGAGATTATAACAGTGTTTGTAGTTTTTTTTAGAAGCTGCTGGAGTTTTGGAGAAGAAGTTACCTTTTCTCTCTCTCAGCTAGGAAATTCATTCAACTTTAAGCTGGTATGGGATAGCGTTCAAGTAACAACCAAAACTCGCTGAGTGGCAAAATAGCCTCTTTATTCAGCAATCACAACTGAAGGTCGAGGCGGTGATGGAACTTCGAAATACAGTTCTTACAGGAGCCCCTTTATACACAGTTCTTGCATTTCATTACGATAGTGTTACATATTTAATCTGTAGTATACAAAAGTTTGAAGGGTGTGAGAAACAAAACTCACTCACTTCAATAATTTCAGTCCGAGACAAGATCTGAATCAGTAGTGCCCTTTATTTCACACTTGCAAGTGGGTGTGATGTCCACAAGGCAGGGACAAAACACACTGAATTCAACAAATACTCGATATTTATATAATTTGGTTCCTACATATTTTTTTCTTATTTCATTGCTTCCCCCCCCCCCACCCCCCGTTTACATTCTCCACTTCCCTAAGACCGGTACCCATTACTCCTGTTTATCTCTGGTCTTATCCGGCCTTGTCAGTGACAAAAATGCTTATTCCTGTTCTCACAAGGCCATTTGACCTCATCCTGCTGTGGGCACATCCTTGCCTTACCATTATCTACTCCCTCCATCTGTGCCGCCCCTCTCAGCATGTTATCATTAAGCCCTTTTAATTGGGGTTTGTTCCTGTGTTTCTGTAAAAGTGGGAAACAGATGTTAATACCTACTGTTTATACAGGCGTATTTAGTTTAACTGCCTCTCTTCACAGCATCTTATCACTAAGCCTGTATTTTTTATCATTGTTTTGCAGTCCCGTTTCTTTCTTGCATACATGTTTAGCTAATACAAAAAAAAATTATGCATTTCCTCCACATAGTTCCCATTCTTGTTGACTCAGCTCTTGGCTGAAACAATTACACACTGATGTGAGTTCATTCACCTTGTATCAGAAATTATAATTGCAGAATTGCAGAAGTAACATTAATTTACCTATATCCCACAAAGGGCTTCTGTCCTGGGAGACAGGAGATGGGTTAAACATGTGTGTTAACTGCTGGCTGCTATTCCTGATGGGATGTTTGTCCAGTCTGCTTGCATAATTAGAGGAGTTAGTTCTCTTGTCTTTTAAATTAGTAAATGTTAGTAAAAATACTAATAGAACATAGAATGTTACAGGGCAGTACAGGCCCTTCAGCCCTCAATGTTGCACCAACTTGTGAAAACAATCTGAAGCCCATCTAACCTACACTCTTCTGTTTTCTTCCTTATGTCTATCCAAATGCCCTTAAAATTGGCGAGTCGACTACTGTTGCAGGCAGTGCATTCCATGCCCCTACTACTCTGAATAAAGAAACTACCTCTGACATCTGTCCTAGAGCTTTAATTTAAGGGGTGATATGTTCCCTCATGCTAGCCATCACTAGAGGAAAAAGGCTCTCGCTGTCCACCCTGTCTAACCCTCTGATTATCTTATATGTCTCAAATAAGTCACCACTCAACTTTCTTCTCTCCAACGAAAACAGCCTCAAGTCCCTCAGCCTTCCCTGCATACCGGGCAACATCCCAATAAATCTCCTGTGAACTCTTTCCAAAGCTTCCACATTCTTCCTATAGGGCAGTGACTAGAACTGTACGCAATACTCAAAACGCCGCCACATCAGAGTTTTGTACAGCTGCAGTATGACTTCATGGTTCCGAAACTCAATCCCTCTACTAAAATAAGCTAACACACCATATGCCTTCTTAACAACCCTATCAACCTGGGTGGCAACTTTCAGGAATCTATGTACACAGACACCGAGATCTCTCTGCTCATCTGCACTACCAAGAATATTACCATTAGCCCAGTTATCTGCATTTCTGTTGCCCCTTCCAAAGTGAATCACCTCACACTTTTCCACATTAAACTCCATTTGCCACGTCTCAGTCCAGCTCTGCATCTTATCCATGTCCCTCAGTAACCTACAACATCCTTCTGCACTATCCACAACTCTACCAATTTTAGTGTCATCCGCAAATGTATTGACCCATCCTTCTTCGCCCTCATCCAGGTCATTTATAAAAATGACAAACAGCAGTGGACTCAAAGCAGATCCTTGCGGTACTAGGCCTACATGCTCAAAATAAGTTAGAAATCATAATAAAAGAGTAAAGAATATTAAAGTGATTACTGCAGCTGTATGCTAAGATTAGTTTGCAAATTGCCAGTAAAAAATGAGGTCTGCAGATGCTGGAGATCACAGCTGAAAATGTGTTGCTGGTCAAAGCACAGCAGGCCAGGCAGCATCTCAGGAATAGGGAATTCGACGTTTCGAGCATAAGCCCTTCATCAGGAATTCAGCAAATTGCCAGGATGAGTTTCATTCATTCATGCAATTTCATGCACGCGCTATTTTGTCAGTAAGTTTCTTAAACGGATAATGGCTCAGTTAAAAGATATTGAATAGCTAACATTTCATGGAGACTTGCTGGGAATGGTATTGTTCTGTACGCTGAGATTAACACTGCATATAGGAGGGGCTGATAAAGTGTGGAAATGCAGTCACGGGTTTGAAAGGAGTGTTTGGATACTGTGGAACTGTGGTTTTATGAATTAATCTGTTATAGTAAGTAGGTTAGTAAAGGGTTATGAATGGATGGATAGGAATCCGGTATTAATGAATGTAGTGAGCTGGGAGTGAGTTAATAAAGATAACCTACAACACAATATCTCATAAGACAATATCTCACACTGGTCTCCTACAAGCTGTGAATTAAATTTCTAGGATCTTCGTGGTTATAGAGTTGTAGAGTCTGACACTATGGAAACAGACTCTTTGGTCCAACAAGTCCATGCTGAACATAATCCCAAACTTAACTAGTCCCACCTGCCTGTTCCTAGCCCATATCCCTCTATCCATTTTCCATCCAAGTAGTCACTCAAATCATGAGAAATACCAAAGGAATTCACTCTTTTTGAAAATTTTCAACAACAGTTAAGAGTCTGACTGCCCACCCTCTCATCCTAAATCTGTGCCCTCCAGTTCTGGACTCCCCCAACTGGAAGCTAGAAGCTGGGGTTTCTATGCTGGGTTACCTGAAATTGCCTTTTTCCCCCCCAAGAGGTGTGTTTATGGGATGTTCTATATAGAATGTGTTAATTATTAATATTTACTGCATCTACTATTCTGTTAAGTTTTCTAATCGGATTAAGTTATTCCAAATTCCTCTTTCTTTGCTTGTATTTTAACTATTCTGTTTGAATAAATTGTGTTTTGCTTAACCTCAAGAGTGGAGGTTGATCCCCCTCTGAGAATCAAACACCCAAAGAGAAGCACCTCATCGTGTACTCTGTAAAAAGACTGTGCAAAGTGGTGTCAGCTTCTTTCAGCAAGTCTTAGTTGTTATATAAAATAAATCTCTGACAGTCACTTTAAAAATAACAAGTGATCATTTACTTATCTAACTCAAACACTGAACAAATTAAACTATTAACAAACCAAATAAATCCCTTCTAACTATTAACTATTCACAAATAAAATACGATTTTCGTAGACTCAGAGATGCACAGCATGGACATAGAGCCTTTGGTCCAACTTATCCATGCCAACCAGATACCCCAAATCAATCTATTCCTTTTGCCGGATCTTGGCCCATGTCCACTAAATCCTTCCTATTCATACACCCATCCAGGTGCCTTTTAAATGTAGTCATTGTACCAGTCTCCACCACTTCCTCTGGCAGCTCAGTTCATACATGCACCACTCTGTGCATGAGAAAGTTGCCCCTTAGGTTCCTTTAAAATATATCCCCTCTCACCTGAAACTTATGCCCTCTAGTTCTGAACTCCTGCGCCACAGGAAAAAGACCTTGTCTATTTACCCTATCCATGCCCCTCATGATTTTACAAATATCTATAAGTTACCCCTCAGCCTCCAATGCTCCAGGGAAAATAGCCCCAATCTGTTCAGCCTCTCCCTGTAGCTCAAACCCTCTAACCCTGGCAGAACCCTTGTAAATCTTTTCTGAACCCTTCCAAGTTTCACAACATCCTTCCTAGAGCAGAGAGCCCAGAATTGCATGCAATATTCCAACAGGGGAGTCACCAATGTCCTCTCTGAAGAGGGATTTAAAGTAATATTTACAACCATCATATTACCACAAGGAAATCAAGTTAGTTGGACATGACTTTCCATTAGCAATTTGTTTTGGCTGTCCTTCATTAACCTATGCTTTTTCAGTTTAAAAAATATTTTCTGGGATATGATTGTTTTGGAGCACATCCAACATTTGCTCACCATCCCTCATGGCCCTTGGACCGAGTAATTGACTCTCAACTGCCTTCAAGCATGTAGTCAACAACATTGCTGGAGGTCTGGAGTCACATGGTGTGCGCGTATGCATGCGCAGAGTTGATGAATGGTAGATTTCCCTCCCTAAAAGGACAGTTTCACAACAATCAATAATGGTTGGAGAAACAGCATCTATGAAGAGATGACAGTGTTAATGTTTGGAGTCCAGTGGCCTTTCAAAACTTGGCTGGATTCAAAACATTAACTGTTTTCTCTCCACAGATGCTGCCAGTCCTGCTGTGTTTCCCCAGCAACTTTGCCTTTTTTTCTGATCTCCAATATCTGAAATTCATTGCTTTATACAATAATGGTTTCTTGGTTGTCAGTACTGAGACAAACGTTCACTTCCAGATCTCTTCTATTAGTTGAACATAAATTCCACTAGCAGCCAGAATGGGATTTGAATTTTTGTCCTTAGAAGACCTAGATCTTACTCAACCAGTATCACTTGACCACAATCTTCCCTTCAGTGACAATTTTCTCCTGAATATTTCATTCATAGCATGTGGCACCTTGTCTCCCAGAAAAACCAAGTGCCATTTCAGAGGGCAGTTAAGAGTCAACCACGTTACTGTGGATCAAGTGTGACACATTTGCCAAACTGGGTAAAAATTAAAGATTCTCTTCCTTAAAAATGTTATTAGTGAACAAGATAGGTACTTATGATAATTGATAAGATCACCAAAGCAGTGATAAGCTTTATATTCCAGTTGTATTAATTGATTTCAAACTGCATCAGGGCCACAGCTACAATTTAAAACTCCAGACGTTAAATCTAGTAACAATGCCAAAATGCCACCAACTCCCTACAATCCCTAAGTTTCCCAACACTGACTGGCCTGGAATTGCCAGTTGTATCCTTTTCCCCTTTATTATTTACTATTCAATTCAGCCCATTGAGTCGACTCTGCTATTCAGATCAGGATTAGATTAGATTAGATTACTTACAGTGTGGAAACAGGCCCTTCGGCCCAACAAGTCCACACCGACCCGCCGAAGCGCAACCCACCCATACCCCTACATTTACCCCTTATCTAACACTGCGGGCAATTTAGCATGGCCAATTCACCTGACCCGCACATTTTTGTGATTGTGGGAGGAAACCGGAGCACCCGGAGGAAACCCACACAGATTAGATTAGATTAAATTAGGATTGGAGTTGATGTTTACCAGAACACTTTCCTGCAGTTTCCCCCAATCCTCAATTCTCTTACTGATTAAAACATCTACTTTAGCCTTGAATGCACTTAAACAATCCAGGTTCAACAGCCCTCTGTAGTAACAAGTTCTATAGATTTACTGCACTGAGGAGAATTTCCTATCTATCCTAAACACGCAATCCCTTATTCCCTTTGGTCCTAGACTCACCAACAAGGGTAAACTTTCCCACAACTCGTCTGTGACGTCTCCTCAGAATCTCGTATGTGACAATAAGGTTACCTCTAATTCGTCTATCTTTTAATAAGTGCAGACCCAACCGATTCACTTCTCTTCATAAGACATTCCTTCCATACCTGATAACATCCTGGTCAACCTTCTCTGGACCACCTCCAATGCCAGTATATCTTCCATATGTAAAGGACCAAAAGCTATTAACAGTGTACAGTTGTGGCCTGACTGGTGCCTGACATAGGTTTACAATAACCTCCCTACTTTTATACTCTATTTAAAGGCCAAGCTCCCATTTTCATTCCCTATTACAGTACTCATTGAACAGAGATGAAGAGACTCATGGATGTGGGTTTCCAAATCCATCTATTCTGCAGCTTTCTCAGTTTAATATTCAGCTCTTCACCTCCTGCCAAAGTGCACAACATCATATTCCCACATTATGTTCCATCTGCCAAGTTTTTTGCTCATTTGCTTAACATATCTAAATCCCTCTGCAGATGGTTCATGTCATCCTCACCACCTGCCTTCCCATCAACTGCCTCTTCTGCAAACTTGGCAATAAACATATTGTAAATAATTTTGGCCCCAGCACTGATCCCTGTGGTACTGATCACCCACTGATCATCTGGGAATATAGAAAACATGACAAAATGGTTCATTGGAGGAGAAATGGACCGTTTAGGAGGAGTGAAATGATTGCTTTTGGCCATCTTGCCAGAAAAACACGTTAAAAGGATTCTTAAAAGATGGGTAAATAAGTGATGTGGCATAGCATTTCAGACACCACAAACAGTAAGACCATTTTCCAGTGGAAAAAAAAGACATTTCTTATTTCTAAAAGAACTGGGAAGGAGAAGAAGGGAGGAAATCTGAGTTGGGAGCTATTTCTTATTTGTTGAGGATGTTGCTTCATCGCTGTGTTAGTTTGGATCATAATTTTACAATGCGTGCCACTGCTTTCTAATCTTGCTCTAGGCTTGCCCTTCCCCCATCTCCAACATCCTTCGTCCCCACATCTCTCAGATTTCTGTGTTCTGCTAATCTGATGTCATGTATATCCCTGGTTTTCAAAGCTCCAAAACTGGAAGTAATGCCATCAGCTACCTGGACCCCAGGTTCTGAGTAAATACCTCTCTCCTCAAAACGTACATCTCTTGCCTGAATATCTCCGCATGTCAAATTTTGCTTGATAGTATCCCTGTGCGATGCCTTAAAATGCCTTATTACATCAAAGGCTATATATAAACCCCAGTTATAATGATTCCTTTGAAAAACCTTTTCCATTACTTTGTCCAACCATGTACAATTCAAATAAAACACAATGCATTAATTATTTTTCAAGTGAACAAAATTACTGATATCTATCAGAGGTTCTCCAGAAAAGTATAAAGTGACAAAGGTAGGAATACATGGCTACCAACTGTATTTTGGGTTGTATAAATCTTAGCCTGCCAAAGTTATTTTCTAAAAGATTTTAATTCAACGCAAGAAATGGCTTGTTGGTCAGACTAGAATCATCACCCTCAAATGAGACAATATCATTAATATCAATGAACTGCTTTGTTTTTGTTAAAAAGCAGAAGTTCTTGATTTATTTTCACAACTTACTGGCATTCACACCTGTACATTCAATGTTAAACTCTGCCAACAGAAATGAAATTACACCATTAATATTGCCTTACAATAACACAACAAACAAATTAACAGCACACACTGAACACCAAGTCTGATTAATATGTAATTAAATTTAATCAAAAAGTTTAAAATCAAGATGGGAGATAACAAATTGTGAAAGTTGAAAGGGTTCAGAAACGATTTACAAGGATGTTGCCAGAGTTTGAGGATTTGAGCTGTAGGGAGAGGCTGAACAGGCTGGGGCTGTTTTCCCTGAAACGTTGGAGGCTGAGGGGTGACCTTATAGAGGTTTACAAAATTATGAGGGGCATGGATAAGGTAAATAGGCAAAGTCTTTTCCCTGGGTGGGGGAGTCCAGAACTAGAGGGCATAGGTTTAGGGTGAGGGGAAAGATATAAAAGAAACATATGGGGCAACCTTTTCACTCAGAGAGTGGTGCGTGTATGGAATGAGCTGCCACAGGAAGTGGTGGAGGATGGTACAATTACAACATTTAAAAGGCATTTGGATGGATATATGAATAGGAAGGGTTTGGAGGGATATGGGCCGGGTGCTGACAGGTGGGACTAGATTGGGTTGGGATATCTGATCAGCATGGATGGGTTGGACGAAGAGTCTGTTTCCGCGCTGTACATCTCTACAATTCTATAAATGGGGGAAGGGCAGAAGGCAAGAAATGCAACATCATAGAAGGTGCTCCTCCAGGGAGTGTATTTTACCGACTAAAACTGCTAAATATAAACAAATACACTGACATGATCCTACGGCATTAATGTAAACCACACCCCCATACAGTAGGTACCATTTAAATAAGTTAATAGATACAAGCCTTGAGCAAATCCAGCCTCCAGCCGGACCCCCGGCTTCTTGGAGCTCGGACCTTCCTCCAGCTCCGGGCAGTCGTTGAGCTCCTGGGCTCCGGCCGCCGCCGAAGAAGCCGCAGGCGCCGGCTCTCTCTCCTCCACCACCGACATTTTTAATTTGTTTTCTCATTCACCCGGTAACCGTCACCTCCCCCTTCCCGGGCCCCGGAAATTATACAAAAATAAACAATAAACCCCACTGGGGACTGTTTTCTTTTCTTCACAACTTTTGTTTCAAAAGTTCCGGCTTTAATCTGAAATGTATTTTAAAGAGATTTTCTATCCCCGGGTCCTAATATCACATAGTAGTGAAATCATCTTCTCTACGTCAACTCTATCCAGTCATAGAGTCGCACAATGAGGAAACAGACACTTTGGTCCAATCAGTCTATGTCAACCTTAATCCCAAACTAAACTAGTCCCACCCTCCTGCACTTGGTCCAATATCCCTCTAAACATTTCTACTTCATGTACTTATCGAATGTCTTTTAAATATCTGTGTGGAGTTTGCACATTCTCCCTGGGTTTACTCCGGGTGCTCCGATTTCCTCCCACAGTCCAAAGATGTGCAGGTCAGGTGAATTGGCCATGCTAAATTGCCCACAGTGATGGGGCATTAGACAAAGGGAAATGGGTCCGGGTGGGTTACTCTTCGGAGGGTCGATGTGGACTGGTTGGGCCGAAGGACCTGTTTCCACACTGTAGGGAATGTAATCTAAATCTAAAAAAAAAATTGGATGTACCCACATCCACCACTTCCTCTGAAATTTCATTCCACACACAAACCACTCTGTGTCAACCTGTTCCTCCTTGTTTTGTTTTTAAATCTTCATGTTCTCACCTTAGAAATATGTCCCCTAGTCTTGAAGACCCTCAGTCCAGGGAAAAGATCCCTGACATTCAACTTATCTATACTCCCCATGAGTTTATAAATCTCTATGATGAGGAGTCATCTGGGCTTAAAAGATTAGCTTACCCTCTCTGCAGGGACACTGCCTTGACCTGCTGTGACCAGCATTTGTTGTTTGCGGGACCGATTCCAGCATCTGCAGCAATGTGCTCCTAGCTTTTGTACCCAATTGGCTAGCTGTCCCAGACCCCATGAGATTTAAACTTACTCAACAATCCAGCATGCAGTACAGTCAACAAAGTTTTCACCACCCACCTCTTTCAGCGCCCATGGGCAGCATGCTCCAGGGACCCAGGTTCGAATCCAGCCTCGGGGTGACTATCTGTGTGGAGTTTGCACATGATTCCCCGTCCCACCCTCAGAGTCTGTGTGGCTTTCCTCCCGTAATCAAAAGACGTGCATGGTGGATTGGCCGTGCTAAACTGACCAAAATCAGGACTGGAGATCAGAGTCAAAAACTGTGGTGCTGGAAAAGCACAGCCAGTCAGGCAGCATCCGAGGAGAAGGAAAGTTTTAATGCTTTGAGCATAAGTTTTTCATCCGGAATATGGGGGAGCCCCAAGAGGGGTGAGAGAAAAATAGGAACAGGTTGGGGCTGGGGAAAAGGTAACTGGGAATGCAATAGGTAGGTGGAGGTGGGGGTTGATGTTGATATGTCAAAGTGGAGTGGTTCGGTGGGGAAGAAGATGGACAGGTAGGACAGATTAAGATGGTGACAAATCGGAGGGTCGGGGATAAAGTGGGGGGAGGGGAGGTGAGGAAACTGGTGAAATCAACATTGATCCCATGTGATTGGAGGGTCCCAAGGTGAAAGGTGAGGCATTCTTCCTCAGGTGTCAAGTGGTTACAGTTTGGCAGAGGAGCCTGCGGCCTTACATGTCCTTGGCAGAGTGGGAGGGGGGAGTTGAAGTGTTCGGCCACAGGGCGGTGGGGTTGTTTAGTGCGGGTGTCCCAGAGATGTTCTCTGAAACATTCTGCAAGTTGGTGTCCTATCTCCCCAATGTAAAGGAGACAATATCAAGAGCAACAGACACAGTAGGTGACACGTGTGGAAGTACAGGTAAATCTAGGTCGGATGTGGAAGGATCCTTTGGGGCCTTGCACGCTGGGGGGAGGGGGGGGAAAGAGTTGTGGGCGCAGGATTTGGGAGTGGCAGGGGAAGGTGCTGAGAGTGGAAAATGGGTTGGTGGGGGAGGGCGGGGGCCGTGGACCTAATAAGGAAGTTGTGGAGGGAATGGTCTCTGTGGAATGCAGATAGGGATGGGCAGGAATATATATCTCTGGTGGTGGGGTCTGTTTTTTCCTAGTGGAAATGGTGTGGGATGATGCATTATATCCAGAGGTTGTTGGGGTTGAAGGTGAGGGGTACTGTCCTTGTTGTGATTGGAGGGGTAGGGTTCAAGGGCGGATGTGCAGGAAGTGGAGGATAAGCACTGGAGGGCAACGTCGACCACTTAGGAGGAGAAATTGCAGTCCTTGAAGAAGGAGTCCATCTAGGATGTTCGATGATGGAATTGGTCCTCCTTAGAGCAGATGCAGTGGAGGCAGAGGAACTGGGAGTAAGGGATAGCGTTTCTAGAGGCAGCAGGTTGAGAAGAAGCACAGTCCAGGTAAATGTGGGAGTCGGTGGGTTTGACGTTGTTGTCTGTGTTGAATCTGTCAGCAGAAATGGAGATAGAGAGGTCCAGGAAGAGGAGATGGTCAAGGATAACTTGAGGTCGGGGTGGAAAGTATTAGTGAAGTTGATGAACTGTTCAACCTTCTCGTCGGAGTGTTCATTGATGTCATGGAGGAAAAGGTGGGCGATGATGCTGCTGGAACTGTGTTAGATGAACTGTTCTGTGTACCCAAAGAAGAGGGAGGCATAGCTGGGACCCATGTGGATGTCCATGGCTGCCTCTCTGATTTGGAGGAAGAGGAAAAATTTGAAGGAGAAATTGTTGAGGGTAATTAGATTAGATTACTTACAGTGTGGAAACAGGCCCTTCGGCCCAACAAGTCCACACCGACCCGCCGAAGCGCAACCCACCCATACCCCTACCCCTCACCTAACACTATGGGCAATTTAGCATGGCCAATTCACCTGACCCGCACATCTTTGGACTGAGGTGAGGACCAGTTCAGCCAATCAAATGAGTGTGTTAGTGGAAGGATACTGGTTGGGTCGGCAGGAGAGGAAGAAACAGAGGGCTTGGAGGCCTGCGTCATGGCAGTTGGATGTGCACAGGAACTGCTTGTCCATGGTGATGCTGAGGCATTGGGGACCAGGGAAACAAAAGTACTGGAGGAGGTGGAGGGCATAGATGGTGTCCCGAACGTATGTGGGGAGATCCCGAACCAAGGGGGACAGGATGGCATCATGGGTGTGCAGATTAGGGTGGATTGGCTATGCTAAATTACCCATAGTGCCCAGGGCCGTGCAGGTTAGGGTGGATTGGCCATGCTAAATTACCCATAGTGCCCAGGGACGTGCAGGTTAGGGTGGATTGGCCATGCTAAATTACCCATAGTGCCCAGGGATGTCTAAATTAGGTGCATTAGTCAGGGGTAAATGTAGACCAATAGGGGTAGAGGAAATGGTCTGGGTGGGTTACCGTTCGGAGGGTCGGTGTGGACTCGTTGGGCCTAGTGGCCTGCTCCCACAACGTCGGGACTCTATGAAGAAAAACACCTTTGACCACAAGTCCATCAGGAAGTGGTCAGCACGTAGCGTCCTCGAGACCCTTCGGGAAAAGGAGAGGGCGGATCCTGTTGAGTGGTTCCCTGAGCAGACTGTCAAAGCAATTTGGCAGAATGCCTCATCGCCAGAACTTTCCAACAAGCACCAAGACATGGCTTGGCTGGTGGTGAGAAGGGCTCTACCTGTGAGATCATTTATGCACGCCCGGACTCTCAGCCGCACCGCACGCTGCCCTCGAAGCGGCTGCGGGGGGGACGAGACTGTCACACACCTCCTTCTGGAATGTGCCTATGCAGAGGAAGTCTGGAGAGGAATGCAGTGGTATTTGTCGAGGTTCGTCCCGAGCAGCGCCGTGACGCGGGACTCTGTGCTCTACGGCCTGTTCCCCGGGACGCACACCGAGACGAACATCAACTGCGCCTGGAGGATCATCAACTCGGTGAAGGACGCTCTCTGGGTGGTCCGAAACCTGTTGATCTTCCAGCTGAAGGAGTTGACCCCGACTGAGTGTTGCAGACTGGCACATTCCAAGGTCCAGGACTACGTGTTGAGGGACGCGCTGAAGCTTGGGGCAGCTGCCGCCAAGGCACGGTGGGGAAAGACCACCGTTTAACACCTGCCTGTCGAAAGAAAAGCAGGGGGCCCATGCAGTCATTTGGGCTCTGCTGACGCCTTAGCTCAATATGTGAGTGAGAGATGCACAGATCTGTATGGAATAATGATAATTCGGAGCTGTGTATGTAAATGTGGAAATATGAATGGCATTACCTAATGTACAGTGTATCAAATTATTCTATGCATATTTTATGAATAAAGTATATTTTTGAAATAAAAAAAAAGTCGGGACTCTATGAGGGGATCAGATATTTGCAAACTGCGCTGTCCACCCGGACCGCCGCAGGAAAGCGCAGGCGCAATGCGAGCCGGCCGTCCGGAGCAGGCGCAGGCGCAGTGCGGAGGCCCGCTGTCGGCTTTGCCCCGCCCCTTCGCGCCACTGGTGACGTCACAACGCGGAAGTGGCCCTGTCGGTTTGAGTGAAACTCCCTTCCCCTGGGCAACTCCTCATCCTGGGAGAGAGCGGTGGGGCAGGGGGGGAACTTGTTCATCTGTAGCAACTGGAGTGAATCCAGGGAGGGAGCAGGCTCTGCAAACTCAGGTATGTGTCGTAGTTAACCGAGTGAGGGGAGACGGAACGATAGAGATTGGGAAGGGCTAGGAATAGGGGTAGACGTAGACATAGACATCTTTTCTGTTTATTTTTAAAATGCAGCCGCTTCCCGCAAATAAATGTAAGATCAGTAAATGTAATATTTCTCATTGCAGCCAGCTGCAACGGTTTTGCATCCTCTATTCTTCCTCCGCCTTCCTTCCCCCATCCGCCCCACCCGGGGCGTTGATGCTTCTAAGCTGACCCTCAGAAGTTCGGTTCGTCCCTCCATTCTTTCCGGTTGTCTTTTGTGGGTTTTGAAAACTTTTTCGCAAACGTCTCATTGAGTACAGGAGTTGGGAGGTATATTAGGAATTGATTAGGAATATTGTGTGCAATTCTGGTCTTCCTCCGATCGGAAGAATTGTTGTGAAACCTGAAAGGGCTCAGGAAAGATTTACAAGCATTTTGCCAGGGTTTGAGATGAATAGGGTGGATTTGTTTTTTTACTAGCGTGCCAGAGGCTGAGGGGTGACTTTGTAGACGTTTATATAATAATGATGGGTATGGATAGGGTAAATAGACAAGATCTTTTCCCTGAGATAGAGGAGTCCAGAACTAGACGGAAATACATTTAAGGTGAGGTGGGAGGGGGTGAAGATTTAAAAGGAACCTAAGGGGCAATGATTAAAAGGTATCGGATATGAAAACCCATAAGAATAGGAAGAATTTAGAGGGACATGGATCAAATGTTGATGTGGGCCACTAACATTTGCCATGTCTGTATGTTCAGGTTCTCTCTGGTGTCAGTGTCAATGCCTTGATGTCTCATTACTAGCTCCTACCCTCCCAGCCTGCTCCGAGACATTAACCATTTTACGTCTGGTTGCTTCTCAAGATGTTGCATGCAGGTTCATCCTGAATTTACACTTTCTTTCACTTCCCAAAATCAGACGTGCTCATTCTAAGCAGTATCCCAATGTTGTAATATTAACTTTTTGTGTGGAGTTATCCAAAATTCAAAGAGATGTCAGTCTTGACGTTTTTGCTTTTCTGCCCCTGTAAGAACCTGAATCAGCACCTTCAGGAGAGTTGGTTAGAGTAGTGCGAGAATACAGGAGGACAGAGAGTGGGATGGTGCTTTCAATTTTGTGGAAAAATAAAAGAAAAACATGTTTCATTGAAAGGAGAATTGCTTGTTATGAAAGTCTACTCTGGATGAACAGTGATGACTTTCGTAACCTCTTTTTACAGAGTTTTTGAAGATCTGAAGACAGAAATTTCAAACTCAATGGATGAAGGACTTATGCCCGAAACACTGTCTCTCTTGCTCCTCTGATGCTGCTGACCTGCTGTACTTTACCAGCACCGCACTTTTTGACACTGACTCTCCAGCGTCTGCAGTCCTCACTTTTACGTCAATGTCTGACAGTCGTTCAATCCATCGGGACCACAACAATTTTCGACTGTGATTCTATGAGAAGGAGCAAAGCGTTTTGGTTCTTGCTTCAAGAACATTTTCAGCATCAGTGGGACTCTATAGACGCCCTCCTCTTGCACCACAGAGTGGTGCAAGAAACAATTATACAGCCTGGAAAGGGGAATTCACAGGGGTGAGGAGCTGTACACGCATTTGTGTTGCTGAAGCTTTGGCCATGGAGAAACCGTGGAAGTGTGGCGACTGTGGGAAAGGCTTCCGGGTCCCATCTGCCCTGGAGACGCATCGGCGCAGTCACACTGGGGAGAAGCCATTCACTTGCCCCGAGTGTGACAGGGCCTTCGCTCACTCCTCCCATCTGCTGGCCCACCAGCGGGTCCACACTAGGGATTGGCGGTCCATCTGCCCCGTGTGCGGGAAGGGCTTTATCCAGGCCTCCCACCTCGTGGCCCACAGTCGGGTCCACACAGGTGAGAGGCCGTTCACCTGCTCGGAGTGCGGCAAGGGCTTCGCCCACTCCTCCCACCTTGTGGCCCACCGGCGGGTCCACACTGGGGAGAGACCATTCGCCTGCTCGGAGTGCGGGAAGGCCTTCACCCAGGCCTCCCACCTCCGGACGCACTGGCGGCTCCACACGGGGGAGAAGCCGTTCGCCTGCCTGGAGTGCGGCAAGGCGTTCAGCGACCAGTCGTCCCTGCGCAGCCACCAGCGGCTCCACACCCGGGAGATTCCTGGACAGAGCATTGGTGAGTGAACAGGAAACAAAAGCAGTCAAAACGTTTAGGGTTGCCAAGAGGTGAGGAATGGAATACAGTGCAAGGGATTCAGGTTTTTTCTTTAAATGCCTATTCACAGCATTGATGAAAGAAGCACATGCAAAGGTGTTATTGGCAGGTTGGGAACAGGCAAGGTAGGAGTTTAATGTCCAACCTAGCAGCAACAATGGAAAAGCAGCATTGAGAGAGACTGCAAAATCCCAGAGGTACAGAAGAATTTGGGGACATGATAAAATTAGCATAAAGGCGCCACAAGGGATTAAGGCAGAAAATGACTGTCATTTGTGTTAAGGGAGTGGAATATAAAGTCAATGTCTTTCTCCATTTGTTAATAGTATTGGAGAGACCACCAGATTTGGTCTCTTTACTTAAATAATGTAATTACATTCAAAGTGGTTCAGAGCTAATTTACTCAACTTATAATTGGGGACAATGGGATGTCGGGCTGGGCTTGTATCAGTTAGAGCTGAGAAGAATCAGATGATCTGATGGAGGTATATAACATCCTGAGAGGACTTAACAATGTGAATGTATAAACCTCTTCATTCCAGAGACTAGAAATGAGTGGACACAGTTAAGAACTAGGTGGCCTCTCATTTAAGATAGGAGAGTTTTGTTTTTCTCTCAGGGGTTCCTGAGTCTTTGGCATTCAGTCCTTTAGAGACCAGCATGGGGCTGGTGGTACAATGGTTAGCACTGCTGCCTCACATCATCAGGTACCCTGGTTCATTTCCACTCTTGAGCAACTCAGTGTGTCACTTTTTTCATCCCCCCCGTCTGTGTGGGTTTCGTCCGGGTGCTGTGCTCTGGTTTCCTCCCACAGTCCAAATGATATGTGGGTTATGGTGGATGGGCTGTGGGAAATGCAGGGTTACGGGGATGAGGTAGCAAAGTGGCTCTGGGTGGAACGGTCAGTGTTGACCCGATGGGCTGAATGGCCTGCTTGCATGCTGGAAGGATTCTGGAACTGCCTGAAGCCTGTAACTGACCAGATGACACGTGGACACTTTTCTTACACTGCTTTTATTCAAGCCTGCAGAGCCATTTCCACAAGACTGCAACTCCCCAAATAATAAAATACATCAGTTTGATATACTGTTGTGTTATTTTAAGAGCATTTACATTCAATCAATAGTATATACTTGTTTTATGGTTACCGACATTCAATTACATTAGTGGTTCTGGTTATTTAATTTGTCTTACATTATTGTATTCAACCAACTACAGCATCTAGATATTTGTCTAATTACAATGTTCAATGTCAACACAATACATGTTTTTTGTTATGACCGTTATCTTGAACACTGACAACAATGAGGAGGTCACAAGTCAAAGTTCCTTATTTGTCCCTACATTGTCAAGGTTTTGCTTTGTCGAACGTCTTTGTGGCTTTTTGCAGTTAGCACCCTATATTCTGCCCTTGTCAACATTTTCCCTTCCAAGGCTCTACTGAGGATTTCATGAGAAACCTCAGTGTGGTGAGACTGTGAAACTCATTACCATACTGCGTGGTTGGGGTGAAAGCCATTACAACGAAGGGTACACCAGCCAAAACAAGCAAACCTGACTCACAATACAGTGAAATTAAAACATGTAATGTTTTCTCAACTGTTCTTAATCAGACTTGATGATGAACTGATCCCCCACTGTCTCATAGATAGAGATTTAAGGGGTAAATTGAAAAGAAAAAAAGAATTACCAATTCAATCAAACAATTTCCAGCAATGGATCACCAAGCCTTTGTGCAATCCTTGGACAATGAGTTGTTCACAGGCACGTAACCGTACATCTAATTTCAAAGTCACTGCTGAATGTGAATGGACGGCCCAAAGTATTCAGCTATTTTTTTGATGACCGGGACTCTTTCCCAGAAAGAGCCAACAATTCTTTAATTGGACGGAAAAAACTGGAGAGAGTAGTTCCCAGGCTCAGTGAACAGCAGCACGCATTGGAAGCAAATTTGGGGGTGGGGGCAAGAAAACAGAGCGCAGTGCAGCAGAAAACCAAAAAAGCCCACCGACTCTCCCACCATACCCACTCTCAGAATGGGCAGGAGGTTGACTCCTGGAGGTGACTCATAGCAGCATCGCTGGTGGAATCTGATTGTTAGGAACGCTGGTGCTTTTTTCAATTACAGGACGACGTGAACTTCCGCTGGCACTTGGGGCAGGCGACCGGCTTCTTGCCCGTGTGGACTTGCTGATGCCTCGGCAGGTGGTAGGAATGCATGAAGCACTTACTGCACTCAGCGCAGCTGAAGGGTCTCTCCCCGGTATGAACTCGGGGGGGGGGGGGTCAGCAGGTTTGAGGCCTATGTAAAGTTGTTCTCGCACTTGGGACAGTTGAAGGCCCTCTCCTCAGTGTGGACCTGCTGGTGAGTCAGCAGGATGGAGGAATCACCGAAAACCTTCCCACACTCAGGACAGGGAATGCTCGCTGGTGTCGACCCACTGGTGGGCCAGCAGATTTAAGGAATTGCTAAAGGCCTTTCCACACTCAAGAGCAGCTGAAGGGCCAGTCCCCTGTGTGGACCCGCCGGTGGGTCAGCAGGTCAGAGGAATTGCTGAAGGTCTTCCTGCACACAGGGCAGGGGAAGGGCCTCTCACTGGTGTGGACCTGCTGGTGCCTGAGCAGAACAGAGGAAGCGCTGAAGGCTTTCTTGCACTTGGGGCAGGGGAAGGGCCATGAGGTTGGAGGAGCGGATAAATCCCATCTCACACCTGGGGTAGGAGAGCGGCCTCTCCTCAGTGTGGGCCCGCTGGTGCATCTGGAGGTGGGAGGGGTGGATAAAGCCTTTCCTCAGTGTGACTGCGGCGATGAGTCTCCAAGGCAGATGGGATACGGAAACCTTTCCCGCAGTCACCACACTTCCTTGGGTCTCTCCATGGCTAAAGCTTTAGCAGCACACACAAATGCGTGTACAGTCCCTGCTTGTCGTGAATTCCTTTTCCCGGTCTATATAACTGTTTCAGGCTCCGCGCTCGGTGTGAGGATTCAAAATTTGAAACCACCAACCCTTGATCGCTGCTGACACATTTGAATCATGTTAAGTAACCTTCTGGGTTGAATTGGCCATGCTAAATTGCCCATTGAGTCCAGGGATGTGTAGGTTAGGGTGGATTGGCCATGCTAAATTACCCATAGTGCCCAGGTTAGGGTGGATTGGCCACGTTAAATTACCCATAGTGCCCAGGGATGTGCAGGTTAGGGTGGATTAGCTATGGAAAACAAATGGTGGTGTGGGTGGGATGCTCTTCGGAGGGTCGGTATGGACTTGCGGGCCAAATGGTTTAGAGTAGATTACTTACAGTGTGGAAACAGGCCCTTCGGCCCAACAAGTCCACACCAACCCTCCGAAGAGCCATACCCATTCCCCTACATTTACCCCTTCTACTAACACTACAGGCAATTTAGCATGGCCAATTCACCTCTCCTGCACATTTTTTTTGGACTGTGGGAGGAAACCGGAGCACCCGGAGGAAACCCACGCAGACACGGGGAGAAAGGCAACTGTCTGTGTGGAGTTTGCACAGAGGTAAGAATTGAACCTGGGTCTCTGGTGCTGTGAGTCAGCAGTGCTAACCACTGTGCCACCCCCAAACTGTGGGGATTCTGTGACCCCCATACACACCCCCACACCCCCTCCCACTCCATGGAAGGAGCATTTTACCTGCATCTATCCTGTCAAGCCCCTTTCAGAATTCTAATGTTTTCAATAAAATCACTTCTGGTTCTCAGTGTCATAGGGTCATACAGCACGGAAACAGACCTTTCGGTCCAACTCATCCATGCTGACTAGGGTTCTCAAACCAAACTTGCTTGTGTTTGGCCCATATCCCTCCAAGCCTTTTCACTCGTGTATCCATGCAAACGTCTTTTCAATGGTGTGACTGTATCTGCGTCAACCACTTCCTCTGGTCGTACATTCACTCACAAACCATCCTGTTAAAACAAAAAATTGCCCCTCAGATCCCTTTACAATCTCTTTTCCTCTCACCTTAAAAAAAATGCCCCCTAATTCTGAACACCCCAGCTAAGGAAGAGACCTTTGCTATTCACCTTACCTACACTCCTCATTGTTTTATACATTTCAATTAGGTCACCCCTCAACCTCCTACACTCCAGTGAAAAAAGTCCCAGCCTTTCCCTGCAACTCAAACCCTCCAGTCCTGGCAACATCCTGGTAAAATCTTTTCTGAACCTTCTCCAATAGTATTCTTCCTATGACAGGACAACTAGAACTGTACTCAGTACGGTAAAAGTGGCCTCAGCAACATCCTGGAGTAAAAAGTGAGGTCTGCAGATGCTGGAGATCACAGTTGAAAATGTGTTGCTGGTTAAAGCACAGCAGGTCAGGCAGCATCCAAGGAATAGGAAATTCGACGTTTCGGGCATAAGCCCTTCGTCATGAAGGGCTTATGCCTGAAACGTGGAATTTCCTATTTCTTGGATGCTGCCTGACCTGCTGTGCTTTAACCAGCAGCACATTTTCAACCATCAGCAACATCCTGGACAACCTCAACATCATGTCTCAACTCCTATACTCAATGGTGTGAACAATGAAGGCAAGTGTGCTAAACACCTTCTTAACCACCCTGTCTGCCAGTGATGTAACTTTGAAAGAGCTATGTACCTGAACCCCACCCCCCTCCCCACCCAGGTCTCTCTGTTCTACAAGACGACCCTGGGCCCTACCATTAACTGTACAAGTCCTGCCTTTGCTTGTTTTACCAAAATGCAACCCCTAACTTTTATCCACACCTCACACAGACACCTCCCACATGCCCCCTCTCACAGGCTTATACGCCATCACACTCACACTTTACAAGCATCCAAACACGCACTCTCTTATGCACACCCTCACACGCACAAACTCACATGCACACATACACACACAGGTCTATGGGGTGAATTTCCAGAGATGTACAACACGGAAACAGACCCTTTGGTCCAACTCATCTATGCTGACCAGTTATCCTAACTTAATCTCATCTTGAGTAGGTTGGGATGGCTGGTCGGCATAGACAAGTTGGACAGACAGGTCTATTTCTGTGCTGTACATCTCTGACTCCAAATCTCTTTGGGTTGTGGCATGTCCTCATTCCGTTGTCTTTCCCTTAGGCATCTGTCGATGAAATTGCGGGGGTATCTGTTTTTGGCGAATACATTGTAGAGGTGTTCTTCTTCCTCTTTTTGCAGTTCTGGTATGCTGCAGTGGGTTGTGGCCCTTTTGAACAGTATCTTAATGCAACTTCTTTTGTGTGTGTTGGGGTGGTTGCTTTCGTAGTTCATCAACAATTTCGCAATTTCATCAACAGATGCCTTAGGGAAAGACAACGGAATGATGGCATGCCACAACCCAAAGGACTAGCCACACCACCATACATCAAGAACATTTCTGAACTGACAGCCAGACTACTACGATCACTAGGACTCATCACAGAACACAAACCAACAGCCACTCTCAGACAACAACTCACCAGGACGAAGGACCCGATACCCAGCATGAGCAAAACCAATGTAATGTACAAAATCCCATGCAAGGATTGGACAAACCACTACATAGGACAAACAGGAAGACAGCTAACGATCCGTATCCATGAACACCAACTAGCCACGAAATGACACGATCAGCTATCCTGAGTAGCCACACACACAGATGACAAGCAACATGAGTTCAACTTTGACAACACTACTGTTATAGGACAAGCCAAACAGAGAACAGCCAGGGAATTCCTAGAGACATGGCACTCATCCACAGATTCTATCAACAAACACATCGACCTGGACCCAATTTACCGGCCACTGCAGCAGACAGCTGGAACTGACAACCGGAAGTGGCAGAGACAAACCACTACAAATGCTGGAGGAAACATCACAGAAGTGCTTCACAGGAGGCTCCCAAGCACTGAGGATGTCGCTTAGACAGGGGACAAAACGTCTGCAACACAAATTCCCAGCTCGGCAAACAGAACCACAACAACAAGCACCCAAACTACAAATCTTCTCCCAAACTTTTTATTTAAAAGGCATTTTGGACAAGTACATGAATAGGAAGGTTTCGGAGGGATATGGGCCAAACATTTGCAGATGGGACTAGTTTAATTTGAGAACATACTCAGCACGCACTAGTTGAACTGAAGAGTCTGTTTCTGTGCTGTATGACTCTGTAATTGTTCAGTATTGGTCTTAAAACCATTTTCTTGCCTTCCCCATAACCATCGACTTCTTTGTTGTTCAAAAATTAGATGAACTCAACCTTGAATGTATTCAATATCCCCGTAACTGCAGGAAGACATGCCCACTTCTGAACACAATTCCTCTTATATATCACTTGCCTTGCTGATTGCTTGCTGCATCTGTCTGACAACGGGCAGTGACTGGTGTAGAAGGACGCTGAGGCCCCTGTGTACATCCACACGTCATTCCTGAAGGGCTCGTGCCCGAAACGTCAATTCTCCTGCTCCTTGGATGCTGCCTGACCTGCTGTGCTTTTGCAGTGTCACACTTTTTGACTCTGATCTCCAGCATCTGCTGTCCTCACTTTCTCCACACCCCAATATATCACCATTTAAACAATGCACCTCCTTTCTGTGTTTTTTCACAGCAAAGGCTATAATTTCACATTGTGGTACTGCACTTACCACGTCTTTGCCAACTGAGACACAGACCTGGACCAACTTTTCTACAGTCTGTCCTCTCCCCGGATTCACTCCCTTTCCTTTTAGTTATTCAAGTTAACAATTGAACCCCGGAATGGAAAACGGGGAGGGTGAGAAAAGAGAGTGCTGTACTCACAGATGTTGGACAGAGGAAGGAAGTTGCAGTCTGGGGTGAAGCTCAATCTTCATTCAGAGAGAGAGAGAGGAGCAGGAGCAGCAGCTCATGGTCCAACTTCTGCATTCAGACAATAGGGAGGGCTCTGATTGGCAGGAGGACAAGACTATTTCTGGTCCTCCACAACACCCAATTGGCCCATGGAAAGACGATGGCACGTTTCTGCGGGCACAAATGAACATGCGCAATGCTTGCTGACACCAAGGGGCATGCTCAGTCGAGATGCTCGTGTTAACTGACAAACTTTAATTGTCCAAATGCCAATAGAGAGAAAAATGCAGGACACACAATTTTTTTCCCCCCGCAGCACGACACTTTATTCGTTTTGCATTTTGTCCGGCTTCTCAACTTTTGTATGTCTTTTATGGGTGGCACAGTGACTCAGTGGTTAGCACTGATGCCTCACAGCACCAGGGTCCCGGGTTTGATTCCAGCCTCGGGCAACAGTCTGTGGAGTTTGCACACTCTCCCCACGTCTGCGTGGGTTTCCTCCGGGTGTTGTGGTTTCCTCCCACAGTCCAAAGATGTGCAGGTCAGGTGAATTGGCCATACTAAATTGCAAAGTGTTAGGTGCATAATTCAGAGGGAAATGGGTCTGGGTGGGTTACTCTTCGGAGGGTCGGTGTTGACTGGTTGGGCCAAAGGGCCTGTTTCCACAGTGTAGGGAATCTAATCTAATCTTAAAATAATTTTTCTCAGGGTCCGGAGTCCCAAGCTAGAGGGACATAGGTTTGGGGTAAGAGGGGAAAGATTTAAAGGGGACCTAAAGGGCAACTTTCTCATGCAGAGGGTGGTGCGTGTATTGAACGAAGTTATGGAGGCTGTTAAACAGCCTGTCCTGAGCTGTGGCCTAACTGCACATATTACAATGCAAGTTCCAGAAAGATGTCTGCAACTTTTTGAAAAAAAAATGCTTTCAGACTTCAACAATGTCTCTGAATATATCATAACTATTCTCAATTTTAAAAAGCAGCCATTTCTCATGCGCACAACCCCAGCTCCATCTCTCTGAGCCAAAGGTCCTCCAGCATGTGTTTGACCTGGATCACAGCATCCAGAGCCTTCTGCAAATCGAAAGACAAGTCCCACCCTGCCCTCTCCAATGTGGGCTGTGTAACTGCTTCATTGTTTCTTGGGGCTGAGCAGAGGCTGATAGCCAAGTTCGGTACCCATGTACCGAACCGACCTCAACCGGGACTTGAGTTCATATCAAACTACAGATGACCCAAATACAGTACACTATATACTCACACCCACGCACACACCCTCTCACAGGCTTATACTCCATCACAAACACACACTTTACCAAGCCTGCACACACACAAACTCACTCTCTTACTCACACTCACATGCACAAAGTCACGTGCACGCGCACACGATCTCACTCTCACACAAACACGCAAAAATCTATAGGGTGAATTTGCAGATTTTGCTCAAAAAGCACACAATCTGCAAGCAGTCAATCCATGTAATATTTTATATATTCCTACTTCGGAAATAGAACCAGTCTGACTCAAGATTGGGATACAGACAGACTCTAACCTCACATCTTTCATGCATTTTATAAAAAGATGTCACGTCTTTTTATAAAACCTTAAGTGACCTCAAGAATGTGACTGAAAAGTAGTTATGGGATTTATGTATCAACGAACTGAAATCTGCAACCCATTCTAAAAGATTAAAGACTTAACAGCAACCTAAGTTTGTTCAATATATCATTTCAGTTGCATGACGCTGTAATGTTTTGCTACAAATTCTCTGTCTTATGATTCTGGTCCACAGCTACCTGATGAAGGAGCAGCGCTCTGAAAGCTCATCCTTCCAAATGAACCTGTTGGACTATAACCTGATGTTGTGAGATTTTTAAAATTAGTTACTAGTGAATACAGCCTACACCACCCACTGTTGCCAGTAAACTTTAAAATGCTGATGAAACGATTAACCTGCAGTCCTGAAAAATATACAATTTCTAACGATACTAGCTAATCATTCACTGTTCCTTCTGAGACATGACATTGGAAACTTAGTGCAAGAGGCTGAAAGAAATAGAGTCATAGAGATGAACAGCATGGAAACAGACCCTTCGGTCCAACCCATCCATGCCAACCCAATCTAGTCCCACCTGCCAACACATGGCCCATATCCCTCCAAACCCTTCCTATTCATATCCCCATCCAAATGCCTCTTAAATGTTGCAATTGTACCAACCTCCACCACTTCCTCTGGCAGCTCATTCCATACACGTACCACCCTCTGTGTGAAAAAGTTGCCCCTTAGGTCTCTTTTATATCTTTCCCCTGTCACCCTAAATCTATACCCTCTAGTTCTGGACTCCCCGACCCCAGGAAAAAAACTTTGCCTATTTACTCTGTCCATGCCCCTCAATTTTGTAAACCTCTATAAGGTCACCCCTCGGCCTCTGACGCTCCAGGAAAAAAGCCCCAGCCTGTTCAGCCTCTTTCTATAGCTCAAATCCTCCAATCCTGGCAACATCCTTGTAAATCTTTTCTGAACCCTTTCAAGTTTCACAACATCTTTCCGTTAGGAAGGATACCAGAATTGCACACAATATTCCAACAGTGGCTTAGCCAATGTCCTGTACAGCTGCAACATGACCTCCCAAATCCTGTACTCAATACTCTGATCAATAAAGGAAAGCATACCAAACGCCTTCTTCACTATCCTGTCTACCTGCGACTCCACTTTCAAGGAGCTATGAATTTGCACTCCAAGGTCTCTTTGTTCAGCAACACTCCCTAAGACCTTACCATAAAGTGTATAAGTCCTGATATGATTTGCTTTCCCAAAATGCAGCACCTCGCATTTATCTGAATTAAACTCCATCTGCCACTTCTCAGCCCATTGGCCCATCTGGTCAAGAACCTGTTGTAATCTGAGGTAATCCTCTTTGCTGTCCACTACACCTCCAATTGTGGTGTCATCTGCTACTTACTAACTGTACCTCTTATTCTCGCATCCAAATCATTTACATAAGTGACAAAAAGTAGAGGTCCCAGCACCGATCCTTGTGGCACTCCACTGGTCACAAGCCTCCAGTCTGAAAAACAACCCTCCACCACCACCTTTGAGCCAGTTCTGTATCCAGTTGGCTAGCTCTCCCTATATTCCATGAGATCTAACCTTGCTAATCAGTCTCCCATGGGGACCTTTGTCGAACGCCTTCCTGAAGTCTATATAGATCACATATGGACTGCCCTCATGTGCTCTGCCCTCATTAATCCTCTTTGTTACTTCCTCAAAAAACTCAAGTTTGTGAGACATGATTTCCCACGCACAAAGCCATGTTGACTATCCCTAATCAGTCCTTGCCTTTCCAAATACATGTACATCAAGTCCCTCAGATTCCCTCCAACAACTTGCCCACCACCAACATCAGGCTCAGTAGTCTATAGTTCCCTGGCTTGTCTTTACCGCCCTTCTTAAACAGTGGCACCACGTTTGCCAACCTCCAGTCTTCCGGCACTTCACCTGTGACTATCGATGATACAAATATCTCAGCAAGAGGCCCAGCAATCACTTCTCTAGCTTCCCACAGAGTTCTAGGGTACACCTTTACACGTTTCAAGACATCCAGCACATCCTCCTCTGTAATCTGGACATTTTGCAAGATGGCACCATCTATTTCCCAACAGTCTATGTCTTCCATATCCTTTTCCACAGTAAATACTGATGCAAAATACTCATTTAGTATCTCCCCCATTTTCTGCAGCTCCACACGAAGGCCGCCTTGCTGATCTTTGAGGGGCCCTATTCTCTCCCTGGTTACCCTTTTGTCCTTAATTGAGCAGCTTTAAAACAAAAACCTGTTTTATCTCGTAGCTTTCAATGAGAGCCTGAGCCCGGCGGTAAGTTCAGGTAACTTTTACTGCCGCCCAACTTTGTTACAGCTTTAGATCTCCCCAGCAATAGGGCATTATGAAAAGTAGCCTTTTTTAAAAAAAATACAGCTCAAGGTCAAACCCACTTGCTTTACTATTGATCAGCGCCGAATTGTCCCTTTGTAATTAGATCCTTGGTACAGCCTTAACCCGTAGGAAATATTGCCTCACTCAGCAATTTCAACCCAGTCGTTAGATTAGAGTGGTGCTGGAAAAGCACAGCAGGTCAGGCAGCATCTGAGGAACAGGGGAAAAAAAAAAAATCGACATTTCGAGCAAAAGCCCTTCATCTAGACTCTGGTTTCCAGCATCTGCAGTCCTCACTTTTGCCTAATTTCATCCCAGTCACCCTAAGTCAGTTTCTCCCCATTCATTTGCTGGAGGTTGGGGGCACAGGGGGGAGGGGAGGAGCAGTCAACAGTCAACCACACCACTGTGGATCTGGAGTCACATGTAGGACAGACTGGATAAAGGACACAGCTGGGACCACTGACTGAATCCTTTCCTGCAACGGTTTCTTCCCTAAAAATTATACGAGTGAATCAGATGGGATTTTTCTTTTCCCCTGAAAGTGGTTTCATCATTAGATTCTGAACACAGAATTTCTGACCGAATTCCAATTCTGTCAACTGCCGACGCAGCGTTTGAACTGGTGTTGTCCAGTTTTCCACCCCCCCACCTCCCCTCAGTCAAAGCAAAACTCTCAGAGACACAGTATGGGTTTACCTCTTTCATTTTTATTCCGGGCCCTGGAGGGAGACAGAACATTCGCCCATGTGCTCAAAGACATGAGTTCACGGTCTTCTCTGGAAGAGCAGTTTCTCCATGAATTATATCAACATTTTACAGAGCAGAGCATCCAGATAAGGCAACATACATATAACTGGGTGACCGTTACAATCAATGAGTATCAATAGCAGAGACCAAGCCCTTTACTGTTATACAATTAGTGTTCTTAACCTTGTTAACTGGATTCATACAATGGATTCTTTTCCCCTTGTTAGGCCAACTTTGCATACCGAATGCTTCCAATATTGTTAAGTGGCTCTACATAGTGATTGCTTTTCCACCTTGTTAACCCATGACCTTGCCTCCAGCACCCCACTGATAACTGCAAGTTCTTATCTGATCAGAGTCATGCTCAGCTGAACCTCTTGTTTCACAAAACACAGAAGAGACCTCTTTCCCTGCCGCCTTATACCCTACACACGTTCACAGTGGGAATCCCCAGAACTGGGTTAATAGTACAATCGATAATGGCTCTCAGCCGTTGCTCTTTCAATCCGCCTGCGGTGGCTCGTGAACTCGCTGGTGCCTCCGCAGGTGGGAGGAGCGGGTGAATCCCTTCCCACAGTGAGAGCAGGTGAACGGCCTCTCCCCGGTGTGAACCTGCGGGTGGGTCAGTGGAGTGGAAGAATTGATGAATCCTTCCCGCAGAGCATTGGTGAATGGCATCTCCCTGGTGTGGACCCGCTGGTGGGTCAGCAGGGCAAAAGAATTGATGAATCCCTTCCCGCAATCAAAGCAGGTGAATGGCCTCTCCCCTGTGTGGACCCGCTGGTGGGTCAGCAGGGCAGAAGAATTGATGAATCCCTTCCCACACTGAGAGCAGGTGAATGGCCTCTCCCCCGTGTGGACCCGCTGGTGGGTCAAGAGTGCAGCTGACTGAGCAAACCCCTTCCCACACACTGAGCAGGTGAACGGCTTCTCTCCCGTGTGGACCCGCTGGTGCATCTGCAGGTTGCCCATCCGACTGAATTCCTTCCCGCACACTGAGCAGATGAACGGCTTCTCCCCGGTGTGGACCCGCTGGTGGATCTGGAGTGTAGAGGACTGAGTGAATCCCTTCCCGCATACGGAGCAGGTGAACGGTCTCTCCCCAGTGTGTACCCGCTGGTGGATCAGGAGTGTGGATGACTGAGTGAATCCCTTCCCGCACACTGAGCAGGTGAATGGCCTCTCCCCTGTGTGTACCCGCTTATGGATTAAGAGTCTCGATGATTGAACAAACCCCTTCCCACACACAGGACAGGTGAACGGCTTCTCTCCCGTGTGGACCCGCTGGTGCGTCTGCAGGTTGCCCATCTGACTGAAACCCTTCCCGCACACGGAGCAGGTGAATGGCCTCTCCCCGGTGTGGACCCGCTTATGAATGATCAGTCTAGATGCCTGAGCAAACCCCTTCCCACATACGGGGCAGGTGAATGGTTTCTCTCCCGTGTGAACCTGCTGGTGCGTCTGCAGGTTGCCCATCTGACTGAATCTTTTCCCGCACACGGAGCAGGTAAATGGTCTCTCCCCAGTGTGAACACGCTGGTGTCTCACAAGGTGGGATGCTTCAGTGAATGTCTGCCCACACTGAGCGCAGCTGAACGGCCTCTCCCCGGTGTGAACGCGTCTGTGGGTTTCCAGTGCTGAGGGGGAAGAGAATCCTTTCCCACAGTCCCCACATTTCCATGGTTTCCCCATGGGGGGAGCTTTCCTTGTGTCACTCTGGGTTTGAAATTACAAGCAGAACAGATACACAGTCTTTCCCCACCGTGAGGGGTGAGATTTTGATTCCCCCGAGCTGAGTAAATGGTTTGAAGCACTTTTCACAGTCAGGCATTGAATTTCCCTCACTCGGGTGTCTCAGTATTCTTCCTGCCACACTAGTGTCCAAAACCTCTCAATATTTTCTCTCAATTTGAATAGCTACTGATGTTCAAGTCCCAAAGAATCAAGGAGCTCTGTCAGAAGTCGATAGATCAATTTCTTTCAAGCTTTTTTCTCACATGACTTCCTGCAAAAAAAATTCACAAAGTAAGTGATCACTGTCAGTACAGTTAAATAAACAGAACATAGGTGACAATTCCTGTAGATTGCCAGATGCCTGCTGATCACATATTATCCAGGACACGGAAACCTGAAAACCCTCGTGCAGCCAGATAGCCTTAAGTGTGTATGGAGGGAAACTTCATTTAGGTGACAATGACCAGGAACAAGCTCCCTATAAAGGTGCTGGAAATGGAGCTGAATCAGGGACATGATAATGAAACATCAAGGCTGCTTGAGAAAAAAGCAAGCCAGTAAAGTTGCTGAATGACTTCCTGCTGTCCTAATAAATAAAACAGATGACAAGAAATACAGAACGTCATTCCATTACTACGTTAGGTGAAGAATAATTTTATATTAATATGACAATCCATTAAATGCTGCTCAATCCTATGAGAAGCTATCCTTTTAATTGTGAACATGAGCAAAGAAGCAATCCTTTGAGGGTGCAAACTGTATACGTGCCAAACTGAGGAAATACACAAGGAAAATACCTTTAAGAGGGACAAGGGAGTATCTGGGCACCTTTGCAGGGTCTGCTCCGTCCATGGACTCACTCCAGTTGCTACAAGTGAACAGTGTTTCCCACATCCTCCCTCCCAGGATGAGGAATGGAAAGGGGAAGACATTGCTTTGCTCCGAGATTTTGCTCAGAAGGAGAAAGTTTCACTCTGAAACTGACAGCCTACAGACAAGCATACATAGAATCTGTTCAGATGAGGAGGAATGTGATAGACACTTGAAAGGACTTAAGGATGCCCTCATAAGAACAGGGTACGATGCTCAACTCATCGACCGCCAGTCCCGAAGTGCCACAAAAAAAAACTGTATTGACCTCCTCAGGAGATAGACTTGACAGAGTACCCTTCATTGTCCAGTACTTCCCAGAAGCCACAAAACAACGCCATTGTCTTCGCAGTATGCAACACATTATCAATGAGGATGAGCACCTCACCAAGACTTTCCCCATGCCTCCAATTCTCGCCTCTAAACCATCACAAACCTCCAACAGATCATTATTCGCAACAAACTGCCCAGCTTTCATGGCAGAGGCTGCAAGATGCTACCATTACACATGTACGCGGTAGGTACTCGTGAGACTCTGCCAATGTTGTCTATCTCAAACACTGCAGGCAAGGATGTCCTGAGGCATGGTACATTGGCAAGACTGAGCAGAGGCTATGGCAATGGATGAATGGACATCACACAACAATCACCAGGCAGGAGTGTTCCCTCCCAGTCAGGAAACACTTCAGTGGTGCGGGACATTTGACCTTGAACCTTTGGGTGACCATCTCCCAAGACGGACATCAGGACAGGGAACAACGATAAAGTGGCTGAGCAGAGGCTGAAATCCAAGTTCAGTACCCATGGGATGACCTCAACTGGGGCCTTGGGTTCATGTCACACTACAGGTGCACTACATACACACTCCTACAGACCCTCTCTCATATGCTCACACCCACACACGCACCCTCTCAGACTTATAACACTTTACACTCACACACATACACGCACTTTCTCACACCCTCCCACCCCCCCCCCCCCCCCCCCCAACACACACACAAGTTTGTGGGGTGAATTTGTACTTGCAGAATTATATTTTAGTTTGCTCAAAAACTGCATGAATCCATGTAAGATTCTGGAAATCCCTTTTAGAAATAGAATCAGTCTGAACATTGGAGCACAGACAGCCTCACACAGGGCACCTCACACCTTAATGCATCTTTCCCCCCTCACTGTCAACCTATGCCCTCTTGTTCTGCACTACCCGACCCCAGGGAAAAGACTTTGTCTATTTACCCTATCCATGCCCCTCATAATTTTGTAAACCTCTATAAGGTCACCCCTCAGCCTCCAACGCTCCAGAGAAAACAGCCCCAGCCTGTTCAGCCTCTCCCTATAACTCAAATCCTCCAACCCTGGCAACATCCTTGTAAATCTTTTGAGCTCCTTGGACTGCACCTTCCAAATGCACAACCTCTACTATCCAGAAGGATGCAATAAGGACACCACCTGAAAGTTCTTCTCCAAGCTACTCACCATCCTGAATTGGAAATATATTATTGGTTCTTCACTATTGCAGTCTAAATCCTGGAATTCCTGCCCTATAAGCACTGTGGGTGACCCAGCCCTCCAAGAACTACACTTCAAGAAAGTACCCTTCTCCAGGGTAATTACAATTAATGCTGGTCTAGCCGGTGACACCCTCTTGCCCTTGGGAGAAAAAGATGTTGCTATTATTAAAGTTCACTTGAGAATTTTAACTTTTTTAAAAAGAAGTTCTGGGATTTAAATATGAAAGAACTGAAACCAAGTTGGTCATTCTAAAAGATGAGAGACTTGAACAATCCAGGTTGTTTTCAATATATAATTTCAGTTGCAAACTTTTGTTATAAATTCAATGTCTTGTGATCTTATACTCGACAACCACCTGATAAAAGGAGCAGCGCTCAGATAGCTAGTGCTGACAAATAAACTTGGACTATAACTAGGCGTTGTGGGATTTTTAACTTTGTACCTCAGTCCAACACAGGCATCTCCAAATCCTGAAACTGACAGGGCTACTTCCGGGTTGTGACGTTAACAAATGGATCGTGGGGGCGGGGCTGACAGTGGGCCTACGCTGCCCTGCAGCTGAGGCACGTGGGGAGGGGAGGACAGTTTGCAAACTCCCTTCGCTCTCCTCCAAGTCAATGCATTTTGAGATCAAGCAAAGCACGGGCTTTCATTTTACCTTCACACTCACAGAAAATCTCCTCTTCTGTGAATCCAACACTTTATACCCCACCCCCCACACACTCCATGGCAATAGCGTTTTGAGAGTTGCAGTTGCTACCAAACCTGCTGTAAGGGGTTTGGTAAAAACTTTATTTTATGAACTATTTCAATTCAACCTCATCCTTGCCATTCAAATACTAATCATACACGGAAGGTGGTTCATGTGCGGAATGAACTTCCTTAGGAAGTGGTGGTTAAAAAATATTTGGATAAGTGCATGAAAGGGAAAGATATGGAAGGACACAGGTCAGGAGCAGGCAGGAGAGACTAGTTTAATTTGGGATTACAGTTAGCACGGACTGGTTGGACCAAAGGTCTGTTTCCATGCTGTGAGACTCTGTGGCGGGTTCATAGTTCCATGAAAGTGGAGTCACAGGTAGACAGGACAGTACACTTCACAGGACATTGGTTGGGCCACCTTTGGAGTATTGTGTACAATTCTGGTACCGGTGATCCCACCCTGACACACTGTACGACGGAGATAATGACTAAAAATTGATGGGACACAGATAAAATCATAAAATCCCTGCAGTGCAGAAACAGGCCATTTGGCCCATTGAATGAACTGGGTATAAGAGTTGGGAGGTCATGTTGCAGCTGGACAGGACATTGGATAGGCTATTTTTGGAATATTGCATTTGATTCTGGTCTCCCTACTAGAGGATGTTGTGAAACTTGAGACGGTGCAGAAAAGATTCATAAGGATGTCACCGGGGTTGGAGGTTTTGAGGTATAAGTACACAACTGAATAGGATGGGGCTGTTTTCCCTGGAGCATTGGAGATTGAGGGGTAACCTTATGGAGGTTTATAAACTCAAAGGGCATGGGTAGGGTAAATAGGTAAGGTCTTTTCTCCAGGGTAGGGGTCTCCAAAACCAGAGAGCAGAGGTTGAGGTAAGAGGAGAAAGATTTAAAAGGGACCTAAGGGGGCAACTTTTCCACACAGATGATGGTGCATATATGGAATGAGCTGCCAGAGGAAGTGGCCAGTACAATTATATTTTAAAAGGCATCTGGATGGGTATACGAGTAGGAAGGGTTTGGAGGTATACAGGCCAAATGCTGGCAAATGGAACTAGATTTACATAGGATATCATGTCAGCATGGATGTGTTGGATTGAAAAGTCTATTTCTGTGCTGTATATCTTGATGTCTATTTGCTAACAGATGCTTCATTTCTGTTGATGTAAATATTCTTATAAATCATAGCTGGGTACCAATAGTTAGATATAAGGGAGAGAGAATTCCTCAATTAGGGCACTATAAGAATCCTGGGACACCCTGATTTCTAGTTTACTTCCTAATGAACAAACATTAAGCACGAGCACAGACTACATATTTATTTCTAATTTTGTATCATTTTTCTTTTATTCCCCGCTACCATGACTCTCTCTGTCTGGATGGTTGACAGGCTGGGAGACTGTGGGTTGGGTCCTGATTAACTGAATATTGTATTGTTCCAAAAGGGGGTCAGAGCGTCAGCAGAAATCCCACACACTGAGAACAGATGCCATTTATCTATGTGGGAATAGGGAGATCAACAGAGGACAGGGAAATCAGGACCTGTAATTCGAGCTGACACCAGATTACCATATTATCAGTGCTTTGATTAACAGTCCCAACCCTCTACCTTTATCCAGCTTCCCATTCAACTTGAATGCCACATCCAAATCCTTGTCATCCTGAAGCTATGTCTTTGTAAGGAATCTCAGATCCTAATTATTCTCTTCAATGTGTGCAGTCAATTCATTCACTTTTGTTACAATGCAGAACACATTCAGTCACACTGTTTTTAATTACAATTTTTGTGATGTCTTGAATCCACCATTAATTGTTGGTTGCTTTATTCTCCTTGTCCCTTTTTATCCATTCCCTGATGTTCATTTTTTACATCACTACATTGGTCACATGCCTTGATTTGGACTGGCCGTACTAAATTGCCCATAGTGTCCAGGTGAGGTGGGTTAGCCAATGAGAAATACAGTTATATATTCATAGTAATAGAAGCAGGAGAAGGTCATTTGGCCTATCGAGCCTGCTCCGCCATTCATGAAGATCATGGCTGATCTATCCATTGTCTCAGCTCCTCCTACCTTCATTATCTGACACCCTTAATTCCCCTACCATGCAAAAACCTATCCAACTGTGTCTTGAATATAGTTCACGAACCTGCCTCTCCTGCTTCCTTGGACACAGAATTCCATAGATTCATGACTGTCCGGGAAAAGCAGTTCATCCTGACCTCTGTCATAGAGACATACATCACAGAAGCAGAACCTTCGGTCCAACCCGTCCATGCCGACCAGATATCCCAACCTTATCTAGTCCCATCTGCCAGCACCTGGCCCATATCCCTCCAAAGCCTTCCTATTCATCTACCCATCCAGATGCCTTTTAAATGTTGCAACTGTACCAGCCTCCGCCACTTCCTCTGGTAGCCCATTCCACACATGCAGCACCCTCTGCATGAAAAAGTTGCCCCTTAAGTCTCTTTTATTTCTTTCCCCACTCACCTTAAACCTATGCCCTCTAGTTCTGGACTCACCCATTCCAGGGAAAAGACCTTGTCTATTTACCCTATCAATGCCTCTCATGATTTTGTAAACCTCTATGAGATCACCCCTCAGCCTCCGACGCTCAAGGGAAAACAGCCTTAGCCTACTCAACTCTCCCTATAGCTCAAATCCTCCAGCCCTGGCAACAGCCTTTTAAATCTTTTCTGAATCCTTTCAAGTTTCACAACATCTTTCTGATGTGAAGGCGACCAGAACTGCAGGCAAAAGTGGCCTAACCAATGTCCTGTATAGCAGCACGGCACGGTGGCACAGTGGTTAGCACTACTGCCTCACAGCTCCAGAGACCCGGGTTCAATTCCCGCCTCAGGCGACTGACTGTGGGTTTCCTTTGGGTGCTCTGGTTTCCTCCCACAGTCCAAAGATGTGCAGGTTAGGTGAATTGGCCATGCTAAATTACCCATAGTGTTAGGTGTAGGTTAACGTCTGGGTGGGTTGTGCTTCGGTGGGTCGGTGTGGACTTGTCAGGCCTGTTTCCACACTGTAAGTAATCTAATCTAAACATGACCTCCCAACTTCCTTTATTGGTAGTCTTTTTTTAATAGATATTTTTATTGGGAATTTAACATTTTGACAAATTTACAAAAATAAGCAGAATTTTCAAGCACAAACATTAATATAAAAATAGATCTTAAATATATAATCATCAAAATTCAACTAATCCACAATCATCCAGAGTGTATAGTTGAGTCGCTTACATCCTTCAAATAAGAGAAAATGTTCTCTAATACACTCATAACAGTATGATAAAAAGGAAGTTATTTCCAAACAATAAGAACAAAAAAAAATTAAACATGTTTGAATGGAGATCTTCCCCCTTGTTCTCAGGGGGCCTTACTACCTTTCCAACGTTCCACCATATCCTCTCCCAAACAGTGTCCCACCCTCGACCCGGGCGCTCCTTAATAGGATTTAGATATAATACCGAGCTAGAGTTAACAGTGAGCGCCGCACCCCCACCCCTCCCCACCCATACCTGAGTATATCTGCTAGCATCAATGCCACGTACAAACACACATAACTATAAAATTACAACTCCAACAGATTACAGTTAAGTATAATAACATAGCAACGAAGACAACCCCGCTCCCAGACGCAAAAGTAAAGTAGAATAAAGTATCCATTTCTCCCCACGGAGTGTGGGAGAGGCAAGCCAACATAAATTGTCTCTTACGATTTATTTAACCGAGTCTAAAAGTTTCTTGGCCTCTTCTGATGATCTAAAATTATACTCGGATCCTTCGTGGGTAAAGCTTAACGTCGCTGGGTAGCGTAAGGTGTATTGAATATCTAAGTCCCTTAAACATTTCTTCACCTCATCAAACGCCTTCCTTCTTCGTGCCAAAGCCGGGGAGAAGTCCTGAAATAACATAATCTTGGATCCTTCATGAATCATAGCTTTAGGATCCTTTCCAAGCTTTCTGGAGGCATCCAGGAGTATCTGCCTCTCCCTATAACTCTGCAGCCGGAACAGGACCGGGCGTGGGCGCTGGTTTGGGCCAGATCCGCGTACTGCGACCCGGTAGGCCCACTCCACCCTTACCCGGTCAGTTTCAGCCCCCAGGTTTAAAAGCTGGGGCAGCCATCGCTCCAGAAATGCTGCTAACTGTCCTTTCCCTTCTTGTTCTTGAAGGCCCAGCAACCGAATATTCTTTCTCCGATTTCTGTTGTCAATATCATCCATGTAGATTTCAAAGGCCCTGATTCTCTGCTCGAGGGTTCGCACCTGTTCTGCAGCTGTTTGAGCTGCAGCCTCGGAGGTCGTGGCCTTTAGTTCCGCCCCCTCCACTCGGCCCTGCAATTCTCCGATAGAGTGATTCTGTTTCTGCAGCTTTTCTTCGAATGCATTCCATCTCTGTCGGGATTCTGCGATGAAATTGACGAGTGTCGATTCCAATCTGGCAATCATCTCTATAAGGCCTGTTTTTACATCAGCTGCAGCCGGAGGAGAGGAGGGTGGGGAAGGGGTCTTTGTTTTCTGAGAGCTGCGGGGTCCCTTTGATTTACTCATTATCCACTCAGTATTAGACTGTTTAAATATAATATTCAGCAGCTAATTAAGATTAAAGAAATTTTTTGGGTGGTTTGGCAAGTGTGGTGGGGGCAGGAAACCCACTTTTCCCAGGTTTTGGGAAGGGCTCTGTAGACTCAGACTTGCTGAGTCGCCGCCATCTTGGATCTCCGGTAGTCTGACCAATAAAGGAAAGCATACCAAATGCCTTCTTCACTATCCTATCTCCCTGCAACTCCACTTTCAAGGAGCTATGAACCTGCACTCCAAGGTCTCTTTGTTCAGCAATACTCCCTAGGACCTTACCATAAAGTATACAAGTCCTGTTCTGATTTGCTTTTTCAAAATTCAGCACCTCACATTTATCGAAATTAAACTCCATCTGCCACTCAGCCCATTGGATCATCTGATCAAGATCCCATTGTAATCCGAGGTAACCTTCTTCGCTGTCCACTACATCTCCAATTTTGGTGTCATCTGCAAACTTACTAACTATACCTCTTAAACACACATTCAAATCATTTATATAAATGATGAAAGGTAGTGGACCCAGCACCGATCCTTGTGGCACTCCTCTGGTCACAGGCCTCCAATCTGAAAAACAACCCTCCACCACCACCTTTTAGCCAGTTCTGTACCCAAATCCTTCCTGATGAAGGGCTTATGCCCAAAATATCAATTCTTCTACTCCTCAGGTGATATCTGACCGGCTGTGCTTTTCCAGCACCACACTCCCAACTCTATATCCAAATGGCTAGTTCTCCATGTATTCCATGAGATCTAATCTTGCTAAACAGTCTCTCATGGGGAACCTTGTCGAACACCTTACATAAGTCCATATAGAACATGTCTACCGCTCTGCCCTCAGCAATCCTCTTTGTTACTTCTTCAAAAAACCCAATCAAGTTTGTGAATCATGATTTCCCATGCACAAAACCATGTTGACTATCCCTAATCAGTCCTTGCCTTTCCAAATACATGTACATCCTATCCTTCAGGATTGCCTCCAACAACGTCAGGCTTGCTGGTCTACAGTTCCCAATTTACTTCCCCTAATCTTCATGCCATGTCCCCTCATCCTAATCTCACCGCATTCCACACATGCAGCAACCTCTGCGTGAAAAAGTTGCCCCTTAGGTCTCTTTTGCCCCTCTCACTCCAAACCTATGCTCTCTAGTTCTGGACTATCAGGGCTGAACGAGAGGAGGAGCGAGAGAGCAGGGCCGAGCGAGAGAGGGAGTGTGTGTGTGTGTGTGTGTGTGTGTGTGTGTGTGTGTGTGTGTGTGTGTGTGAGAGAGAGAGAGAGAGAGAGAAGGGTGTTGGATGTTGGCTGGTGGCATGCTGTTCAGAGGTCAGCATAGACTTGATGGGCTGAATGGCTTGCTTCCACACTATAGGGCTTCTATGATTTCCCACAATTGTTTTTGCCCCGGATCACAGCACTCAGAACCTCCCCCCTTCTGAAAATCGAAAGACAAGTCTCACCCTGCCCTCTTATATGTGTATTACCTAACTGCTTAATCGTTTCAGGTGAATACAGCCCACACATCCCACTGCTGCCAGTAACCTTCACAATGCAGTTGGAAGTACCTGCAGCACTGAGAATTGTAAGGCTTCTAACGATGCCAGTTACTGATTCACCACTCCTTCTGACGCACAGCATTGGAAATACAGTGTTGCAGGCTGAAAGAAATGAGCACTTTTAAACAAAGTGCTAACCCTTCACTAGGCTCCTCGCTCAGCACACTTTATTTAAAGCACTTCATCCCCACAGTGCAATGAATTCTCAATTTCCACCAAAAATGTATTCACTCAGTTGCTGTCTCACAGATGAAGGATATCATTGTAACTCTTTCTGTTCCCAGTAAGGGCAAAACATGTTTGAAAACTGCTTTGGAAGTCCAGCCTTCACAACAACACTTCTGCTTTCACGGAAGACAGCACAGAAACAAACCCTTCGGCCCAACTCATCCATTCCGACCTGATATCCTCAATTAATCTAGTCCCAATTACCAGCATCTGGCCCATATCCCCAAAGGGTGTTGTTGGTGCGGACTGTTCTGAAGTACTGTGCACAGTTCTGGTCGCGCTGTTATAGTAAGCATATTACTAAACTGGAGAGGATTCAGAAAAGATTTGCTAGGTTGGGACTTTCTTCACTGGAGTGTAGGAGGTAGAGGGAGTAACCTTTACAGAGGTTTACAAAATCATTAGCGGCTTAGATGAGCTAAATAGCAAAAGGCATTTTCTCGAAGGTGAGAGAGTTCAAACCTAAGGGGATATTTTAAAGGCAATTAGATTAAATTAAATTCCTACAGTATGGAAACAGGTCCTTCGGCCCAACAAGGCCAAACCGACCCTCCAAAGAGTAACCCACCCAGACCCAACTCCGCCTGACTAATGCACATCTTTGGATTGTGGGAGGAAACCCGAGCATCCAAGGAAACCCACGCAGACATGGGGAGAATGTGCAAACTCCACACAGAGTCACCCGAGATTGGAAATGAACCCAGGTCCCTGGTGCTGTGAGGCAGAAGTGCTGACCACTGAGCCACCATGCCACCCTTAAGGAGGAGGATTTTAAAAGGATGTGAGGGACAACGTTTTTACACAGTGGTTTGATTGAACGCCAGAGGAACGGTGGATACAGGTACAGTTACAATGTTTAAAAGACATTTGGATTAGTACATAAGGGTTTGGAGGGACATGAGCCAAATGCAGGTAGGTGGGATGAGCTTAATTTGGGAACATGGTAGGCATGGGCCAGTTGGACCAAAGGGTCTGCTTCCATGCTCTGATGAAGGGCTTATGCTCGAAACGTCGAATTCTCTATTCCTGAGATGCTGCCTGGCCTGCTGTGCTTTGACCAGCAACACATTTGCAGCTGTGATCTCCAGCATCTGCAGACCTCATTTTTTACTCTATATTCATGAACCCACCTAGATGTATTTTAAATATTGTAACTTCACCAGTCTCCTCCACTTCCTCCGGCAGCTCACAAAACCCTCTGCGTGAAAACATTGCCCCTCAGGTTCCTTTTAAATCTTTCCCCTCTCACGTAAAACCTATGCCCTCTCATCCTGGACTCGCCTAACCTGGGGAAAAGATCTTGGCTATGCACCCTATTCATGCCCATTACAAACTTGTATAAGGACATCCCTCAGCCTCCAACGCTCCAGGGAAAACAGCCCCAAGCCTATTCAGCCTCTGCCTATTACTCAACCCCTCCAAATCTGGCAACTGTCTTGTAAATCTTTTCTAAACCCTTTCAAGTTTCATAACATCTTTCCTATTGCAGTGACACCAGAATTGCACACAATATTCCAAAAGTGGCCTAACCAAGGTCCTGTACAGCTGCAAAAATCACCTCCCAACTCCAATACTCAATGCACTGACGGATACAAGGCGGCATACCAAACCCGTCGACCTACAACTCCACTTTCAATGAACTATGAACCTGCACTCCAAGGTCTCTTGGCTCGGCAACATTCCCCATTAACTGTGTAAGTCCTGCCTGGATTGCCTCACCAAAATGCAACACTTCCCAGATATCTAAATTAAACTCTATCTGCCACTCCTTGACCCATCAGCCCATCTGATTAATTCTAATCCATAGCGAACTTCGTTCCTCTCTCATTCCCTTCAAGCTGAAAATCTCCATCCCACACACACTCCCTCCATTCTCACTTTGCTGAACCTAATCCCTGCTGTACCTCACCCTGAATCGGCTGGTTCATGCTGATTAACCGACCCACCCTCAACAGGGATCTAATTGATACATACAGATTACTGAATCGTCTGGACAGAGTGGATACTGGGAAGATGCTTCCAGTGGTAGGAGAGACTAGGAGCCGAGGGCATCATCTTTGAATAAAAGAGAGACTTTTAGAGCAGAGATAAGGAGAAGCTTCTTCCGCCAGAGAGTGGTGAATCGATGGAATTAATTGCCACAGAAGGCTGTGGAGGTCAGGTCACTGAGTATAGTTAAGACACAGGTTGATAGGTTCTTGAGTATCAAGAGGGTCGAGGCTTATGATGAGAGGAAGTGGTGGATGCAGGAAAAGTTATACCAGTTAAAAAACATTTGGATAAGTACATGAATAGGAAAAATTTGGAGGATTATGGGCCAAATACAGGCAAATAGGACGAGTTTAATTTGAGAACATAGTCAGCATGGACTGGTTGGACTAAAGGGACTGTTTTTGTGCTGTATGACTATTTAACTGTTCTATACATGTAAAACCGTTTTCTTGCCTTCCCCATAACCATCCACTTCTTTGTTGTTCAAAAATCAGATTAACCCAGCCTTGAATATATTCAATGACCCCCTAACTGCAGGAAGGCATCCCCACTTCTGAACGCAATTCTTCTTGCTAATAAAACACTTACCTTGCTCATTGTTTGCTACAACTGGCAGTGACTGGTGTAGAAAGACGCTGAGGCCCCTTTGTACATCCACACACATCATTCATGATGAAAGGCTCATGCCCAAAACGTCGACACACTCCCTCTTCTCAGACGTTGCCTGACCTGCTGCGCTTTTCCAGAGCCACACTTTTCGATTCTGATCTCCAGCATCTGCAGTCCTCACTTGCTCCACAACCCAATATACCAGCAATAAACTCCTTTCTGCAATTTCTCTTACAGCAAAGTCTGTACCTTCACATTGTGGTACCACATTTGCCATGTGTTTGCCAACTTAGACGGAGACCTGGACCAACTTTTCTACAGTCTGTCCCCTCCCTGGATTCACTCCTTTTCCTTACAGTCGCTGCACATCAACAATCGAATCCCAGAATGAAACAAAAGGAAATGGAAAAAGGGGAGGCTGAGAAAAGAGTGTTGTACTCACAGATGTTGAAGAGAGGAACAACGTTGCAGTCTGGGGTGAAGATTAATTTTCATTGAGAGAGGGGAGCAATAGTGGTTTCAGAAGCTTGTGGTCCAACTTCCGCATTCAGACAATAGGTGGACTCTGATTGGCAGGAGGACAGGACCCCTTCCGGTCCTCCAAGATGTCCCATTGGTCCATCAAAAGAAAGTCTACCGACAGCGAGGAGCATGCACAGTGCTTTGCTGACACCGGCGTGCATGCGCAATATACCCTATGGCGATGTTACTGACATTTTCAGTGTATAAATGCCAACAGGAGAAATAAAGACTGGAGTCACTTTTTTTTTAATCCTGTGGCTCAACATTTTAATCCTTTTGCATTTTGTCTGTCTGGCTGCTCAGCTGTGTATGCCTTTGCCCCAGGGTAGGGGAGTTGTGGGAGAAAGGAAAACTATGTTGCCTACAGAAACCATGTTTCTCCCGAAGGAAATTATGGCTTACCCACAATGCCGTTGGTGCCTCAAATTAGCTGCACCCAGAAACGGACAGTAAACGAACCATTACCTCATCGGAGAAACATGTTATGTAAACGACCCGTGAATGTGATTCATTAACTCACATTGACATTGCACTTCCAGAAGCCCCGAAGGCTCTCCTCTGCATCCCCAGGAATCCAGCCAGCACAATAGTCCTGCAGACTAGATGTCACCAAGATACTCAATGTAAACAGGATATTCCTGATTACTTTATCAATGCCTTTAGACGAGCTCACTGCGCATTGTTTAGTAGATTGATACTATTTAAGCATTGTTAGCCTGCTTTCAAAACTATTAAACTGTCAACTGGAATTAAAACAGTATTGTCTTATCAATCTCTTGTTACCCTTTATAAACTGTATATGCTTGTACCTGGGTGGGGAGGTTGTGAATCATCAATGCAGAGCAGTCATTCTGTGCTGAGAGGTCATTGACCTCTTCCACTACAGTATATAGTGAAATAAACAAACGTATCAATCAATTTCATAAGGTCTGCGTACAAGCTTTATTCATAATTGGACAATTCTCTGACAGGAGTCCCAAACTAGAGGGGCATAGGTTTTGGGTAAGAGGGAAAAGATTTAAAAAGGGCCTGAGGGGTAACTTTTTCATGCAGACAGTGGTACATGGATTGAACAAGCTGCAAAAGGGTGTGGTGGAGGCTGGTCAATTACAACAGTTAAAAGGCATCTAAATGGGCATATGAGTCAGAAAGGATATGGGCCAAGTACTGGCAAATAGAACATTAAATTAAATTACGATATCCGGTTGGCATGGACCGAAGTGTCTGTTTCCCTGCTCTCCAACTCTTATTACTCTATTCAACATAGTCTGAACCAATTTCACAAGACTAGGAATATGCCATTCACCCTTTGCAGTCTGTCCTGAGCGGTGGCCTACCTGCACATATTTCAAAGTCAAAGAATGTGGTGCTAGACAAGCACAGCCAGTCAGGCAACATCAGAGAAGCAGGAGAAACACGTTGCGCATTTCAATGCAAGTTTCAGAAAGACGTCTACAGCTTTATTTTAAAAATGAACGTGCTTTCAGACTTTAACGATGTTTCTGAATATATCATTTTAGCTCTTCTCAATTTTAAAGATCAGCCATTTCTTGCACACCCCTGTCATCCAGGTAGAATCATCGCCATCCATTCTCTCTGACTCTCCTTAGAAGGGCTTAATACAGCGATCAAAGAAGGCACGAGGCACGAGTAAGGACATCTGGGGGGGGAGATGAGAGAGACAATGGACAAAGGGAGAGAGGGTAGGGAAGAGAGAGAAAATGGATAGGGAACATGGTTGGGGCATAAAGACAGACTGGGCAGGATGGAGGATGGGGGGGAAGAATGAGGGTGCAGAGAATGAGGGAGAGATAATAGGAGTCAAGAGAGTTGCGGGAGAGAGAATGGGCGTGCAGAGTGTGAGGGGAGAGAAGGACTGGGGCAGATGGTGGGGTGGGGTGGGGTGGGGGGGAAGAGAAAGACTGGGGGAGAGAAAGCAGGAGCAAAGGATAGGGGAGAGAGAGAATGGGGTACAGAGTGTGAGGAGAGAGAGAATGGGCAGAGGGGCAGCGGGTAAGGGGAGAGACAACACAAATCCCACCTTCCCCAGGACCGGTGTTAGTCGCCCCAAAATGAAAACCACTCCTCCCACAGCAGACTTGGTATACACGATATACACGTGGCTAAGGCAGTAGAATCATTTAATTCTTACAGGCCATCGAATTCACACCGACTTTCCGAACAGCATCCCACCCAGACCAACCCGCTTACCCTGGAGCTACCCATGGCTAATGCACCCCAACCTGCACATCCCTGGACACTTCAGCACGGCCGATCCCACCCTAAACTGCAGATCGTTGGACTGTGGAGAAAACCCGGAGTTAACATTAGCAGACACGAGGGCGAGAACGTCCCAAAGTCGCCACAGGCTGTCGACCGAGGCTGGAATTTAACCTGGGTCCCTTACACTATGAGGCACAAGTGCTAACCACTGAACCACCATGCCACCCACACATTTGAGGTTCTGCTTTGTAGCTTCTAACTTCTCATGTGCCCTCAGCAGAGGCTCTCTCCTCCTGACATTGTTGGACCACACCCGCTGCAACCATCCTTCCCCACTTCTCCTGCTCTGAGCACATCGGTTCCCGAATCACGGCGCCAGATAGACACCGACTACAGAGCAGCTGCCAACTGCAGAGAACGGAGACAATTCCTGTTACCATTCTGTCCCTTACCCACCACCTCCCCCTCCTCAAAAATGTTCTTACTTCGAACACCCACCCAGTTGCAGCCCTCTCTCAGATCCCCTTTACCTCTCTGTCTCATGCTCACACCCTCCTGACCCTGTCCACGGGCCCAATCAGAAGGCTCTGTGCGTTAAGGAGAATGGCCATCTCCCAGAATAAACTGTCCAGGTAACTTTCCCCCTTTCTCCCCAGTATGGCTTCCAATTCTATGTCTCGGAGCCGAAGGTCTTTCAGCATGTGTTTGCGCTGGATCACAGCATCCAGAGCCTCCCACTTTCTGCAAATCGAAAGACAAGTCCCACCCTGCCCTCTCCAACGTGTGTTGTGTAGCTGCTTCATCGTTTTTCGTGGCCGAGTAGAGGCTGATAAAGCAAGTTCAGAACCCATGAGGATGGCCTCAACTGGGACCTTGGATTCATGTCACACTACAGGTGACCCCAAGGCACTACACATTCACGCAGACCCTCTCTCACACACATGCTCTGTCTCAGATACACGCATACTCTCCCACACTCATACCTACACACACTCTCTCACAGGCTTATACCTAATCTCACACACACACACACACACTTTATCAAACATGCACAGACGTAAACACATTCCCCGCTTTGTGTGTGGGAAATGATTTGTCCATTCAAAAAAAAACCTTCTGAAACACCAGTGAGTACACATTGAGGTTGTTACCTGCTCCCTCTATGGAAAAGGATTTAATCGGTCATCTTACCCTCTGAGACACCAGCAAGTTCACACCTGACTGCAGACAGCTGTGTGTTGCTGCTGCTGCTGATGCCGGACGGATCCAACCCTTCCCCTTCCCCCACCCCATCCCCCCAACCAAGCAGGACGAGGAAGCAGATGCATAGAACAGGGAAATGTGATGCCTGTGATATCACATGGGTAGGCCAGCAGAAGGTGACTTTGTATTACTTTACTTATCAGGAAAAGAGAAAATCTGACTTTGATTCATCACTTTGTAATTCAGTCTTTCAAAGTGTGTCCCACTTCAGGCAGAGCTGGGCACACACAAACACGTGGACACCCAGGCACAAAATCAGATTCACAAACAGCCATAAAGAGACGCTCGGGGACAGTATGTGCCTTTGCAGACAGAGTTTGTCATTCATACACAGGCACTCTCAAGCTTGCCTCCAAGATAAACTGTGTCCCATTGCTCGCAGAGATGGTCACACTAATACAGAAAAACAAACTTTAACACAGAGACAGAGGTACAATACAGACTGAGACACAGATTCACTGACTTTGTGAGAAGATTTGTAATTCGGGTGTTCGTTGTTGTGGTTCTGTTCGCCGATCTGGGAATTTGTGTTGCAGACGTTTTGTCCCCTGTCTAGGTGACATCCTCAGTGCTTGGGAGCGCTTCTGTGCTGTTTCCCCCGGCATTTATAGTGGATTGCCTAAATGAACATGTGTTGTGGCTGTTGCCGATTTGAAACTACAGTTTTGTCTCTGTGTGTGTTTTAAGTCTGGAGCCAGTTTGTGAGATGATGAGGTCGGTAGGGGAGGGGAGAGGGGATGGGGGAGACAGACACACAGTTTGGACTTAATTATTGAGCTACTACTTTCCCTCACACCTCCTCCCTGCCTACTCTCAGATCACTAAGATGTCTCTTGCAATGTTCCATTCCCGATATGCCCGATAGGTAGAAGAAACTGGCTGGATGGGCTGAGATTTGGGCAAAAAGTGAGGTTTGCAGGTGCAGGAGATCAGAGCTGAAAATGTGTTGCTGGTTAAAGCGCAGCAGGTCAGGCAGCATCCAAGGAACAGGAAATTCGAGACGGTCCAGGTGAATTTGAGGTCGGGATGGAAGGTGTTGGTAAAGTGGATGAACTGTTCAACCTCCTCGTGGGAGCATGAGGCAGCGCCGATACAGTCATGGATGTAGCGGAGGAAAAGGTGGGGGATGGTGCCAGTGTAGTTGCGGAAGATGGACTGTTCCACATATCCTACGAAGAGACAGGCATAGCTGGGGCCCATGCGGGTGCCCATGGCAACTCCTTTAGTTTGGAGGAAGTGGGAGGATTGGAAAGAAAAGTTGTTCAGGGTGAGGACCAGTTCAGTCAGTCGAAGGAGGGTGTCGGTGGAAGGGTACTGGTTGGTACGGCGGGAAAGGAAGAAGCGGAGGGCTTTGAGTCCTTCATGATGAGGGATGGAGGTGTATAGGTTCTGGATGTCCATCGTGAAGATAAGGCATTGGGGACCGGAGAAGCAAAAATCATGGAGGAGGTGGAGGGCGTGGGTGGTGTCCCGAACGTAGGTGGGGAGTTCTTGGACTAAGGGGGACAATTTGAGCACACAGGGATCTTTAACTGATAGACCTGAAGGCATTTAAAATAAGTCCTGACAGCCATAGCTTCCTCTGTCATGTGGATGGAACAGGAGGTGAGTATCAGAGGGTTTCTGTCTGTGTGTGTATGTCTCTGTGTGAGTACAGTTGGAATCCCAGTGCCAGTTTTGTTCGATGAACCACCCTCCATCACCCCCACCCATTCCTGAACCATCTAGACTGAAGCAGACTCCAGGACCAGGGCCTGTCCCTCATGGGTGAGAGGGAATGTGTGAAACCATAGAGAAAGCTGGAACCCACTGGAATAGTATCCCTTCCTCAGTCTCTCCATGTCTTTCCTTAACTTCTGTCTGTTTCTCTCGGATTCTCTCTGACTCTTCTTTCCCCTTTCCTCACTCTGTCTCTCTCCTTCTTTTCCACCTCCAACGTTCTGTTCTGTGGGTTCAGGTACATAATTGTTTGAAGTTTGCATCACAGGGTGGTTAAAAAGACAATCAGCACATTTGCCTCATTGCTCAGTTCTTTGTGTATAGGAGTTGGGACGTTACGTTGAGCTTGCATGGGACATTGGCGAGGCCTCTTCTGGAGGATTGTGTCCAGTTCTAGTCACCAATGTAATGGAAAGGATATTATTAAGCTGGGGAATGTTCCAAAAAGATTTACTCAGATGTTGCTGGCTATGGAGGATTGGGGTTATAAGGAGGGGTAGGATAGGCCCGGATTTAGTTATTGGAGTGTAGGAGATTGAGAGGTGACCTTAGAGCTTATAAAATCATGAGAGGAATGGGTCAAGTTAATGGTATATTTTCCCCAGGACAGAGGATTCCAAGACGAGGGGTACAATTTTTAAAGTGAGAGGGAAGAGATATTAGAAAGACAAGAGGGGCTTTTTATTTAACAGAGAGTGGTTTGCAAATGCAAAGAACTTCCTGAGGAAGTGGTGAATAAATGCTGGCCAGTGACAACATTTAAAGGATATCAATAATTACATGAATAGGAAATATCTGGAGTGATATAGGCCAAGAGCAGGCAAGTGGAACTAATTGAGTTTGGGATTATGTTTGGCATAGGAGAAAGTGAGGACTGCAGATGCTGGAGATCAGAGATTAAAAATGTGTCGCTGGAAAAGCGTAGCAGGTCAGGCAGCATCAAAGGAACAGAGAATCGACGTTTCGGGCATAAGCCCTTCTTCAGGAATGAGGAGGGTGTGCCAAGCAGGCTAAGATAAAAGATAGGGAGGAGGGACTTGGGGGAGAGGCGTTAGGAATACAATAGGTGGAAGGAGGTTAAGGTGAGGGTGATAGGCCAGAGAGGGGGGTGGGGGCAGAGAGGTCGTGAAGAAGATTGCAGATCAAGAAGGCGGTGCTGAGCCTGCGGGTTGGGACTGAGAAAAGGTGGGGAGAGGGGAAATGAGAAAGCTGGAGAAATCTGAATTCATCCCTTGTGCTTGGAGGGTTCCTAGGCAGAAGATGAGGCGCTCTTTCCAGGCGCCGTGTTGCCATGGTCTGGCGATGGAGGAGGCCAAGGACCTGTATGTCCTTGGCGGAGTGGGAGAGGGAGGTTGGGTTGGTTGATGCGGGTATCCCAGAGGTGTTCTCTGAAAAGTTCCGCAAGTAGGCAGCCTGTCTCCCCAATATATAGTAGACCACATCGGGTGCAGAGGAAGCAGTAAATGATGTGTGTGGAGGTGCAGATGATTTTCTGACCGATATGGAAGGACCCCTTGGGGCCTTGGAGGGAATTGAGGGGGGAGGTGTGGGCGCAAGTTTTGCATTTTTTGCGGTTGCAGGGGAAGGTGCCGGGAGTGGAGGTTGGGTTGGTAGGGGGTGTGGATCTGATGAGGGAGTTGCGGAGGGAGTGGTCTTTCCAGAAAGCTGATGATGGTGGGGTCTGTTTGGAGATGCCGGAAATGACAAAGGATGATACGATGTATCTGGAGGTTGGTGGGGTGGTAGGTGAGTACCAGTGGGGTTCTGTCCTGGTGGTGATTGGAGAGGCGGGGTTAAAGGGCAGAGGAGCGGGAAGTGGAGGAAATGCGGTGGAGAGCATCGTCAACCACGTCTGAGGGGAAATTGCGGTCTTTGAAGAAGGAGGCCATCTGGGTTGTTCGGTATTGAAATTGGTCCTTCTGGGAGCAGATGCAGCGAAGGCGAAGGAATTGGGAATATGGGATGGCGTTTTTACAGGGGGCAGAGTGGGAGGAGGTGTAATCTAGGTGGGAGTCAGTTGATTTATAGTAAACGTCTGTGTTGAGTCGGTCATCCGAGATAGAAATGGAGAGGTCTAGAAAGGGGAGGGAGGAGTCTGAGATGGACCAGGTAAATTTGAGGTCAGGGTGTTAGTAAAGTGGATGAACTGTTCAATCTCCTCATGGGAGCACGAGGTAGCACCGATACCATCATTGATGTGGCGGAGGAAAAGGTGGGGAATGGTGCCAGTGTAGTTGCGGAAGATGGGCTGTTCCACATATCCAGCGAAGAGGCAGGCATAGCTGGGGCCCATGTGGGTGCCCATGGCTACTCCTTCGGTTTGGAGGAAGTGGCAGGATTGGAAAGAGAAGTTGTTCAGGGTGAAGACCAGTTCAGTCAGTCGAAGGAGGGTGTCAGTGGAAGGGTACTGGTTGGTTCGGCGGGAAAGGAAGAAGCGGAGGGCTTTGAGGCCTTCGTGATGGGGGTTGGAGGTGTATAGGTACTGGATGTCCATGGTGAAGATAAGGCGTTGGAGGCCGGGGAAGCGAAAATCATGGAGGAGGTGGAGGGCGTGGGTGGTGTCCCGAACGTAGGTAGGGGGTTCTTGGACTAAAGAGGATAGGATTGTGTCAAGATATGCAGAAATGGGTTCGGTGGGGCAGGAGCAGGCTGAGACAATGTGCTCCTGTCCCACCGAACTCATTTCTGCATACCTTGACACAGTCCTGTCCCCCTTAGTCCAAGAACTCCCCACCTACGTTTGGGACACCACCCACGCCCTCCAGCTCCCCCATGATTTTCGCTTCCCCGGTCCCCAATGCCTTATCTTTACCATCGACATCCAGTCCCTATACACTTTCATCCCCTGTCACTAAGGCCTCAAAGCCCTCAGCTTCTTCCTTTCCTGCCAAACCAACTGACACCGTCCTTCGACTGACTGAACTGGTCTTCACTCTGAACAACTTCTCTTTCCAATCCTCCCACTTCCTCCAAACCAAAGGAGTAGCCATGGGCACCCACATGGGCCCCAGCTATGCCTGCCTCTTTGCTGGATTTGTGGAACAGTCCATCTTCCACAGCTACACTGGCACCACCCCCACCGTTTCCTCCGCTACATCGATGACTGTATCGGCGCTACCTCGTGCTCCCACGAGGAGGTTGAACAGTTCATCCACTTTACTAACACCTTCCACCCTGACCTCAAATTTACCTGGACTATCTCAGACTCTTCCCTCCCCTTCCTAGACCTCTCCATTTCTATCTCAGACGACTGACTCAACACAGACATTTACTATAAATCGACTGACTCCCACAGCTACCTAGATTACACCTCCTCCCACCCTGCCCCCTGTAAAAACGCCATCCCATATTCCCAATTCCTTCGCCTTCGCCACATCTGCTCCCAGGAGGACCAATTCCAATACTAAACAACCCTCCTTCTTCAAAGACCGCAATTTCCCCTCAGACGTGGTTGACGATGCTCTCCACCGCATCTCCTCCACTTCCCATTCCTCCACCCTTGAACCCCGCCCCTCCAATCGCCACCAGGTCAGAACCCCACTGTCCTCACCTACCACCCCACCAACCTCCAGATACATCGTATCATCCTTTGTCATTTCCCCCACCTCCAAACAGACCCCACCACCAAGGATCTATTTCCCTCCCCACCCCTACAGCATTCTGGAAAGACCACCCCCTCGGTGACTCCCTCGTCAGGTCCACACCCCCCACCAACCCAACCTCCACTCCCAGCACCTTCCCCTGCAACCGCAAGAAATGCAAAACTTGCGCCCACACCTCCCCCCTCACTTCCCTCCAAGGCCCCAAGGGATCCTTCCATATCCACCACAAATTCACCTGCACCTCCACACATATAATTTACTGCATCCGCTGCACCCGATGTGGCCTCCTATACAATGGGGAGACAGGCCACCTACTTGCGGAATGTTTCAGAGAAACCTCTGGGACACCCGCACCAACCAACCGAACCACCCCATGGCTGCACACTTTAACTCCCTCTCCCACTCTGCCAAGGATATGCAAGTCCTTGGCCTCCTTTATCGCCAGACCATAGCAACACGACGGCTGGAGGAAGAGCGCCTCATCTTCCGCCTAGGAATCCTCCAACCACAAGGGATGAATTCAGACTTCTCCAGCTTTCTCATTTCCCCTCCCCCCACCCTTTCTCAGTCCCAACCCTTGGACTCAGCACCACCTTCTTGACCTGCAGTCTCCTTCGCGACCTCTCTGCCCCCACCCCCTCACCTTAACCTCCTTCCACCTATCGTATTCCCAACACCTCTCCCCCAAGTCCCTCCTCCCTACCTTTTATCTTAGCCTGCTTGGCACACCCTCCTCATTCCTGAAGAAGGGCTTATGCCCGAAATGTCGATTCTCCTGTTCCTTTGATGCTGCCTGATCTGCTGCGCTTTTCCAGCAACACATTTTTAAATTATGTTTGGCATAGATTGGTTGGTTCAAAGGATCTATTTCTGTACTGGCTGACACGGTTCTGTGTATCTCACTCTCTCCCACCCTGTCTTGGTTCCTCAGCCTGCCTGCCTGTCACTTTCTTTTGCATTTCTGGCTTTAACCTTACTTTTCTGCCTATTCTTTCACATTCTTTATTTCTTCATTTCTCTGTCTTTTAGTTTCTCTTTTTGTCCTTTTTTAAAAATCTCCTCTCTTTCCTCCTCCATCCCTCTGCAGAACACCTCCTCTCCAGGTTTTTGTCTCCACCATCTCTTTTTGGTCTGTCTGTTTTCTCCCCCAGCCACCACCCCCATATCCTTTGTTTCGCTATTTTATTCTTGTCTCTTTTTAGTCTCCTTTTCTTACCTGTCTTTCTTTTTTAATGTTTGCTGTCGTTTTATTCCCCTAATTCTCCAGTCTCTTTTCTTTCCTGTTTCTCTGCAGAACCCCCACCCCCAAGAAGGTTTTTCAGGCCGTCCACAATTATGCACTCCCCATAGTCTTCAGACTATAGCGGGTCCACACAGGGGAGAGGCTGCTCACCTGCTGTCAGTGCAGGAAGGGATATACCCACTCCTCCCACCTGCAGAGGCACCAGTGAGCTCACGTGCAATCGCAGGTGTCTTGAAGGAGTGATGGCTGAATTCCATTATCGACTGGATGGTCAACCCAGTTTTGAGGACTCCCATGTTTGAACCCAGCCGCAGCAGATAGCAGAATTGGAATTCGGTCAGAAATCTGGAGTTCAAACTCTAACGATGAAACCATTTTCGGGGGGGGGGGGCGGGGGAAGAAAACCATCTGATTCACTCATGACCTTTTTAGGGAAGGAAAGAGCAGTTGCGGGAAAGGATTCACTCAGTTGTCCCAGCTGCATCCTTTACCAGGGCTGGCCTACACATGGTGCCAGACCCACAGCAGTTGATTGCCCTCCCCACCAGCAAATGAGTGAGGACACATTAGATACAGGGTTGAAAGTGCTGAATGAGGCAATACTTCCTATGGGTTAAGGCTGTACCAAGGATCCAATTACAATGGGGCAACTCAATGCTGACCAATAGTAAAGGAGGTGGCGTGGCATGGGGTGGGATGGGTGGTTTGACCTAGAGTTTTTTTAGATTAGATTAGACTTACAGTGTGGAAACAGGCCCTTCGGCCCAACAAGTCCACACCGACCCGCCGAAGCACAACCCACCCATACCCTTACATTTACCCCTTACCTAACACTACGGGCAATTTAGCATGGCCAATTCACCTGACCCGCACATCTTTGTGACTGTGGGAGGAAACCGGAGCACCCGGAGGAAACCCACGCAGACACGGGGAGAACGTGCAAACTCCACACAGTCAGTCGCCTGAGTCGGGAATTGAACCCGGGTCTCTGGTGCTGTGAGGCAGCAGTGCTAACCACTGTGCCACCGTGCCGCCGTGTTTTGTTTTTATAAAAAGCTAGTTTTTGTGCGCTTTTTTGCTGGAGAGATTTGAAGCTGTAACGAAGTTGGGTCGCAATAAAAGTTACCTGAACTTACCACCAGGCTCAGACTCTCATTAAAAGCTGAGAAATCCAACAGGGTTTTGTTTTAAAGCTGCTCATTTCTTTTTGCCTGCAGCGCTAAGTTTCCAATCTCGTGTATCAGAAGGAGCATTGAGTGAGTAGTTAGTATCGTTAGAAGTTCTAAATTTTTCATGACTGCAGGTTCATCATTTCATCAGCCTTATAAAGTTTACTGGCAGCAGCTGGAAGTGTGGGCTGTGTTCAGTAGAAATAAAGTTCAAAAATCACACAACTCCAGCTTGTAGTCCAACAGATTTATTTGGAGCACTACTTCTTCAACAGTTGGCTGTGGAGCAGGGTCAAAAGACACAGAATTTACAGCAATATATCAGTGTCATGCAACTGAAGTGATATTTTGAACAAACCTAGATTGTTAAGTTTTTTATCTTTTAAAATGGGCTCCAGGTTTCAGTTCATTTATATGTAAATCCCAGAACTACTTTTAAGTCACATTCTCCTTTTAAATTAGGTTCGAGTCGACCTGTATCGCAATCTTGAGTCAGACTGGTTCTATTCCAAAGTAGGAATTTACAAAATATTACATGGATTGACTACCTGCAGTATGTTTTGAGCAAAATAGAATGCATCTGCAAATGCAAATTCACCCCATAGACTTATATGTATGTGCACATGTATGTGAGAAAGTGTGTGTTTGCGTGTGTGCATGCTTGGTAAAGTGTGAGAGAGATTAAGTACAAGCCTGTGAGAGGGTGTCAGCGTGGAGGGGCGCATGTGTGTGTGTCTGAGAGAGAGCATGTGTATGAGAGAGGGTCTGTGTGAGTATGTGTGTATGTGAAAGTGTATAGTGCAGTGGGTCATCTGCCGTGTGACATGAACCCAAGGTCCCAGTTGAGGCCATCCTGGGTTCCAGCCTCTGCACAGCCACTAGAAACGATGAAGCAGTTACAGAACACACATTGGAGAGGGGTGGGTGCGATTTTTCTTTCGATTCGGAGAAGGTGGGAGCCTCTGGATGCTGTGATCCAGGGCAAACACATGCTGGAGGACCTTCGGCTCAGAGAGATGGAGCTGGAAACCAGGCTGCAGACACTTGGTGGGGGGAAAGGGGGAAAATTAACCAGACACTTTATTCTGGAGACGGCCATTCCCCTCTGGAGAGAGCCTTCTGATTGGGTCAGTGGGCAGGGTTAGGACTGTGTGAGCGCTGGTCAGGCAGGTAAAGGGGATCTGAGAAAGGGCTGCAAGGGAGAGGAGCAAACTGGCTGGGTGGTGGGAGTAAGAACAAAATTGAGGAAATGGAGGTGGTCACAGGGACAAGGATTGTCTCCGTTTTCTGCAGATGGCACCAGGAAGCCAGGTGGCATCGGTGTCTGGCGCCAGGATTCAGGAACCAATGTGTTCAGGGCCACAGAATTGGAAAGGGGGGTTGCAGTGGGTGTGGTCCAACAATATCAGGAGGGGAGAGCCTTTGCTGAGGGCACGCGAGAAGTTGGAAGCTACAAAGGCAACACAAAACCTCTCAACTCTGGGAGGCATGGTTGTTCAGTGGTTAGCACTGCCTCACCGCGCCAGAGTCCTAGGGTCGATTCCACCCTCAGGTGACTCAAAAGGTAGAAGGAGGAAATATGAACTTGCACTCCAAAGTTTCTTTGTTCAGTAATACTCCCTAGGACCTTACTATTAAGTGTATAAGTCCTGATATGATTTGCATTTCTAAAATGCAGCACCTCACATTTATCTGAATTAAACTCCATCTGCCATTCCTTAGCCCATTGGCCCATCTGATCAAGATCCCATTGTACTCTAAGGTAACCTTCTTTGCTGTCCACTGAACCTCCAATTTTGATGTCATCTGCAAACTCACTAACTATACCTCCAATGTTCACATCCAAATCATTTAAGTAAATGACGGAAAAGTAGTGGACTCAGCACTTGTGGCACACCACTGGTCACAGGCCTCCAGTCTGAAAAGCAACCCTCCACCCCCACCCTCTGTCTTCTACCTTCAAGCCAGTTCTGTATCCGTTTGACTAGTTCTTCCTGGACTTCAAGAGGTCTTACCTTGCAAACCATGAGGAACCTTGTTGAACGCCTGACTGAAGACTGACACCCACCACTCCTCCCGCGTCAATCCTCTATGTTACTTCAAAAAAAACTCGGTCAAGTTCTTGAGATATGATTTCCCATGCACAAAGCTATGTTGACTATACCTAATCAGTCCTTGCCTTTCCAAATACATGTAAATCCTGTTTCTCAGGATTCCCTCCAACAACTGATGTCAGGCTCACCGAACTATAGTTCCTGGCTTTTCCTTACCACCTTTCTTAAATAGTGGCACATTAGCTAACCTACAGTCTTCTGGAACTTCACCTGTGACTATTGATGATACAAATATCTCAGCAAGGAGACCAGCTATCACTCCCTGGCTTCCACAATGTTCTGTGATACACCTGATTCGTCTTGTTGATTTATTCACTTTTATACGTTTCAAGACATCCAGTACCACCAATGTAATATGGACATTGTTCAAGATGTCACCATCTTTATCCCCACATTCTATACCTTCCACATCCTTCTGTAAAATACTGATGAAAAATATTCATTTAGTTTCTCCCACATCTCCTGCACCTCCACACACAAGCTGCCTTGCTGATGTTTGAGGGGTCCTATTCTCTCCCTATTTACCATTTTGATTCTCCTTAATCCTATTTGCCAAAGCTATCTCATGTCCCCTTTTCACCCTCCTGATTTCCGTCAACTATATTCCTACTGCCTTTATACTCTTGTAAGAATTTGTTCGACTTCTCCTGTCTATGCTTGTCATATGCTTCCTTCTTTTTATTAACCAAAACCTCAATTTCTCTAGTCATCCAGCATTCCCTTCACCTACTAGCCTTTACTTTCAGTCGAAACAGGAATATACTGTCTCTGAATTCTCGTTATTGCATTTTTGAAGGCTTCCCATTTTTCCTTTACCTGAGAACATCGGCCCCAATCAGCTTTTGAAAGTTCTTGTCTAATACCATCAAAATTAGCCTTCCTCCAATTTCGAATTTCAACTTTTAGATCCAGTCTATCCTTTTCCATCACTATTTTAAATCTAATAGAATTATGGTCACTGGCACCTGTCCTGCCATATTTCCCAAAAGTAGCTCAAGTTTTGCACCTTCGCTCATCGGAACGTGCATGTACTGAATCAGAAAATTTTAGCTGACAGTCCTGTCCATCCATGAGCCACGTTTCTGCAATTTCATCAGCCTTCCCTATTAGGCCTCTTGCATTGAAATAAATGCAGAACAATTGATCAGTCCTACCTTATTCTCTGCTTTATTCCTTACTGCCCTGACTGTTTGACTCACTCCCTTTCCCAACTGTACGAATCTCAGATTAATCTCTTTCCTCACTATTTCCCTGGGACCCATCTCCCATCTTACTCAGTCAGCAACTTTACTGGCTTTCTTTTTGCAAGCAGTCTTGATATTTTATTTTCATACCTTGATTCAGCAGCTTTGTCAGCAGCTTATTCCAGGTTATTGTCACCTAAATGAAGTTTCCCTCCATACACAGCTGCATTAGGGTTTTCAGGTTTCTAGGTCCTGGATAATGTGTGATCATTGGTTCTTCCAGCCTGCTGACCCACCATTGGGCCCAGACTGGGAGGGGCCATTCAACTGCTCTCAGTGCGGGAAGGACTTCACCCGCTCCTACCACCTGCAGAGGCACCAGCGAGTTCACGTGCCATCGTAGGAGGATTGAAGGAGCCATGGCTGAGTGCCATTATCGACTGGATGATCAATCCAGTTCCAGGTTCGAATCCCGCCTTGGCAGATTGCAGAATTGAAATTTGGTCAGAAATCTGGAGTTCAGAATCTAACGATGAAACTATTTTCAGGAGGAAAAACAACCCCATCTGATTCACCCATGTCCTTTTTAGGGAAGAAAAGTGCCATTGCAGGAAAGGATTCACTCAGTCGTCCCAGCTGCATCCTTTACCTGGTCTTGCCTACACGCAACTCCTGACCCACCCTCCTGCCAATAAGTGGGAGAAACTAACTTGGATACAGTGTGCAGGCTGAAATTGCTGAGTGAGGCAATACTTCCTACGAGTTAAGGCTGTATCAAGGATCGAATTACAAAGGGACAACTCAGTGCTGACCAATAGTAAAGGAAGTGAGGGATGGGGAGTGTGTGCACTTTGACCTTGAGCTGTTTTAAAAAGAAATAAGCTACTTTTCACATACCTTTGCTGGGTAGATCTGAAGCTGTAACAAAGTTGGGTCTCAATAAAGGTTACCTGAATTCACCGTCTGACTCATTAATAGGTGCAAGATCCGAAAGTTTTTGTTTTAAAGCAGCTAATTTCTTTCAGCCTCCAGCACTAAGTTTCCAATGTCGTATATCAGAAGAAGCAGTGAATGAGTAGTTAATATTGTTAGAAATTGTAATTTTTTAGGACTGTAGGTTCATCATTTCATCAGCATTGTAAGGTTTACTGGCAGCAGTGGGAGGTGTGGCTGAGTTCACTAGAAACAAAGATTAAAAGTCACACAACATCAGGTTATAGTCCAACTGGTTTATTTGGAAGCACAAGCCTTTGGAGCACTGCTCCTTCATCAGGTAGTTGTGGAGCAGGATCATAACACATAGAATTTGTAGCAAGAGATTAGTGTCATGCAACTGAATTGAACAAACCTAGATTATTGTTAAGTCTTTCATCTTTTAGAATGGGTTGCAGATTTCAGTTCATTAGTATGGAAATCCCAGAATGACTTTTAAGTAATATTCTTGATGCAACTTAAAGGTGACATTTCAGCTCAGTCAATGCATAAAAGGTGTGAGGTTAGAGTCTCTGCATCCCAATCTTGAAACAGACTGATTCTATTTCCAAAGTAGGAATTTATAAAATATTACATGGATTGACTGCCAGCAGATTGTGTGCTTTTTGAACAAATAGAATGTATCTGCAAATTCACCCATAGACTTTTTTGTGTGCGCGCGTGGGTGCATCTGAGCAAAATTGAACGTATCTGCAAATATAATTTTGCAAACTCTGGCTCGAAGTAGAAGACAGAGGGTTGTGGTGAAGCGGTGCTTTTCAGACTGGAGGCCTGTGACCACAAGAATCAGTGCTGGGTCCATTACTTTTCATTGTTAATATAAATGATTTGGATGTGAACATAGGTATAATAAGTTTGCAGATCACACCAAAGTTGGAAGCGTAGTGGACAGCAAAGGAGGTTACCTCTGAGTACAGCATGATCAGATGGGCCAATGGGCTGAGGAGTGGCAGATGGAGTTTAATTTAGATAAATGTGAGGTGCTGCATTTTCGAAAAACAACTCAGAGCAGAACTTATACACTTAATGGTAAGGTCCCAGGGAGTGTTGCTGAACCAAGAGACCTTGCAGTTCAGGATCATAGTTCCTTGAAAGTGCAGTTGCAGGTGGATAGGATAGTGAAGAAAACATTTGGTATGTTTTGGTTTATTGGTCAGAGCATGGAGTATAGGAGTTGGGAGGTCATGTTGCGGCTGTACAGGACATTGGTTAGGCCACACTTGGAATATTGTGTGCAATTCTGGTGTCCTTCCTAACAGAAGTATGTTGTGAAACTGGAAAGGGTTCAGAAAAGATTTACAGGACGTTGCCAGTGTATGAGAATTTGAGCTGAATCGGCTGAGGCTGTTTTCCCTGGGGGGGTTGGAGGCTGAGGTTTATAAAATCATGAATGACATAATAAATAAGCAAAATCTTTTCCCTGGGGTGGGGGAGTCCAGAACCAGAGGGGCATTGATTTAGGGTGAGAGGGGAAAGATATAAAAGGGACCTAAGGGGCAACTTTTTCACGCAGAGGGTGGTGCATTTATGGAATGAGCTGCCAGAGGAAGTGGTGGAGGCTAGTACAATTACAGCATTTAAAAGGCATCTGGATGGATATATGAATAAGAAAGGTTTAGAGAGTATGGGCCAAGTGCTAGCAAATGGGACTAGATTAGATTAGGATATCTGGTAAGCATGGACAAGTTGGACCAAAGGGTCTGTTTCCATGCTGTACATCTGTGATTCCAAATGCAAATTTGGACGTGAGTGTTCACACACATGTGCACATGAGGTTGTGCGTGAGTGTGCATAACAGAGTTTGTATTTTTCGTGTGCGCATGCTTGGTAAAGTGAGAATATGATGGAGTATAAGCCTGTGAGAGGGTGAGAGGGTGTGTGTTTGAGAGACAACATGAATATGAGAGAGATAGGAATAGGGTTGCATTTTGGTAAAACAAACAAGGGCAGGAATTATGCAGTTAATGGTAGAGTCTTGGGTGTCGTGGAAGAGAGAGACCTGGGAGAGGTTCAGGTACATAGTTCTGTCAAAGTTACATCACTGGTAAGAAAGTGTTTAGCACACTTCTGTTCATTGTTCACACTATTGAGTATGTTGAGCTGTCCAGAATGTTGCTGAGGCCACTTTTAGAGGACTGAGTACAGTTCTGGTCACACCGTTAAAGAAAGAATACTATTAGAGGGGGTTCGGAAAAGATTTACCAGGATGTTGCCAAGACTGGAGGTTGGAGTTACAAGGAGGCTGGGACTTTTTTCACTGCAGTGTAGGAAGTGGAGGGGAGATCTTATAGAGCGTCATAAAATCATGAGTGGTGTAGGTAAGGAGAATAGCAGAGGTCTCTTCCTTAGCGTAGGGGAGTTCAAAACTAGGGGACATAGGTTTTCATGTGAGAGGAGAGAGATTTAAAAGGAACCTGAGGGTCTACTTTTTTTTTACAGTTTGTGAATGAATGAACTTCCAGAGGAAGTGGTAGACATAGGTACACTTAGAATTTTTAAAAGATATTTGGATGGGCACGTGAATGGAAAGGTTTAGACGGATATGGGCCAAATGCAGCCAAGTTTAGTTTGAGAATCTTGATCGACTCAGAATAGTTGGACCATGCTGTCTGATTCTATGACACTAAGAACCAGAAGGGATTTTATTGAAACCAATAGAATTCTGAAAGGGGATAGATACAGAAAAAATGCTCCTTCGGGGTATCATAGAATCCTTACAGTGTGGGGATAGACCATTTGACCCACCGAATCCTTTACCGACCCTTAGAAGAGCATCCCATCCAAACCCACCTCCGACTGTGTACTTCCCGTAGCCAATGAAATTTGAATTAACTTACACATTCCTGGACTCGAGTATGGCCAATCCAACCCAGGAGGTTCAAGTGTGTCAGCAGCAATCATTTCAAGCATTGCTGGTTTCCTTGGATGCAGAGAAGGCATTTGACCAGGTGGAGTGGCTACATCTTTTTATAGGTAAAAACAAGGACTGCAGATGCAGGAAACCAGAGTCTAAATTAGAGTGGTGCTGGAAAAGCACACTGCTGTTCTTTTCCAGCACCACTCATATCTTTTTATACCCTGGAGCGGTTTGGTCTGGGTGAAGTGTCTACTAGATGGATAAAGGCCCTTTACAATGATCCTCTAGCAGCGTTTCTCACCAACAGCGTATGGGTCCAGTAATTTTAACATTGGTAGGGTCACTCGGCAAGGCTGTCCCCTTTCACCGTTACTTTTCACATTGGTGATTGACCCACTGGTAGAGGCTATTTGTAGGGACCCTAACATAGTTGCTCCAGAGGTGGGATCAAAGGTACATAAGATCACATCATATGCGGATGATGTTCTTACTTTTCTTTTGTACCCAGCTGTTTCAGTACCCCATTTGATAGTGTATGAATTCATTTGGCTCTCGCAGGTTATAAGATTAATTTTTCAAACTTGGAGGCTTTGCCTATGGGGGGTCTTGAGGAAATACTTGACTTTGAGGGTGGGTTTCCCTTTACTTAGGGAGGTTTTCTTTACTTAGGCCTACCCGTTACACCTGTCTTTGATCGGTTATTTAAGGCTGATTTTGTCCACTTGTTTGACAAGATTAAATAAGATCTTCAAAGAGGAGGGGGGGTCCCCTTCCGATATCATGATTAGGTAAAGTGGTCCTATCAAAAGAAATGTTCTTCCTTGCTTATTATCCTCTCTGTAGATGCTCCCTTTGCTTATGGAATGGTTGGTTTAATTCTTTTATTTGGTACCATAGACAGCCCTTATTAAGCTAGCAAACCTAAAATAACCCAGGGATTTTTTTTTTGGGGGGGGGGGGGAAGAAAGACTTCCAACTATCAGAAGATATTGTTTAGGCTCCCTTCTATCTTTTGCAAATGATTGGGCATGTGAGGACTCAGTGTTGATATGGCTGGACATTGAGGCCTCTCAGGCAAAATGTCCTCTTATCAACCTGTTGTTTTTAAACAAAATGAGGACAGTTGTGAAACATTGCCGTAATCCAATAGTTACTAATACTGTCAAAGCATGGAGGGGAAACAAGGCAGATGAAAGGTAATATGTCTAAAACTTTTTCCTACTCCCACAATTGGTATGCCGGATTTCCAGCCAGGGATAACGGATCCCAGGTTTAAACTTTGGGTGCTTAGGGGAGTTTCTTGTTTGGGTGATTTGTTTGAGGGTGAAACGATGATGTCCTTTGATCAAATAATTCGTAAATATCGAGTAAGGACCACTTCTGTTTCTTTCAGATTAGAGATTTTATTCGAAAAGAGACTTTGCTTTTAGCTGAGTGTTATGGATCTGATTGGAACACACTGAGTACTCTTTATCATCTGTTGGGGGGAGGTTTGTCAGATGACATCAAATGACTACGTGAAGTCTGGGATAGAGAGTTCGGAGTTGAGCTTACTTCAGAAACATGGGAGGATATTTGTGAGAATGCGAGGAAGATTGCGATCTGTAATAGGACCCAGGCTATGCAGTTAAAGACTCTTCATAGGGTTCATCTGGTTCAGATCATCTCGCAAAATTTAAGGAGGGAGCATCTTCAAGGTGCCCCCCTGTGTAAAATAAGCACAGGGACCCTCGCTCATTGCTTGTGGTCCTATCACAAGCCTTGCATGTATTGGAGTGCTGTGGCACTAGTAAAGGGTCTTGGGGACCAAAGTTAAGGTGGACCTGGTCTCTCTTCTCCTGGGGTTGCCAAATTTATCTTCGCTAGATGTACCTTGGTGAAAGCTTTTTAACATCCTCACTGTTTGTGCGAGGAAGAACATTCTAACGGGCTGGGTGTCTGTGAATCCCCAGAGTCTGTCGGGGTAGCATAAGTTAATTATGGAACACGTTCTTTTGGACTTTCCCACAACTATGGTGTTCGAAAAATGGAAAACTTTAATAAGATATGGCAGCACTTTTTGAATTACCTGGAAGCTGACTTGTCTGCCATTTTAATTAGGGCCTTTGTTTAGCCATGATGTGAACGTGATGCCCCGAGAGGAAGAATTTCGAACAAATGTTGGTGTAAGAACTGATGCTCTTGAAAGTTGAGAGCTACTGTCGTGTTGCGCCGAGCAGCAATATTTATTTATTCGAAAAGAGACTTTGCTTTTAGCCGAGTGTTATAGATCTGATTGGAACACACTGAGTACTCTCTATCAGGTTTAATTTGTTTCATAGAGTAGTGCAGTAGTTGCTTTACTGTTATGTTATATATTTGTTTGGTAATTTTATAATTTTGTAAAGAGAAAGTTTTCCATAAAAATATGTTTTAAAGTCTAATGCTTCGTGCCTGTGACACTGTTCTCAGTCAAGGATAGATTCCCCATCACCACCAATTAAGGAAACTGCCAACATCCAGAGCAGTAGAGAAACATCTGCTGTATTTAAGAGGGGACTCCGGAGACGGACCGTTTATTACGACGACTACTGTACACCCAACACACATTAGGAAATAGACACCTGATTTTTTTTTTGCAAATCCAGCTAGAACATGAATTACAATTTATATTTTGGATGAACAGGACGATTGTGAACAAGTTACAAGGGATTATGATTAAAAAGGGTTACAGGAAAGGTCGTAAAGTTTCATGGATCAGATTCAGATTAAAATACCCGTGAATGGCCTCTCTCTCTCACCCACCAAAACAATATCTTGTTGAATGCAGTCGGACATCTCTTACTTTCGTTTAGACCTTTATCCCGCCCGGATCCAACACCAGGACCGGCTTCTCGGACCTTCCTCCAGCTCCGGGGGGTTGTTGTTGAGCTGCTGAAGCCGCGGGCGCCGGCTCTCTCTCCTCCACCGCCGACATTTTTAATTTGTTTCTCCCGTTCACCCGGTAACCGTCACCTCCCCCTTCCCGGGCCCCGGGAATTGTACACAAATAAACAATAAACACCACCGGGGACTGTTTTCTCTTCTTCACAACTTTTGCTTGAAAAGTTCCGACTTTAATTTGAAATGTATTTTAAAGGTATTTTCTGAGGTAAACGATGCCTGTCTGCCCCCCTCCCGCCCGCTGAGGTCGATGAGAAATCCGCAGCCTCGCGCCGCCATCTTTGTTTTTCTTCTTCTTTCCGTCTCCCCCTTCAGTGACGCGCGTCATCCACGCTCCCCCCTCCAATCAGAGCCCACCTTATTCCACCTGACCAATGGCTGCCGGCGTTACGGTCCCTGTTTGTTCCGTCCCACCGAATGTCCCTCTCCGATTAGTCCGCACCGACCGCACGCTGTGGGACTGACGGGGAAGTTCATGCGTACGTCAGTGTCCCCGCCCCTTTCCCTTCCCATTCATAAGACCAGAAGACCTAGGAGTGGAAGTAAGGCCATTCGGCCCATCGAATCCACTCCACCATTCAATCATGGCTGATGGGCATTTCAACTTCACTTACCAGCATCCTCCCCGTAGCCCTTAATTCCTCGTGACTATCAATCTCTGCCTTGAAGACATTTAACATCCCGGCCTTCACTGCACTCTGTGACAATGAATTCCACAGGCCCATCACTCTCTGGCTGAAGAAATGTCTCCACATTTCTGTTCTGAATTGACCCCCTCTAATTCCAAGGCTGTGTCCACGGATCCTAGTCTCCTCACCTAATGGAAACAATTTCCTAGTGTCCACCCTTTCCAAGCCATGTATTATCTTGTAAGTTTCTATTAAATCTCCCCTTAATCTTCTAAACTCCAATGAATACAATCCCAGGATCCTAAAGTCTCAGTAGCACAACAGTGCTTTTATATTCCAACCCTCATTCATTCAACAGTTAATGACAATGGGCTCTGGGGGTAGGAGGAGGTGACCCATATTGAGGTGGAAGGTGTTCACCTTCACTCAACAAAAGAGGACTTGTTTACTACAGAGGTTTTTTTGTGGCACAGTGGTAGTGTCCCTACCTCTGATCCTGACGCCCAAGTTCAAATCCCACTGCTCCAGCAATGTTTAATAACATACTCAATCATTTTTTTGTCATAAGTGACACGACACTCAGGTTACAGTCCAATAGATTTATTTAAAGCACAAGCTCTTGGATCATTGCCCCTTCATTGGTGAAATCATGAAAACAGCGAAGGAAAGAGCATTCAGGTAAATGATCAGGCCATGGATGGTGATGAAAGACAGAGCATCACAATGGTCAATTACCAACTCCCATTCTTATTTCTGATCTTATTAATATACGACTGATAAAGCATTGGGGAACAAATAGCCAAATGCCTCAATTTTGTAAGTCTCCATTTTGTGATAAAGTTTGCCTTACAAAAACAGGATCTGGACCAGATGGGCCAATGGGCTGAGTGGAGATGGATTTAATTCAGATAAATGCGAGGTGCTGCATTTTGGGAAAGCAAATCTTAGCAAGACTTATACACTTAATGGTAATGTCCCAGGGAGTGTTGCTGAACAAAGAGACCTTGCAGTGCAGGTTCATAGCTCCTTGAAAGTGGAGTCGCAGGTAGATAGGATAGTGAAGAAGGTGTTTGGTATGCTGTCCTTTATTGGTCAGAGTATTGAGTACAGGAGTTGGGAGGTCATGTTGCAGCTGTGCAGGACATTGGTTAGGCCACTGTTGGAATATTGCGCGCAATTCTGGTCTCCTTTCTATCATAAAGATGTTGTAAAACTTGAAAGGGTTCAGAAAAGATTTACAAGGATGTTGCCAGGGTTGGAGGATCTGAGCTACAAGGAGAGGCTGAACAGGCTGGGGCTGTTTTCCCTGGATTGTCGGAGACTGAGGGGTAACCTTATAGAGGTTTACAAAATTATGAGGGGCATGGATAGGATAAATGGACAAAGTCTTTTCCGTGGGGTAGGGGAGTCCACAACTAGAGGGCATAGGTTTAGGGTGAGAAGGGAAAGATATAAATGAGACTTAAGGGACAACTCTTTCACGCAGAGGGTGGTACATATATGGAATGAGCTGCCAAAGGATGTGGTGGAGGCTGGTACAATTGCAACATTTAAGAAGCATTTGGATGGGTATATGAATAGGAAGGGTTTGGAAGGATATGGGCCGGGTGCTGGCAGGTGGGACTAGCTTGGGACGGGATATCTGGACGGGTTGGACCGCAGGGTTTGTTTCCATGCTGCACATCGCTATGAGTCTAAAATGGCTAAGTACATTGACCATGAGAATGAATTGAGGAATGCACAAATCTTGGCAATAACCTTGTGTCTGTCCTTTCCCAGACAGAATTTCCAGAACCTAATGAATAGAATGCTCACAGTATCTTAGATTTTAACCAGGTTGACACAAATGGCACCAGATGGAGAAAACATTAATAACCTTGTTTTAATTTATGTGAACAACACTAAATGTATTAATTATCTAGTTCATATTATGGGAACTTAATTACAGCTATCAACATTATATTGTATCAGTTAGAACATACAAAATTGTTACGCTTATAAGGAGTATAAAATATGCTGCGCTTTTGCTAAAAATCAGAGATTTTCATTAGTACATACAGGGATATCGTGATTGATACTCGATTATAGACTATTAATTTCTCGATGGCTTAATTACAATTAATTTGTAACCTATGTGTGATCTGAGAATTTCTAAGTCAACATTTTAGTGTCATGAATCTTTTTTCAACATAGGGACCGTTTCTATAGGCTGATTAAGTGACCAAAAAAGTTTTGATCGGACGCAACAGTGGTGGGGGCCCCTTAGGTATATTTCCTTAAGACCACTCCTTGTGTCCCAACAGATGATCTGCCCCTCACCTAGTACCTTGAAGGGATTGAACAAACAACCTTGACCAGGATTATAAGGTAAGAAGGTTTTTGTTTTTTATGAGGTTGCTTTAGGTTGCTACAGAGTGACCTTAGCTATTCCGTATTGTTCCTCAGATAAAACAGTTAGACTGGTGACCACAGTCAGGGAAGTGCTCCCCACTACCTGAGAAATTGGGCTTAGAGACCTGACTCCTTTGGATATGGTCAGTTAAATTTCTGAGGTTATAGAAAAAGGAAGCTGAAAATGTGTTGCTGGAAAAGCGCAGCAGGTCAGGCAGCATCCAAGGAACAGGAAATTCGACGTTTTGGGCATAAGCCCTTCATCAGGAATTGGCTTACGCCCAAAACGTCGAATTTCCTGTTCCTTGGATGCTGCCTGACCTGTTGCGCTTTTCCAGCAACACATTTTCAGCTCTGATCTCCAGCATCTGCAGACCTCACTTTCTCCTTATAGAAAAAGGAAGGCAGTCTCTGTATGTGACTATGTAAGAATGTCTCTGTAAATTTATCACTCAGTATTATTGATATGCCCGGTTGAAATTTTTTATTGTTGAGCAAGTAATGATACAGAAACAATGGGACAGTCCCTCTATGTAATTGGAAAGGAGACTCCCTTTCAGACTGAGAGAGAGAGAATACCTGATCAGAAAAATGATTTATAGGGGTTAGAGGCCCTCAGGGAAATTGGAAATTTTGGTAAGTTCTCTGTGTGAATTGGACAACTTGTTAAATTGTAATGTACAAATTAAAGGACGTCCAGTTTGACTTATTGAATGATTGTGATAGTGTGTGTGTGAGAAAGACAGCTGTCAATAGAATGGGGAACTGTTTCCAAAACTGTTACTTTGTCAACAAACAGATGAAATGGACACAAAAAACTGAGAAGCCATTTCCACCTGATGGCACATTTAATTGTGATTTCAGAAAACAATTGGCAGAAATTTTGAAAACTTCGAATATTCAAAGGAAACAGAGAGAGAGAGAGACATACACACACACACACACACACACACACACACACAGGGACAGGCTTTTGATTTAGCTCTTACTAAACTAAGTGTTAACTCTTTGTGGTCTGTTTTGAACGTACTTTTGTTTGTTGGCGGTTACATGTGGTCTGAAATAATCTTTGTTGTTTTTTGCCCCTGGAACTCAAGATCCGGGAATGTTTTGATTTAAGTCTGCATTTTGGAAAATCATGGTGATTCGTAAATGTTGTCTGTGCCTTTTAATAGTTTTGATCGTGCATGGTTAATGTTATATCCTTTTGAGGAACTTTCTACACTAATTTAAATCAATATCTGCCAGGAAAGATTGATTTTTTTTAAAAATTGGGTTGTTAAGATTGGTAAAAGTCTCTTGGAATTTGATTTTATCACATTTGGAATTCATTTTCTGGCCAGAGTAAATGACCAAATACTGTTTGAACAGATAAGCTAATTTTTCATTCCAGAAATGCAATGCCATTTGAACTAGATTTTAGATAAATGTTCTAAAATCTGAGAAAACTGATGAAGATAGGAGGGTGATGTTGAACAATTTTCAGGTATTGAAGGAGATGTGGGAATACCTGCCCTTGTATGTGTTGTTGTCGATCTATAATCGGTTATGCTATCATAATAAAAATCTCACTAGGATAGTCTTAAAAATAACTTCTCCCTTCTCTGGAAAGAAAAGTAGTCTCAGCAGACTATTAAGATGTAGTCTGTGGTATTAAGATGTAGGAATTTCAGCCTGTATTCATAGTTACGGAGAGTGATGACATCTTGACCCTTTCAGATAGGTTCATGTGCAAATAAAACATTTACTCAATATTTAATGATGATGATTATGGTAGGCAACGAAGCAGTCTTTAACATTTTATTAGTATATCTTTACAATGGAATTACTGGAATGGACAGATTGACATGAAAAGGCCAATCACAATCTGTTTGGTCAGTTGGAGATAAAATTGATTCTGTAAATTGATTTTTTCAGTTTTCAGTTTGTCCTAATTTTGCAAATGTAAAAACAGACATGATAAATCGATTATCTCAGAGGTTCTAAATTAACATGTTTGTGCTCACAGACATGAAAATATTCATTTCCTATGTGGGGCTTGGCCATTTGAATTTGTATTTCTGGGTTTGGTGCTTTTTAAAATCTGTGGAATTAATGAGGGTTAAATTGAAATTCCAGTAGTGTAAATCAGACCTACAGCATTTCAGAACACTTTAAATGGCTTTTAGTTTCTCTTTGAAGGCAGTGGCAAAGGAAATTGTAGATGTGGATTAAACAGATTTTTAATTTGTTTCCACAATGCATTATGCAGAGTCCAGATTCATCCAAGCTTTGTTAGGTAGTTTAATTAACTAACTAGGCTTATGGTTAGTGGTCCACAAAAAGTCTTGCATAAGTTTTTCAGATTAATTTTGAATTCTGTATCATATTTTGGAGAAAAACATAATCTTACAGCTGAGTGGAATTGGAGTTATTTGGATAGTGTGCACTTATTACGAAAAACTTGATACAATTTTCTGCATACGACCCTAGGCAGATTTCGTTCATTTTGTGACTTTAAAGTCTGTTTGTTATTCTTAATTAAGTGAAATGTGTCAGCCACTTGTTCAGTTTCCATCTCTCAATTAGAGTACGTGCTTATATTAGTCAATATATATTTTACACCATTTGTATTAGACCTTTTTTGATATAAAGACAAAATCAGAACTAATTGGCAAGTTTGATTGGTCTTCATACCTTTATACATTATCAGTGATCTGTGTCATTGCCTCATGGTTAATTTTAAACATAGTTGTCGTAATTAATGTTCACCTGGACCATCCCTTAAAACAAATTGAGCATTGTACATGAAATTGGCAAAGAAGGTATGACCATACAAAGAAAAGTATAGGAAGCAGAGCGAGAAAAGAAACATTAAAGGAAAGCGAAACTTTCAGTTTCCTCATGCAAAGAACTGGCACTGAAAAAGCAGCTTTAATAACCTTCTATTCTGTAGCCCTTTTGATTTAGTGTTACATGATAAACTTGCCGAACAGTACGAAAAATCTATTTATTGGAATTATGTACACTACTATTTCTGGATAGAATGGAGGCATTAATTCTCTTAAATGTTCAAATTGAATGCATTAATGACAAGTCAGAAAGGAAAAATTAAAGAATTGACATCAGAAGGTGCTAAAGAAAGGTCACTCTTGAAAAAGTGTGGCATGAACAAACAGATCAGCCAAAACAGCAGATGCTGTGGGTACATTGAAGATTTTAGGACCAAACAATACTGCAATTGAGTAACTTCTTTTAAATTTTAGAAGAATTAAAATGGAAGTGCTAAATAACTGTAAATTTTAAATTTAAACACTTTATTATACTGTATATATGACATTTAAGTATTGATTCTGTAGCCTCTGTATAGGTCAAGAAACTAGAGACCTGGGATGTGGCGTCTTGTGAACAGGCGGTAAACCTAATTTGAAAGAAAGAATTGTGAGAAATAGGGTAAATTATTAATTAAAACTGGAAGCACAAAGCCAATATTAAGTGGAAAGATCCCTTGCTGGCCAGTTGGAGAAATAATGCACGTGATAGGGGGATAGAGATATATTCAACAGATGGAACTCCCAGAAATTGGGAGATTAGATTAGATTAGATTAAATGTTAAAAGTTGGAGTGTGAATAGGTAGATGGGGGGTGAAAAAGAGAACAGGAGAAACACTAAGGACACGAAGGAAGATAAGAAAGGAATTGAAGCACAGCGCTGTAAAAATAATCTAAGTTTTACTCTGCATCCTGAGCCTATGTCTGGCATACTGACACTATTTGAGGAAGGGGATGAGACTGATGGGGATGATAGTCCCCAGCACACCCCCTAATTCTAAACTTCCTCTTTACTCAGATGATGAAGGGTCCAGTATCAGGTCACCAGCTTCACAGTCGACATCATGAGGATGAGCAGCCTAGACCATTCCCAGGGCCGTCGCAGGAAACTGAGCAAGGAGAAACCGGCCCAATTTACTCAATATGTCTGAAGGATAATACATACTCCTCAGGACTTGTTTGCTGTTTGCTATATGTTCCTGTCCCCTGAAGAATTTACCACATGGCAAGGACAGATGGGCCAAGGTGTAGAGCCAGTCCACAGTTATGACGAATTGAAGGGGAGATTCCCTCACAATGATTCCCAGGCAGATCACTTAATCCAGTCATGAGAATGAGCTTTACAACAACCTGTAAACATTAGTTACATATTGGAATGCAAACCCAAACCTGGGGAGTCGGGAGGTGATTATGGAGAATAGTTTGTTTCCTGTTACGGAACATTTGCAAGTGATCAAGCCTTTAATTGAGAAGCTAACTCCCCTTTGTTTAACGCTATGCTTTTGCAATGTATACCTCCTGGTATCGCTGACATGATCCAGATAAACAATATGAACTGGACCAGGAATTCCCTGTCGCTAATGAGGTAAGCGGTAGTCTTCTGGGATGGCCAGCACGAGCCCAAACCACGATCCGAATATGTCCAGCAACATCGTGATCCCTATACCTCATGTGCCAACCTCAACAAGGTTCATTGAGACCAGGATACCAACTGGGAGTGGAATCTACCTCAGATGCCCAAGTGACCATCACTGAGTAACCCTTCCCGATCGGAAATAATAACTTGATTTTTACAATGGTTAAGTTCAGTGACCATGGGAACAGAATGTACAGCTTTGGCAAAAAAATAGCATTTGTTTCTTTCCCATGACAGTTTTGTTGACTAGATTCCCTACAGTACAGAAACAGACCCTTCAGCCCAACAAGCCCATACTGACACTCTAAAGAGTAACCCACCCAGACCAATTCCCCATATATGCACCTAACACTATGGGCAATTGCTATAATGAAATGGCTAAAATACAGGTTGTATCCCAGGTATTAATCTATAGCTGACCTAAATAAAGCCACACAAATGGCTTTTGTTTCACTTAAGGGAAACTATACTGAAAGCATTAATTATCTGGTTCACATGCAGTGACGCAAATACAAACATGTCAGCAGCTATGCGTAATAATACTAAATTTATTAATTATCTAATGGGAACCTAATAAAAAATATTATATGATGAGAATTAGAGAAAATGAGATAACGCATATAAGGGTACAAATTACACTGTCCCTAAGATTTAGAGATCTCATTAGCATATTCAGGGATATCTATGATTGATACTCTGGATTATTGACTCTTGATATGTCACCAGCTGAATTACAATATAGTGTGTTTTTTTGTAACTTACTTGTGGTCCGAGAATTTGAGTTAACACCCAGAATTGGACTGATAGTCCAGTCAATAACGGCACTCAGCCGTAGCTCCTTCAATCCCTCTGCGATGGCAAGTGAACTCGCTGGTGCCTCTGCAGGTGGGAGGAGCGGATGAAACCCTTCCCACACTCGGAGCAGATGAATGGCCTCTCCCCGGTGTGAATCTGCTGGTGTTTCTGCAGGCTGGAATAGTCGGTGAATCCCTTCCCACACACAGAACAGGAGACCAGTCTCTCCTCGGTGTGGATCTGCCCGTGCGCCAGCAGGGCAGTTGAATGGGTGAAACCTCTCCCGCAGACGGAGCAGATGAAGGGTCTCTCCCCAGTGTGAACACGCCGGTGTCTCTGCAGGGCGGAGGAGTTAGTGAATCCCTTCCCACAGTCAGAGCAGGTGAACGGCCTCTCCCCAGTGTGAATGTGCCGGTGTCTCCGCAGGTCAGAGGAATTAGTAAATCCCTTCCCGCACTTGGTGCAGGTGAATGGCCTCTCCCCGGTGTGGACCCGTTGGTGTCTCCGCAGGGCAGATGAACTATTGAACATCTTCCCGCACATGGAGCAGGAAAACGGCCTCTCCTCAGTGTGAATGCGCTGGTGCATCAGCAGGGTAGACAACCGACTGAACGCCTTCCCGCACATGGAGCAGGAAAACGGCCTCTCCTCAGTGTGGATGCGCTGGTGCATCAGCAGGGTAGATGACTGGGTGAACACCTTCCCACACACGGAGCAGGAAAATGGCCTCTCTTCAGTGTGGATGCGCCGGTGCGTTCGCAGGGTAGACGACTGACTGAACTCCTTCCCGCACACAGAGCAGGTGAACGGTCTCTCCCTGGTGTGAACCCGCTGGTGGGTCACCAGGGTGGATAAATGAATGAATGCCTTCCCGCACACAGAGCAGGTGAATGGTCTCTCCCCGGTGTGACTGCGCCGATGGCGTTCAAGCAAGGACGGGAATTTGAATTCCTTCCCGCAGTCCCCACATTTCCACGGTTTCTCCATCACACGGGAATTCTCGTCTCTCTCCAGCTTTGAAACTCAGTTGAAGCACCACTCACACACGGAACGTGTTCAGTCTCTCGCCACTGCCATTCATCAGGCTTGCTCTGCAATTTAAGAAGATCATGTGTGTCCTGCTGTGGCCTTAATTCCGTTTCCTGCCTGCCTTCATAACCTTTCATTCCCTTGTCACTCAAAATTCTTTTCAATTCAGCCTTGAATATATTCAAAGAGCCAGTCTCTACTACTCCCTGTGGGGGAGCATTGCAAAAACTAATGAGAGAGAATAACTTATTCATCTCTGCCTAAAATGAGATACCACGTTTTTGTAATCTGGGTCTTCAAATTCTAGATTCTCTGACAAGAAAGCATTTTATCTGAATCTACCCTTACAAGCTCAGCTCTGGTCACCCAGTTATCAGAAGGGTATTATCAAGCTAGAGAGAGTTCACAGGAAACTTACAAGTTGTTGCATGTGGAAGATTTGAAGAAATGTTGGATCGGCTGGGCCTTTTCTCACTGGAGTGTAGGAGGTTGCGAGAAGAGAAGTTCATAAAGTAATGAGAGGTATAAATATAGTCGCTCGGATGGACGATTTCACGAATGGGGGCACATTTATAATGTGAGAGGAGAGAGATCTGAAAAAAAAAAGACATGAGGGCCTTTTTTTCATAGAGTGTGGGTCACATGTGGAATGAACTTGCTGAAGAAGTGGTAGATGCTGGTACAATTTCAACATCTAAAAGATTTTTGGATAGGTACATGAATAGGAAAGGTTTGGAGGGATATGGGCCAGGTGGAGGCAAGCAGGACAGATGTGGTTTGGGATTACGTTCGGCATGGACTGATTGGACTGAACGGTCTGTTTCTGTGCTGTTTAATTCTGTGACTATGACTCTGACTGTACTGGAAAAGCACAGCAGTCAGGCAGCATCCGAGGAGCAGGAAAATCGAAGTTTCAGGCAAAAGCCCTTCATCAGGAACTTTTGCTCGAAACGTCGATTTTCCTGCTCCTCGGATGCTGCCTGATCTGCTGTACTTTTCCAGCACCACTCTAATCTTGACTCTGATCGACAGCAGTGCTTACTTTCACCTCTATGACTGCACTACCAAGAAGCCAATTATAATTTGCCGTGGCGTTAAATGCTAACCATCTCCTGGGGAAGCCCACCCCTTTAACTGCGAGCATTAACCAAACAAATAAATCTGCCAAGTGAAGGAAGCAAAGCCTGTCGATGTCTTCAACAGTGAGACCAAGGTAAAAACAAGGACTGCAGATGCTGGAAACCAGAGTCTAGATTAGAGTGGTGCTGGAAAAGCACAGCAGGTCAGGCAGCATCCGAGGAGCAGGAAAATTGACGTTTCGGGCGAAAGCCCACAACAGTGAGACCAAGCCAACCTTTCCAGAGTCTCTCCCACCCCCCACCCCTTCCTGGATGAATTTCATTTCCTTTCAGCTCCTGCAAGTCAACAATTAAATTCCAGAATGAAAACAAAAGGAATGTAAATGGCAACATTAATCGCCTCAACCTCTCCACCCCTCTCACCCACGGAACATGCAGCCCTCCACTCCCTCTGTTCCAACCCCAACCTTACTATCAAACCTGCAGACAAGGGAGGCGTGATAGTAGTTTGACGCACCGACCTTTACACCACTGAGGCTAAACGCCAGCTCACGGACACCTCCTCCTACTGCCCCCTTGACCATGACCTCACCTCCCACCGGCAAACCATCCATAACCTCATCCCAGACCATCCATAACCTCATCACCTCAGGGGATCTCCCATCCACCGCCTCCAACCTCATACTCCCACAATCCCGCACCGCCCGTTTCTACCTCCTGCCCAAAATCCACAAACCTGATTACCCCGGCCGACCCATTGTCTCAGCCTGCTCCTGCCCCACTGAACTCATCTCTGCATACCTCGACACGGTCCTGTCCCCCTTAGTCCAAGACGCTCCCACCTACGTTCTGGACACCACCCTTGCCCTCCAACTTCTCCATGATTTGCGCTTCCCCGGTCCCCAACGCCTTATCTTCACCATGGACATCCAGTCCCTGTACACCTCCATCCCCCATCACGAAGGCCTCAAAGCCCTCCGCTTCTTCCTTTCCCACCGTACCAACCAGTACCCTTCCACTGACTGAACTGGTCCTCACCCTGAACAACTTCTCTTTCCAATCCTGCCACTTCCTCCAAACCAACGGAGTAGCCACGGGCACCCACATGGGCCCCAGCTATGCCTGCCTCTTCGTAGGATATGTGGAACAGTCCATCTTCCGCAGCTACACTGGCACCATCCCCCACCTTTTCCTCCGCTACATCGATGACTGTATCGGCGCTGCTTCGTGCTTCCACGAGGAGGTTGAAAAGTTCATCCACTTTACCAGCACCTTCCACCCCGACCTCAAATTTACCTGGACCGTCTTCAGACTTCTCCCTCCCTTTCCTAGACCTTTCCATTTCTACCTCGGGCGACCAAATCGACATGGACATTTACTATAAACCGACCGACTCCCACAGCTACCTAGACTACACCTCCTTCCACCCTACCCCCTGTAAAACGGCATCTCATATTCCCAATTCCTTCGTCTTCGCTGCATCTGCTCCCAGGAGGACCAGTTCTAATACCATACAACCCAGATGGCCTCCTTCTTCAAAGACCGCAATTTCCCCCCCGACGTGATCGATGATGCCCTCCACCGCATTTCCTCCACTTCCCGCTCCTCCGCCCTTGAGCCCCGCCCCTCCAATCGCCACCAGGTCAGAACCCCACTGGTCCTCACCTACTACCCCACCAACCTCCATATACATCGTATCATCCGTCATCATTTCCGCTACCTCCAAACAGACCCCACCACCAGAGATATATTTCCCTCCCCTCCCCTATCAGCGTTCCGAAAAGACCACTCCCTCCGTGACTCCCTCGTCAGGTCCACACCCCCCCCCCACCAACCCAATCTCCACTCCTGGCACCTTCCCCTGCAATCGCAAGAAATGCAAAACTTGCGCCCACACCTCCCCCCTTACTTCCCTCCAAGGCCACATGGGATCCTTCCATATCCACCACAAATTCACCTGCACTTCCACACTCATCACTTACTGCATCCGCTGCACCCAACGTGTCCTCCTGTATATTGGGGAGACGGGCCGCCTACTTGCGGAACGTTTCAGAGAACACCTCTAGGACACCCGGACCGACCAACCACCCCGTGGCTCAACACTTCAACTCCTCTCCCACTCCACCTTGGACATGCAGGTCCTTGGACTCTTCCATCGCCAGACCATAGCAAAATGACGCCTCGTCTTCCACCTAGGAACCCTCCAACCACAAGGGATGAACTCAGATTTCTCCAGTTTCCTCATTTCCCCTCCCCCCACCTTGTCTCAATCAAATCCCTTGAACTCAGTACCGCCTTCCTAACCTGCAATCTTCTTCCTGACCTCTCCACCCCCACCCATCACCCTCACCTTGACCTCCTTCCACCTATCGCATTTCCAACGTCCCTCCCCCAAGTCCCTCCTCCCTACCTTTTATCTGAGCCTGCTTGGCATACCCTCCTCATTCCTGAAGAAGGGCTCATGCCCGAAACGTGCTCCTTGGATGCTGCCTGACCTGCTGCGCTTTTCCAGCAACACATTTTCAGCTGAGGAAAGAGAGTGCTGTACTTACAGATGAGTGACAGAGGAACGAAGTTGCAGTCTGGGATAAATCTCAATCTTCACTCGGAGAGAGAGGAGCTGCACCTTCTCCAGTTCATGGTCCAACTTTGCATTACGACCATAGGCTAACTCTGATTGGCAGGAGGACCAGAAGAAGCCCGGTCCTCCAGCGATTCAATTGGTCAATCTCCAGGCAGCTGACTGTAGTCTTTTGTGATGCAAGGGGGTTGGCCACTGCCAGACCAGCAGTGGTCTGGAACACGGGGGACGTCCCCAGCCGACACCGTGGCTCCTATTGGCTTCTTCAAGGAGTTCCCGCCCCCAGTTTCGACGTCATAACGCCGAAGTAGCCCTCTCAGATTCAGAGTGAAACTACTTCCTCTGGGTAATATCTCAGAGTAAAGTAATGTCTACTCCTTTTCATTCCTCATTCAGGGAGAGGGAGAAAAAAAAGGAAGGAAGGAAGGAGAGGAAGAGGAGTACTGTTTACTTGTTGCAACTGGGGTAAATCCAGGGAGGGAGCAGACTGTGCAAAGGTGCTCAGATGCTTTCTTTCCCTCTTAAAAATATTGTCATTTTCCCCCTCAGTTTGACACTATTATTAGAATACAATTTGCACCTTGGAAAAAGATTGCTTTTTTTTCTCATGTTCATAATTTAAAGGGTGGTTTCTCATGGAATGGAGCAGCATTTAAACCATTAGCACATTGATGTAAAATGTACATATATGTTGCATCTTGTGGTGTCCATCTAATATTATTTGCTGTTGTAAAAGCTTCATGGCTACTATTTTTCATCTCCTCATCACTATTATGATGGGGATTCCCTTCCCCAATGGTGCTGGAAAGAGACCTTTCTCCTGCTGTCAGTGTGGGCAGACATTCATTAGTGCATCCCACCTCTTGACACACCAGAGCAATCACACCCGGGACAGGCAGTTCACCTGCGGGAAAGCATTCATTGATTCTTCCAGCCTGCTGAAACACCAGCAAGTCCATACTGGATAGAGGCCATGTGTAGGCGGGGGTCAGTCAGATGGGCGATTTGTGGAAGCACCAATGGATGTATGTGGTCAAGATGCCATTCATCTGCCCTGAGGGAGGGAAGGGTTTCAGTCATGTGACCAACTTGCAGAAGCACGAGCAGTTCTGCATTGGGGAGAGGTCCTTCAGATGCCCCGAATGTGGGAAGGGGTTGACTTGCTCGGCTAAGCTGCTGACCCACCAGCGGGTTCATACCGGGCACAGCCCGCCCACCTGCTCTCAGTGCGGGAAGGGCTTAATTCGCTCCTCCCACCTGTGGAGTACCAGCAAGTTCACGTGCCATCACAAGGGGATTGAAGGAGCGATGGCAAGTTACAATTTCAACTGCCCTATCAACCCAGTTCTAGGAACTCCTGGGTTTGAATCCTGCTTTGGCCGATGGCGGAATTGGAATTCAGTCAGAAATCTGGAGTTCAGAATCAAATGATGAAATCATTTTCAGGGGAAAACAAACCCCCATCTGATTCACTCATGTCCTTTTTAAGGAAGGGAACTGCCATTGCAGGAAAGGATTCACTCAGTCGTCCCAGTTACATCCTTTACCCGGTTTGGCCTGCACATGACTCCAGACCCACAGCTGTGTAGTTGTCTATTGTATTGTTCCCCCCCCGACACATGAGCCGCGAGAAAGTCACTTGGATACAGTGTGTAAGTTGAAATTGCTGAGTGAAGCAATACTTGCTACAGGTTAACACTGTACCAAGGATCCAGTTACAAAGGGACAACTCAGCTGACGAATAGTAAAGAAAGTGTTGGCAGTGGGGGTAATGTTTGTGCTTTGACATTGAGTTGTTTTAAAAAAGCTACTTTTTGTATGCCTTTTTGCTGGAAGATCTGAAGCTGTAACAAAGTTGGGTCACAGTAAAGATTACCTGAACTTAATGCCGGGCTCAGACTCTCATTGAAAGCTGTGAGATGCAAAAGAGCTTTTAAAACAGCTCATTTCTTACAGCCTCCAGCTAAGTTTCCAATGTCGTGTATCAGAAGGAGCAGTGAATGAGTAGCTGTTATCATTAGAAACTTCAAATTTTCATCTTTGCAGATACTGCATCGTTTCATCAGCATTGTAAAGTTTACTGGCATCAGCGGGAGATGTGGGCTATATTATCTAGAAATAAAGTTCAAAAATCACACAACACTAGGTTATAGTCCAACAGGTTTATTTGGAAGAACTAGTTTTGGGAGCACTGCACCTTCAACAGGTAGCTGTGGAGATCATAAGACACAGAATTTATCGCAAACGATTACAGCATCATGCAACTGAAATGATATATTGAACAAACCTAGATTGCTGTTAAGTCTTTCATCTTTTAGAATGGGTTGCAGATTTTGGTTCATTAATATGTAAAGCCCAGAACTTTTTCTAAGTCACATTCTCGAGATAACTTAACGTTTTATTTAAAAACGAGACATCTCAGTTCAGACTATGCATTAATGGTGTGAGGTTAGAGTCTGTCTGTATCCCAATCTTGAGTCAGACTGGTTCTATTTCCAAAATATTTTGCGTCTTCTGAGTAAAATAGAATGTATCTGCAAATATAATTCGGCAAATACAAATTCACACCATAGACTTTGAGTGTGTGCGTGCATGAGAGCGAGTCTGTGTGAGTGTGTTCACGTGATATGCACGGGTGAGTGCACATGAGAGAATGTGTGTTTGCGTATGTGCATGCTTGGTAAAGTATGTGTGTGATGGAATGTAAGCCTGTGTCTGAGAAACAGAGTGTATATGAGAGGGTCTGTTTGAGTATGTGAGTATGTAAGAATGTGTGTGTCTGAGAGGGAGTGTATGGTGAAGTAGGGTCACCTGTAGTGTGACATGAATCCAAGGTCCCAGCTGAGGCCATCCTCATGGGTTCTGAACTTGGCTATCAGCCACTGGAAATGATCAAGCAGTTACATAATACACATTGGAGAGGGCAGAGTAGGACTTGTCTTTCGATTTTCAAAAGGTGGGAGGCTCTGGATGCTGTGATCCAGGGCAAACACATGCTGGAGAACCTTCAGCTCTGAGAGATGGAGCTGGAAGCCAGGCTGCAGACACATTGCGAGCAAAGCGGGCAAGTTAACCAGACACCTTATTCCAGGAGATTGTCGTAAGAGTCACAGAGATGTACAGCAAAGAAACAGATACTTTGGATCAACTTGTCCATGACGCCCAGAAATCCTAATCTAGTCCATTCCCATTTGCCAGTACTTGGCTCATATCCCTCTAAACCCTTCCTATTCACATACCATCCAAATGCCTTTTAAATGTCATAATTGTTCCAGCCTTCACCACTTCCTCTGGCAGCTATTCCATACACGCACCACCCTCTGCATGAAAAAGTCGCCCCTAAGGTCTTTTTTTATATCTTTCCCCTCTCATTCTGACCTCTACCCTCTGTTTCTGGACTCATCCACACCAGGGAAAATACCTTATCTGTTTATCCTATCCATACCCCTCATGATTTTGGGAACCTCTGTAAGGTCACCCCTCAGCCTCCAATGGTCCAGGGAAAACAGCTCCAGCCTATTCAGCCTCTCCTTTTAGCTCAAATCCTCCAACCCTGGCGACATCCTTGTGAATCTTTTCTGAAGCTTTTCAAGTTTCACAACATCTTTCTGACAGGAAGGAGATCAGAATTGCATGCAATATTCCAATATTCTCACAATTTTTCTCTCAAATTAGGTTTATCGCCTGTTCAGAATAGGCAACATCGCAGGTCCCTAGTTTCATCACTCATGGCAATCTTATATTCCAGTAATTCCATTGTATATATATATATACCAATAAAATGTAAATGACTGCTTCATTGGCTACCATAATGATCATCGTTAAATATTCTGAGTAAATGTTATATTTGCACAAGAACCTATCTAAAAGGGTCAAAAAGTAACAATTCTCTATAACTATGTATACTGGCTGAAATGCCTACATCTTAATATCACATTAGCAGGCTACCTTTTCTTTCCAGAGAAGGGAGTTTTTTTTTAAAAAGAATAGCCTAAAGAGATTTTTATTACGCTAGCATAACTGATCATAGATCTACAATAGCACGTCCAAGGGTACCTATCCCCACATCTCCTTCAATACCTGAAAATCGTTCAGCTCACCCCTACATCTTCATCTTCATCAGTTTTTTTCAGTGTTATGAAAGTGTAGGGCTACCCTACCTTTAAAAGAGTTGAAAAGCTAGTAGGGATTTATGGAAGCACAAAGAGTCTGGAACAAGGTAACTATTTAACATTTGGTCAAAACAGCCAGCAACAGCTGGGCTGCCATGAGACAAAAACAAATTCAGATTTGGCCAATTAGTTTAAATTATGCTGCAAGATACCAAACACCATTTAAATTTAGCTTTTTGATAATATTAAAACCAATGGCACGATCCAAGGTTTTGGCGTATAAAACTAGACAGTTTGAACAGTTAGCCAGAGCGCCAAAAGAGAACGCCAGAAGACCAACAGGTGTTGGCTGCTGGTAAGGGCTCTCTGAGAGGTACCTGTCTGGAGAAGGCGTTTGCACAGAAAGAAAAATAGAAACTGACCTGGAGACAGAACCTACAGAGCTGACAAAGCTGACTCATTTTGAAACATGATTATTTTTCTGTAAATCGTAATTGGGATTTTTTTTATTGGACTATTATTGTAGAGGGGGTAAGTAAAAGATAGGGTTAAGAGAAAGGAGTTGTAAATAATTGTTAGTTAATATTCTCTGTTAGACTTTTAAAAAGTTGTCAATTCCTACTTTAATTAGTGACTTTTTTGAAAGTTCTTTGCCTCTCGATTTTTACCAGATTACAGCACAGTTGTAATCTGTGTTGCTGTTTAAATGAGCAGAGGGGTTTCCCTGTGTCATAATAGTTAAAATTCGGGAGGCAAACGGTATTGCATTTCTGGAATTAAAGATTACCTTATCCGTTAAACAATATTTGGAAATCCACTCTGTCCAGAAACTGAAATTCCAAACATGATCAAATCAAATTCCAAGAGATAATTTTCACCAATCTTTACAACCTTTTTTTAAATCAACCTTTCCTGGCAGATGTAGATTTAAGTTAGTACAGAAAGTATCTCAAGAGGATATAGCAAAATGTAGACTTAAATCAAAACATTCCCAGACCTCAAGTTCCAGGGACAAGAAAAAAACCCACCAACAAACGAAAGTACATTCAAAACAGACCACTAAGAGTTAAGACTTAGATCAGTGAGAGCAGGACCAAAAGCTTGTGTCAGTCTCTCTCTCTCTCTCTCTCTCTGTGTATTCAAATGTCTATTCAAATTTTTCAAAATTTCTACCAATTGTTTTATGTGATTGCAATTAAAAGCCTTCTTAAAATAAAATGGCTTCTCAGTCCTTTGTGTCCATTTCAACCATTTGTTGACAAAGTGATAGTCTTGGAAACAGTTCCACCTTCTATTGAAAGCTATCTCTCTCCCACCCACACTACCACAATCATTCAATCATTCAAACTGGACCACCTTTACTTCGTATATTACAATTTACCAAGTTGTCCAATTCACACAAAGAAATTACCAAAATGTCCAATTTCTCTGAGGGGCCTCCAACCCCTATAAATAATTTTCCTGATCAGTTACTTCAACAGACCATATCAACAATAGGTGCGGGAGTAGGCCATTCTGCCCTTCGAGCCTGAACCACCATTCATTATGATCACGGCTGATCATCCTCAATCAGTATCCTGTTCCTGCCTTATCTCCATAACCCTTGACTCCACTATCCTTGAGAGCTCTATCCAACTCTTTCTTAAACTAATCCAGACACTAATCGGGGAACACGATTTTTAGAACAAAATGGCGGCGCGGGACCACTTTGAAAGGCATCCGAAAAACGGTTCCGCGGGCAGAGCACTTGAATGACAGGCCCTGGGCGGCACGGTGGCACAGTGGTTAGCACTGCTGCCTCACAGCGCCTGAGACCCGGGTTCAATTCCCGACTCAGGCGACTGACTGTGTGGAGTTTGCACGTTCTCCCCGTGTCTGCGTGGGTTTCCTCCGGGTGCTCCGGTTTCCTCCCACAGTCCAAAGATGTGCGGGTCAGGTGAATTGGCCATGCTAAATTGCCCGTAGTGTTAGGTAAGGGGTAAATGTAGGGGTATGGGTGGGTTTCGCTTCGGCGGGTCGGTGTGGACTTGTTGGGCTGAAGGGCCTGTTTCCACACTGTAAGTCTAATTTAAACACTGGGCCTCCACTGCCTTCAGGGGCAGAGCATTCCACACAATACGGAGTGAGATATTTACCAAGGCTGTCCTCCTCTTTCTGTAACTTCATATGTCCACCCGGCCATATCCAAAGGAGTCAGCTCTCTAAGCTGAATCTGTTACATAGTGGGGAACACTTCCCTGACCATGGTCACCAGTCCCAACTCTTTTATCTCAGGAACACTGCAGAACAGCCAAGGCACCCCACAGCAACTGAGAACAACCTCATAAAAAAAAACCCTTATAATCCTGCCACGGGTGGTTCGTTCGATCCCTTCAAGGTACCAGTCTCACGAGGCCAGGGCAGATCATCTGTTGGGACACAAGGAGTGGTCTTAAGGTAAAATACCTATGAGGCCTCCACTGTGTTGCATCGATCCAAACTCTTGGTCATTTACTCAGCCCAGAGACATGGTACTGATGTTGGGAAAAGAGCCACAGCACCAAAACTTTGACTCAGAAATTCTTGGATCACACGTAAAGTACAAATTAAATGCACTTCATTGTAATTAATCTGGTGAGAGATCAATAATTTATAATCCAGAGTATCAATCAAGTATCCATGAATGTCCTAACGATAAATCTCTGATTTTTAGCAAAAAGGCAGCATACTTTATGCCCTTATGTTCGTGACAATTTTGTATGTTCCAGTTCCCACAATATAGTTTCAATTAAGTTTGCATAAATTGAACTACATAACTAATACATTTAGTGTTGTTCACATAGATTAAAACAAAGCCATTAATGTTTTCTCCATCTGGTGCCATTTGTGTCAATGCAGATAAAACCTAAGCTATCAGCATTCTATTCATGAGGTTATAGAAACACTGTCTGGGAAAGGACAGACACAAAGTTATGTCAAGATTCATGCCTTCCTCGATTCATTCTCATGGTCAATGTACATTATCGGTCATGTATTAAGAAGATCAGAAATAGGAATGGGAGTATGTAATTGACTGTTGAAATGCTATGTCTTTCATCATCATCTATGGCCGATCATTCATCTGAATTCTCTTTCCTGCACGTTTTTTTTCATGACTTCACTTAATGAAGGGGCTCCATTTCAAGAGCTTGTAATTTCAAATAAACCTGTTGGACTATAACCCGGTGTCATGTGACTTATGACTAAAAAATGGATTTGATGTTATTACACATCGCAGGAGCAGTGGGCCTTAGGGCTCAGAGGTAGGGACAGTACCACTGAAGCACAAAAAAAAAATCTGTAGTAAATAGGTCCTCCTCTTTTGAATGAATGGGAACACCTTCGTCCTCGACATGGGACACTACCTGTACCCCCAGCCCATTGGGTCCTTTCCTGTTGAATGAATGAATAGCAACGGAAAAGAGTGGAGAAACTGACATTTGTACAAACTTCTCCACCAATCGGCAGCACAATGGCTCATGTGTTAGCACTGCTGCGCCTCACAGTACCAGGGTCCCAAGTTTGATTTCCCCCCTTCGGGCAACTGTCTATGTGGAGTTTGCACGTTCTCTTTGTGTCTGTATGGGTTTCCTCTGAGTGGTCTGGTTTCCTCCCACAGTCCAAAGATGCGCAGGTCAGGTGAATTGGCCGTGCTAAATTGCCACATAGTGTGCGGTGCATGAGTCAGGGGTAAATAATAGGGTAGGGGAATGGGTCTGGGTGGGTCATTCTTTGAAGGGTTGGTGAGAACATGTTAGGCCTGTTTCCATACTGTAGGGAATCTAATCGGTCCTACGGTGGGTGTGTGGACTAGTTGGAGAGCAACGTTCCATGGTGGGGGAGGGGGGTGGGGGGGTTGGGTTTGGAGGTGAGTGAGTTCCCTAGGGCTCACAAAGGCGGCCGCCATTAGGTAGAGTGAGGTGCGCTCTGATTGGAGGGATCACAGATGATGTACGTCACAGAAGGAGGTGACAAAAACAATGAGAAAAACAAAGATGGCGGCGCGAGGCTGCGGTTTCTGACGGAGGGAGGGGGGAGAGCAGACAGGCATCGTTTACCTCAGAAAATACCTTTTAAAATACATTCCACATTAAAGTCAGAATTATTGAAAAACTGAAGTTGTGAAGAAAGGAAACGGTCCCCGGTGGGGGTTTTATTGTTCATTTGTGTACAATTCCCGGGAAGGGGGAGGTGACGGTTACCGGGTGAACGGGAGAAACAAATTTAAAATGTCGGCGGTGGAGGAGAGCGAGCCGGCGCCCGCGGCTCCCACTGCAGCGGGAGGTGGAGGAGCGGCGGCGGCGGCGGCGGGGGCGGCGGGCGGGGAAGTCCGGCGGAGCCCAAGCTGGAGGAGAGGCTGCACTCGGTGCTGTGCTGGACCGTGTCCCTGGAGCTGCCCGCGGCTTCACTCTACCAGGTACCGGGCTGGGCTGGACAGGGCTGAGGGGGACAAGGCGGATCACCATTAACCTGGAGCCACAATCACTCCCGTTCCTAAAATAAACATAATTTATATTAAAATCACCATCTTATTCTCCATACACCTTCTATAATCCCATCCCCATCCATGCAGGAGGTCACAGGCTGCACCATCTGACTGAACTGATCCTGTGTAAAATTGAGCACAATGTGTAGATATCTCTTTTTAAAAATAGTAAGTTTGCAGATGACACCAAAATTGGAGGGTGGAGTGGACAGCGAAGAGGGTTACCTCAGATTACAACAGGATCTGGACCAGATGGGCCAGTGGGCTGTGAAGTGGCAGATGGAGTTTGATTCAGATAAATGCGAGGTGCTGCATTTTGGGAAAGCAAATCTTAGCAGAACTTAGACACTTAATGGTAAGGTCTTAGGGAGTGTTGCTGAACAAAGAGACCTTGGAGTGCAGGTTCATAGCTCCTTGAAAGTGGAGTCGCAGGTAGATAGGACAGTGAAGAAGGCGTCTGGTATGCTTTCCTTTATTGGTCAGAGTATTGAGTACAGGAGTTGGGAGGTCATGTTGCGGCTGTGCAGGACATTGGTTAGGCCACTGTTGGAATATTGCGTGCAATTCTGGTCTCCTTCCTAACGGAAAGATGTTGTGAAACTTGAAAGGGTCCAGAAAAGATTTGCAAGGAGGTTGCGGGTTGGAGGATTTGAGCTACAGGGAGAGGCTGAACAGGCTGGTAGAGGTTTACAAAATTGAGGGGCATGGATGGGGTAAATAGGCAGTCTTTTCCCTGGGGTCAGGGAGTCCAGAACTAGAGGGCATAGATTTAGGGTGAGAGGGGAAAGATATAATAGAGACCTACAGGGCAACTTTTTCACACAAGAGGGTGGTACATGTATGGAATGAGCTGCCAGAGGAAGTGGTGGAGGCTGGTACAATTGCAACATTTAAGAGGCATTTGAATGGGTATATGAATAGGAAGAGTTTGGAGGAATATGGGCCGGGTGCTGGCGGTTGGGATATCTGGTTGGGATGGACAGGTTGGACCGAAGGATCTGTTTCCATGCTGTACGTCTCTTTGACTCTATATACAATGTTATTTACTACATATTAGACATAAAATATTGCAATACTTCACAGGCAATATGGCATGCGAGAGCCTGTGTAAACCTCTATGTGGTTATGTTTTATAAATGTGATTTGAGGTTATCACACGTAAAATGTGGTCTCATGCAATCATAGGTTAGGGTTTCTTATGTGTGTGTCTGTGTATATAGGTATGTTATTTGGATCCTGGGGTTTTGCCTAGCCCAGTGATGGTTTGGCTATGGAGAAAGGGGAGTCAGGTACTAATTAATCTTTCTGCCAAATCCAGCACCTTGACCAAGAGGTTCACTTCTTTGCGATTGTCATCTTCCAAACCTACCCAGCATTTATGCAGACCTATGCCTATGTATGATTGTACCTGAATGCTGGAAATCTCATATTTCCTGTTGTGAAATATAGTCTGATCATGTAAAAGTCGACCCTAGTTCTTCATAGATAATAGATCAATGTTTGAGAGTCAGATTGCTGGCCATCATGTCCCGCTCCAGCTTTGCAGGCTGCCGTTGTTCAGCTCTACAACTATCTTCCAGTCTGCTGGCTGTTAGTTCCACTCTGGGTCTTCAGAATTACCATAATTGTTTTCTTATTTCTTTAGTTGGACTTCTGCTCATGACAGGGTATGAATTTTGACAGGCATGAATTTCAGCCCCTCAAAATAGTCGACTCCCTAAATTTAACCTTAAAGTAGCTTAAACAATTTGGTTATTACTCATGTATATATGGATAAGTTAATTGTTAATTGCTTCTTTGCTTTACTTTATTTCAGCTTATGAAGGGTTTCATAGGAACGCTTTACTTACGCTTAGTGTGGGAAACCTGTATCAATACAATACAGCAGAGTCACAGGCTCTTCTTATTTGGTTTAGGTACCCCCACTTCCGAGCCTGTGTCAATTCTTAATCCTTACTTAGACCTGCTACTTATTGCCCACGCATGGTTTCTATCCCTCTGTTCGCCTCCCGTTCGTGTATCAATCAAGATACACCTTAAATATTGCTAAGGTGCGTACTTTCACTACCTTCACTGGCAGTGCATACCAGGTATCCACCATCCCTCTGTGGAAAAAAACCTTCCCTTCCACTTCTCCCCTGGACTGACCCCTCTTGCCTTGAACCTGCGTCCTTTTGTAGATGACCATTCCATCCTGGGGAAATGAAAAGGCCTCAGACGATCATAGAATCCCAACAGTGTGGAAAAGACCATTCAGCATAACACGAGGATGTATGGAAGGCGCTAGCTATGAAGAGAGGTTGAGTAGGATAGGTTTATTTTCATTAGAAAAAAGAAGATTGAGGGGGGAACCTGATTGAGGTTTACCAAATCATGAAGGGGATAGACAGGGTGGATAGAGACAAGCTTTTTCCCCAAGGTGAAGGATTCAGTAATGAGAGGTTATGCTTTCAAGGTGAGAGGTGGAAAGTTTAAGGGGGATACACGAGGCAAGTACTTCACACAGAGGGTAGTGGAACGCGTTGCCAGCAGAGGTAGTAGAGGCAGGCATGGTAGATTCGTTTAAGATGTGTCTGGACAGATGCAGGAGTCGGTGAGGAACAGAGGGATACAGATGCTTAGGAATTGGGCGACAGGTTTAGACAGTACATTTGGATCGGCTCAGGCTTGGAGGGCCGAAGGGCCTGTTAAATTTCTTTATTCTTACTTGAGGGGTTTTAGTTTTGATTGCTACATGCAATAAAGTGTAAACCATTGTTTCAGCAGTTGATTCTCTGTGTGGTTTCCGAGACAGTGGCCAAATTAAGCCGATTCACCCACAACCAGAGTGAGAGGCTGGGATTAATATTGTCTCCATTATATTCAGCAAGATGTCATGTCAATACTGTTATAAAGCAACGGCTGCACTCTATCCCCACCGAGATCTCAAAGTGAAACACCCAAAGAGGAGCGGGTTGCTCTATAATCTGTAAAATTAGGGTGAAAAGTAGTGTAACTTGCTCTAGTGATAAAAATAAATTGCTGACACTTTAAAATCAACAAAAAGTAATTTATTTATCCAACTCTAACAGTGAACACCCCAAATAAATGCCTTCTAACTACTCACTATACCCGAATAAGTGATTCTTGTAGTGTGCTGTTCCAGTAAATAAGAGTGCCAATGATATAACAAAAAAAAAACAGAATTTAGTGTCTCTGATTACAGCCATATTACACGTCTTCTGGAATGTTCAGTGCCTTCTTCCATCAAATCTTCTGTCAGGAATGCCCTTGTCTTTTTTTTAAAAAATGCTTTCTCTAATACATAGATGACTATGAGAGCCAACTTCTCTCTCTAGAGCTGAGGACTCTTAGCTCTAACGAAGGGGCTCTGTACAAATGCCCCCTTCTTGAAGACATAGCAATTTTTTTCAAGAGGGGCTGTAAAAGGTAGAAGTTACAATTCACCTTGGACTAGAGACTTTGCAAATGGCTAACAGTTACTGGCTGAGACAATAATCAGGTTTGAAATTTCTTTTCCAAAACACTCATACAATGAAAGGGCAGATCTCCCAGTTGTTTTCCCCCCAGGTTTGGTTTGGATTTTAACAAGCAGTCTGTCTGAAACTGCTGGGGGAAGAAAGGTTCCCTGATTCAATACATGTTTCTGGCTGACTCTCTCTCTGACATCTCTCCTGTAAGAACCTGTGTTTCAACTGTGTTTGGCCAAAGGGGTGTGTTTATGGTAACATTGCAGGAAATTGGAACAGCTCCTTTCCCGACAGCATGTAAATAAATATTGGTTTTCCTGGAAGCCAAGTAGTTTAACCAGCTGCATCACATTTTGGGAAACCTCTGCCAAAAACAATGTAAAAAGTTTGGGTCTGGGCTACCTGTTTAGAATGTTTCGAGGAGGTTAGGCCTGGTCCATATCACTGTAAACCTGCAAATTGTGTCTCCAGGAAGGATGTTGTGAAACTCGAAAAGGTTCACAAAAGATTTACAAGGATGTTGCTGGGGTTGGAGAGTTTTGAGTTATAGGGGGAGGCTGAATAAGTTGCAGGTATTTTTCCTGGAGCATCAGAGGCTGAGGGATAACCTTATAGAGATTTATAAAATCACGAGAGGGGCACAGATAGAGTAAATAGTCAAAATCGTTTCAGTGGATGGAGAAGTCCAAAACTAGAGGTTTAGTATGAGAGGGGAAAGATTTAAAATGGTCCTAAGGGGCAGCTTGTTCTTGCAGAGGTGGTGTGTATATGAAATAAGCTGCCAGAGGAAGTGGTAGAAATCACCCACCCAGACCCATTCTCCTACCCTATTAATCTACATTTAGCCCTGACTAATGTAACACACCTACACATCCACTATGGGACAATTTAGCTTGACCAGTTCACACTAACTTGCACAGCTTTGGACTGTGGGAGGAAATTGGAGCACCCGGAGGAAACCTACACAAACTCAATGTGAACGTGCAAACTCCACACAGACAGTCGCACCCAGAGTGGAAAACACCCCAGGTTCTTGGCACTGTGAGGCAGCAGTGCCAACCACTGTGCCACCACTCAGCCACTGTGGGGTTGTTGTGGGGGGGGCGGTAGGATGGGTGCAGTCCAGCAGAAACCAAAAAAAACCCACCAACTCTCCCACAGCACACCCGCTGTCAGAACGGGCAGGAGGTTCAGTCTTGGGGGTGACCTAGAGCATTGTCACTGGCAGAATCTGATCTTTGGGAGCGCTGGTGTCCCTGCTGGTGCTTCCGCAAGTTGCCGGACAATGTGAACCTCCGCCCGCACTCGGGGCAGGCAAACGGCCTCTCCCCGGTGTGGACCCGCTGGTGCCTCAGCAGGTCAGAGGAATTGCTGAAGGCTTTCCTGCACTCCGGGCAGGGGAAGGGCCGCTCGTCAGTGTGGACCTGCTGGTGGGCCAGGAGGGCAGAGGCTTCGGTGAAGCCCTTCCTGCACTTGGGGCAGCTGAGGGGCTTCTCATCCGCATGGATCCGCCGGTGGGTTAGCAGGTAAGGGAAGCGGGTAAAGCCCTTCCCGCACTCGGGGCAGGAGAACGGCCTCTCCCCAGTGTGGACCCGCTGGTGCCTCAGCAGGCTGGAGGAATTGCTGAACCCCTTCCCGCACACGGAACAGCTGAAGGGCCTCTCCCCCGTGTGGACCCGCTGGTGGGTCTGGAGGTAGGAGGACTGGGTGAAGGTCTTCCCACACTCGGGGCAGCTGAACGGCCTCTCCCCCGTGTGGACCCGCCGGTGCCGCAGCAGCTCGGAGGAGACAGCAAAGCCCTTCCCACACTCGAGGCAGGGGAATGGCCACTCGCCTGTGTGGACCCACCAGTGCTTCTGGAGTTGGGAGGCCTGGCTGAAGCCCTTCCTGCACTCGGGGCATGAGAACAGCATCACCCTGGTGTGGACCTGCACGTGCGCCACAAGGGTGGAGGCATGGGTAAACCCCTTCCCGCACTCAGGGCAATGGAAGGGCCTCTCTCCAGTGTGGATCCGTTGGTGCCTCAGCAGGGTGGAGGAATTGCTGAAGGCCTTCCTGCACACTGGACAGCTGAAGGGCCTCTCCCCAGTGTGGACCCGCTGGTGGGTCTGGAGATGGGAGGACTCGGTGAAGGTCTTCCCGCACTCGGGGCAGCTGAACGGCCTCTCCCCCGTGTGGACTCGCTGATGCCGCAGCAGGTGGGAGGAATTGCTGAAGGCCTTCCTGCACTCAGGGCAGCTGAAGGGCCTCTCCCCAGTGTGGACCCGCTGGTGGGCCAGCAGGTGGGAGGAGTGGGTAAAGCCCTTCCCGCACTCAGGGCAAGAGAATGGCCTCTCCCCAGTGTGACTGCGCCGATGAATCTCCAGGGCAGATGGCACACAGAAGCCTTTCCCGCAGTCACCACACTTCCACGGTTTCTCCATGGGGCGGGATTCCTCGGGTTTCTCCATGGCTGAAGCTTCAGCCGCACACAAACAGGTGTAGAGCCCCTCCCCGCCGTGAATTCCTCTTTCCAGACTGGTTAACCTTTTCAGGCTCCACACTCAGGGCGCTGCAACAATAGGGTCTCTCATCTAGTCCCACTGATGCTGAAAATGTAGTGAAACAGGAACCAAAAATCCTTGCTGCTATAGAATCATAGATGATAATTGTTGCAGTCTTGATGGATTGAGTGACTGTCAGACCTTGACACGAAAGTGAGGACTGCAGACATTGGAGAGTCAGAGTCGAAAAATGCAGTGCTGGAAAAGCACAGCAGGTCAGGCAGCATCTGAGGAAGAGAGTCAACGTTTCAGGAATGAGCCCTTCATCTGTTGATTTTGAAACTTCCGTCTTCAGATTTTCAAATACACTGCAAAGAGGTTAAAAATGTCACTGTCAGTCCAGGATAGAAATTCAGAACAAACAATTCTACTTTCTGCGGAACATTATTTTCTTTTGTTATTCCACAAAATTGGAAGCACCATCCCACACACACTTACACTCTCTCTCTGTCTCCCTCTATTCTCACTCCAATCTAATTCTGCTGAAGGTGTTGATTCAGGGTGCTGCAGGGACAGAAAAGCAAAAAATGACAAATTGACATCTCTTTGAATTTTGGATAACTCCACCTGAAAGTTAATATCTTTCATGACATTTGGGATACTGCTGAGAGTGAGCAGGTCTGATTTTGGGAAGCAAAAAAAGGGAGTCAATTCAAGATGAACCTGCCATGCAGATTCTTGAGAAACAACCAGACATGAAATGGACATGAGACATCAAGGCATTGACACCTGAGAGAAACTGAACATACAGATGTGACAAATGTTAGTGGCAAGCCAGAGTCAGAGGTATACAGCACAGAAACAGTCCAACTTGTCCATACCAACTAGATATCCGAACCTAATCTATTCCCGTTTGCCAGCACTTGGCCCATATGCCTCTAAACCCTTCCTACTCATCCACCCATCCAGATACCTTTTAAATATCACTATTTTACCAGCATCCATCACTTCCTCTGGCAGCTCATTCCTTATAGACACCATCCTCTGCATGAAAAACTGCCCCATGAGTCCCTTTTTGCTTCACCCTAAACTTATTACCCTCTAGTTCTCGACTCCCCCATCCCAACGAAAAGACCTTGTCCATTTACCCTATCCATGCCTCTCATAATTTTATAAACAGTTTTATAAAGGTCATTCCTCAGCCTCCGGTGCGCTCGGGAAAACTGCTCCAGCTTATTCTGCTCAAACTCTGGCAACATGCTTGTAAATCTTTTCTGAACCTTTTCAAGTTTCACAACATCCTTCTGATAGGAGGAAGACCAGATTTGAGCACAATATTCCAAAAGTGGCCCTAACCAATGTTCTGTTCAGCTGCAACATAACCTCCCGACTCCTATACTCAGAGGATTGGGAAAGTTTTCAAATCCCACAAAAGACATCTGGGAAAGAATGGAGGGACAAATCGAATTTTTGAGTGTCAGCTTGGAAGCATCAATATCGTGGGGTGGGGGTGGGATGGGGGAAGGAAGCTGAATGTTCTAGAGCCAAGGCAGAGGAAGAACAGAGGATGCAAAACCTTTGCAGCTGGCTTGAAGCTGCAATAAGGAATACTGCATGTGCTGCACTTGTAACTTTTGCACTTATTTGTGGGAATTGGGTGCATTTTAAAAATAAAAACAGAAAAGATATCTCCCGCTCCCCAATTTCTATCCTTCTATCCCACCTCACCCAAGTAATTAAGACACATGCCTGAGTTTGTAGAGTTTGCTCCCTCCCTGGATTCACTCCAGTTATGAATGAACAGATTCTGCAGCACCCTGCCCTTCCCCCTCCCAGGATGAGGAGTTGCCCAGAGGGAGGGAGTTTCATTCAAACTGACAGGGCCACTTCCACGTTGTGACATCAACAATGGAGCGAGGGGGCAGGGCAAGGCTGACAGCAGTCCCCCACACTGACCTGCTCTGGATGACCAGCAGGTTGGCCCGCACCATGCCTGCACTACTCTGCAGCAGAACGAGAGGTGAGCACAGTTTACAAAAATCCCTTTCCCTTCACAGAATCCCTGCAGTGTGGAAGCAGGCCACTCAGCACAATGGGTGCACACTGACCCTCCAAAAGGGTAACCCACCCAGACTCATTCCCCTCCGCCCTATTGCTCTACATTTACCCCTGAATCATGCACTTAACCTGCACAGCCCTGGAAATTGTGGGTAATTTACCCTAATCTACACATCCCTGGGCACTATGGGACAATTTAGCATGGCCAATTCACCTGAACCTGCACTTCTGAAAATAGATATGTCCCTTGGGCCAGATGGGATTTTTCCCAGGATTCTCTGACTAGCCTGGGAAGAGATTGCAGAGCCTTTGTCTTTGATATTTATGTCATCATTGTCTACAGGAGTAGTGCCAGAAGACTGGTAAATAGCAAATATTGTCCCCTTGTTCAAGAAGGGGAGTCAAGACAATCCTGGTAATTACAGACCAGTGAGCCTTACTTCGGTTGTGAGTAAAGTGCTGGATAGGTTATGAGAAATAGGATTTATCATCATCTAGGGAGGAATAAGTTGATTAGGGATAGTCAACATGGTTTTGTGATGAGTAGGTCGTGCCTCATAAAACTTATTCAGTTCTTTGGGATTGTGACTGAACAGGTGGATGAGGTTAAAACGGTTGATGTGGTGTATTTGGATTTCAGTCAGATATTATCAAATGTTCCCCAGGGTAGGCTATTGCACAAAATACAGAGGCATGGGATTAAGGGTGATTTAGCAGTTTGGATCAGAAGTTGGCTACCTGAAAGGTGGTGGTTGATGGGAAATGTTCATCCTGGAGTTCCCTTACTCGTGGGGTACACCAAGGATCTGTTTTGGGGTCATTGCTGTTTGTGATCATTATAACTGACCTAGATAAGGACATAGAAGGATGAGTTAGTAAATTAGCAGATGACATTAAGGTCAGTGAAGTTGTGGATAGTGCTGAAGGATGTTGCAAGTTACAGAGAGACATAGTTAAGCTGGACTGAGAGGTGGCAAATGGAGTTTAATGCGGAAATGTGAGAGGTGATTCACTTTGGAAGGACCAACAGGAATAGAGCACAGGATAAAGGGTAAGATAAAGGGACAGAGAGATCTCAGTGTCCATGTACATAGATCCCTGAAAGTTGCCACCCAGGTTGATCGGGTTGTTAAGGCGGCATACAGTGGGTTAGCTTTTATTGGTTGAGGGATCGAGTTTCATAGCTGCAGGTCATGCTGCAGCTGAAGAAAACTCTGGTGCAGCAGTACATGGTGTATCGTGTACAGTTCTGGTCACTGCATTATAGGAAGGATATGGAAGCTATGGAAAGGGTTCAGAGGAGATTTACCAGGATGTTGCCTGGTATGGAGGGAAGGCCTAATGAGGAAAGACTGAAGGACTTGATGGTCTTTTCATTAGAGAGAAGGTGGTTGAGAGGTGACTTAATTGAGACATATAAGATAATCAGAGGGTTAGACAGGGTGGACAGTGAGAGCCTTTTTCCTCAGCCGGTGATGGTTAGTACGAGGGACATTAAGGAGTGATAGATATAGGATTGATTTCAGGGTAGGTTCCTTATTCAGTAGTAGGAACATGGAACTCACCAACTTTAAGGGCATTTAAATAGTCATTGGATAAATATATGGACGAAAATGGAATAGTGTAGGATAGGCAGGCTTCAGACTGATTCCACAGATTGGCGCAACATCAAGGGCCGAAAAACCTGTACTATACTGTAATGTTCTATTTTTGGATTGAGAGAGGAAACCCACATGTTAATAATGTATTATTGATTTGGTTAGTGTGACAATTAAATGCATCTATCTTTTCCAGTGTTGCCAGATAGGCCACCCAAAATAATGAACTAATAATGCACAATGATAATTACCAAGGAGTGCCAAAAGATGGACAATGATCAGAGCGTGCTCGGAAACAGAACCCAACCTTGTCTAAACTGTCAATCCACATGCTGCAGAATGTAGACAGGCTGCAGCTGCCCTCACGATGGTTTACAAACAAACTGGACATCTGCAGACCCTGCAATACACGCCTGAAGTTGGACTTGAATGGGACAATGGAATATTGCCTTCGGGACAATCGGGAGCATTGAGTCATTCGCTAGTCACTGAGGCACCGAGTACCCTTATTTCGAGCAGGCTATGTGCATCCAGCACCAACATAATGGACACCTAAGAGCCACCTGCAAGTGCCAACACCTGACCAAGTCTGATCGATCAGGGTAATCAAACCTGACCAATCTATTGGCAGATCCTCAAGACCCTCCCAAAAGGGCACGAAGACTCGGAAGGAGAAGAATCGTTACAAAACCCCACTCAGCGCGGTGACTTGAGAATACCCACCCCCAAGGCCATTGGAACAAGAAAACATCATCAACACCTGGAGCCCGGCTGAGGTCTAGTGTGGTGGTATCCAATCATACAAAGTTGAGTTAAAGCATAATGTAGTTTATTGTTAGTTGACAGCGTACTTTATTGTTCTAATATTAAATGTGTTCAATAAATGCATATTATTGTTTATGAGTCAACTCGTAGTTCTTTGCTCGGAGTATGAGTTCAAACAGTGTGGTAGGCATGACACCAAGAAGCAGGTGTAACCCAGGCCATAGTGATAAAGATGGAAAATAAGCCAAAACGTATTAGAAGTGATAATGAATGAATTGTCAGTACTTAGAGCTGACTAAAACATTCACATACTTTCTCTCACTACAGACACTGCTGAATTATTCCAGCTCGTTTTGTTACTCTTTCAGATTTCAGCTGCAGTATTTTGCTATTATTTTGCTATTATTTTATTATCAGCATTTCTCACATAACTAAGTCTGGAAGCACAGATGCACCAACAATGAGCTGCTTCATACCAGGGGGAAGTGTTAGATACAGAAGGTGATCCCTAGCCTCCAGCATAAGTCCACTTTGAAATGGAGTCACAGAATTTGGATAATTTAGCCGAAGGGTAAATGCTCTATAAGGGTAGATCAACTCACTCCACTCCCCAGCCCTTTCACGAACAATACTGGCAGATATGGTCAATCTCCAGTTGCTTGTGGAGAAGATGATGTTTGATCTTCTTGAACTGTTGCAGTCCATGTACTGAAGCTGGTCCCAGGTTACTGTTCGGTGAGGAGTGACAGGTTATTCACCTCGCAATAATGAAGGAACTGTAAAGTATGTCCAAATCAACAACAAATTGTATATGTAAGGCATCTGCTATTTAACAATGTCCAAGCTGATTGACAGGAGTGTGAAAAAGTGACATTTGACATTGAGCCACATAAAGGGGTGTTTGGGCAGGTGACCAAGCATGTTTTTGCAGGTTGTCTCTCAATTACTTATTTTATGTTTTAAATCAATTTTACAGGCAATTAGAAGGATTGATTTGCAATCAGGAAATCTGGATCAAAGATCACAGTAAAGTCTGACGAAGTCAGTTCATTGTATCGTAACCTGAACATCATGAAATTTTGAACATGAAAGGAAAAAACGCCATTCAAAGTGGGAAGAATACATGTTGTGCGTGTGGGCAAGGCTTCAGCTGATCACCTGGCCTATCAAAACACAAATGGAATCACAACAAGGAGAAACACTGGAAACGTCAGGACTGTGGAAAGGGAGTTAGATTCCCATCTGAATTGGAAACTCTGGAGAGAGCCCTGGATGTGGGAGGGGATTTACAAACTCTTCTGACCTGCAGAAACACCAGCAAATTCAGTTTGGGGGAGAGAAGGGATTCACTAATTCCTCCGACCTGCAGATGCACCAGAGCGTCACAGTGGGGAGAGACCATTCAACTGCTCCGAGTGTGGGAAAGGATTTACTAATTCTTCCAGCCTGCGGATACACCAGCAAATTCGTACGAGCGAAAGACCATTCACCTGCTCTCAACAGAAAAGCTGTGATTCAGAGATTTCTCCATCTTATGTCCCATCAACGTGCTCCCATTTTGGCACGAAGTTCAGGTGTTTTTCTGACCACAGCAGACACAAGTGGACCCACACACCGGAGAGACCATTTACCTGCCCAGAGCATGTCAAGGGATTCAATCAGTCATCTGGTCTGTTGACACACCGTCGAATTCACACGCCAGAGAGGCCATTCACCTGCTCTAAGTGTGGGAAAGGATTCACTGATTCATCCAACTCATCAGCAAGTTCCCAGTGACAAGAGACCATTCAGATGCACCCACTGTGGGTCTTGCTTCAAATGTTTATTTGAACTCACCAGTAACCAGACTCACACTAGGGAGAGACCATTCACCTGACCTTAGTGTGGGAAGCAGTTCACCCAGTTATCCAGCCCACTGAGACACCAGGGATTACACCCTGGGGAAACAGATTTTACTTGCTCTGACTATGGAGAGGGTTTACTCAGTTATCCAGGCTGCTGAAACTGCAGGAAGTTCATACTGACGAGCAATTATTTAAATGCCAGACTGTGGAAAGTGTCAAAGATTCCAGGGCATTGATGTCCCATCAATGTATTTACACTTGAGAGAGACCGTTAAGGTGCTCTTACTGCGGGACTGTAGTCACACGATCATTTCAATACATTAAACATCAGCAAATACACATTGGGGAGAGGCCATTTAACTAAATATGTCTGAGGGAAGGGATTCATTCTGTTATCCAACATGCTGAACCAGTGATTTCATCAGTAATGACAGTGTTTGGATTTTGCTGTTAATCTCATACAAGGTGGACCCCTGTTCACGACGTCTGCATTGATGTTAATGAACCCCAGCCCAGTTATAGTCGTTAATCACTGAAATCAGGCACCTTTGGTATTGCTGCAAACAGACGTACGTTGCGGATATTTTTTCTTACACTCATCGGGAGAATTTGTAAGAATATAAATTTAACTACAGAACCAATGTTTATACTGTATGAGAAAAGAGCAAGAGTACTCTGGTGGAGGCATTGCCATGAAGGATGCATCAGCTAACAACAATTGGCATTTAACTGCCAGGGGTTGAAATGGGTGGAGTGCATATACATGCCCTCTCTGTCCAAGATGAACAGAATTAGTGATGTATATATGGGCACAAATTCAGGTTGACCTATTTGATCGTGCTAATGTTTTAATGCATCTGCATATGTACAGACTGCCTTAGACACAACTAAAGCAGTCTCCCTTTTATGTTCTATTTCATTTTTGACCAGTTCTATATCACATAAAGGTGCAACCAATTGTCACCAATTTTTCCATTTCCACAGGGAAAACGTCTTCCTCTTTTGCAAGCCCATATGTGATGCCAGTATATCTAGTAATGTAATGACCATGTGCTGAGTTGACATTGTGAGGCTATTCATGGGCGGCACGGTGGCACAGTGGTTAGCACTGCTGTCTCACAGCGCCTGAGACCCGGGTTCAATTCCCGACTCAGGCGACTGACTGTGTGGAGTTTGCACGTTCTCCCCGTGTCTGCATGGGTTTCCTCCGGGTGCTCCGGTTTCCTCCCACAGTCCAAAGATGTGCGGATCAGGTGAATTGACCATGCTAAATTGCCCGTAGTGTTAGGTAAGGGATAAATGTAGGGGTATGGGTGGGTTGCGCTTCGGCGGGTCGGTGTGGACTTGTTGGGCCGAAGAGCCTGTTTCCACACTAAGCCATCGGCATCTGCACTGCAGCACCAGGTTGAAGTGTTCTTGACACAGCAGCACCGTGAGAATCAGAAGTCATTGAATTTACAAGCTCGCAAATTGGCAGGACCAATTCTGGGTTTACCCTGTCAAACCTCTAAGAACCTGAAATTTTCAGCCTGGTCTTCTGTCATTCTTCTAAACTCCAATGAGTACAGGCTCAGCCTGCTCCATCTCCTCTCCAAAGGATATCCTCTCATGTCCAGGATCAATCGCCTGAACATTCTAGGAACTGCATTTCTTAAAAATAAGGAGACTAAAGCTGTTCACAGTGTTCCAAGTGTAATCTTACTAGTACCTTGTACAGTTTTAGCAACACATTTCTATTTTTTACCTCAATCGCTTTAAATAAAGGTCAAAAGATCTCCCTTGATTACCTGCTGAGCTTGGGTGTGAGATTTTTGTCTTTCAAGCGCAAAGACCCACAATTTTGTCTGTTCTGCAGCTTCACTGTTTTTCTCCATTTAAATAATAGTCACTGCCCCAAATCTTATGGTTAAAGTGCATAATCCTCAATTTTTTCCACATTATAATCCACAAGCTGAGTTTTTGTCCACGTGTTTACCCAGTTCCTATTCCTCTGTGGTCTCATTGTGCCATCCTCACTACTTGCCTCCATCTACTGTGTGTCATCTGCAAATTTGGCAACAGTATATTCACTTCTGTCATCTAAGTCGTTCATATAGATTGTAAATAACTTGGCAGTATCGACACCTGTGGGACTCCACAAGTTACAATGTGTCATCATGAAAAAGCCCTTTTTATCTCAACTCTTGCCGTCAACTCATTACCTAATCCTTGATCAACGTTAATATGTACCCCTAACAGTGTGGGTTCATGAGTTCTTATGTTCTGAAGTAGTCTGTAATACAATACCTTACTAATTACTTTTTAGAAAACCACATATTACATCTTCTGGCTCCCCTTTATCTGTCTTGCTTATTACCTCAAAATACTTTAATGAACTGGTCAGCTATGATTTCCTCTTCACAAAATCACAGTGATTGCTTGATTGTATAATGTATTTGTAAATGCTCTCTTTCAACAGGGAAATATTGAGGAAAGAGGTCAATCTGAGACTGGTACAGTTGAGAAAAGAAGCGAGTCAAACAGTCAGGGCAGGCAGGGACAAAGCAGAGAACCTGAGGAGGCACCTAAGGAGGGTGCCTGTAACCAGAAGGGTGGATTGAAGTGTGTATACTTCAATGCCAGAAGTATAAGGAATAAGGTAGGTGAACTTGCAGCGTGGGTTGGTACCTGGGACTTCGATGTTGTGGCCATTACAGAGACGTGGGTAGAACAGGGACAAGAATGGCTGTTGCACGTTCCAGGGTTCAAATGTTTTAGTAGGATCAGACATGGGGGTAAAAAAGGGGGAGGCGTGGCATTACTTGTCAAAGATAGTATCACAGCAGTGGAATGGACGATGGAAGAGGACTTGCCATCTGAGGTAGTTTGGGCTGAGGTTAGAAATAGGAAAGGTGAGGTCACCCTGTTAGGTGTTTTCTACAGGCCTCCTAATAGTCCTAGAGAAGTAGAGGATAATATTGCGAGGATGATTCAGGAAAAGAGTGAAGGTAGCAGGGTGGTTGTTATGGGGGACTTTAACTTCCCAGATATTGACTGGGAGAGCTATCGCTCGAGTTCATTAGATGGGTCGGTGTTTGTACAATGTGTGCAGGAGGGTTTCCTGACACAATATGTCGACAGGCCAACAAGAGGGGAGGCTATATTGGATTTGGTTCTAGGTAATGAACCAGGCCAGGTGTTAGACTTGGAGGTAGGTGAGCACTTCGGGGACAGTGACCACAACTCGGTGACTTTTACTTTAGTGATGGAGAGGGATAATCGTGCGCCGCAGGGCAAGAGTTATAGCTGGGGGCAGGGAAATTATGATGCAGTGAGGCATGACTTAGGATGTGTGGATTGGAAAAACAGGCTTCAAGAGAAGAACACTAATGAGATGTGGGGATTGTTCAAGGAGCAGCTACTGCGTGTCCTCGATAGGTATGTACCAGTCAGGCATGGTGTAAAGGGCCTTGTGAGGCAGCCGTGGTTTAGTAAGGAATTGGAGTCCCTTGTGAAAGGGAAGAAGGCGGCATATGTAAAGATGAGGCGTGAAGGTTCAGTAGGGGCGATTGAGAGTTATAAGGTAGCCAGGAAGGAGCTAAAGAGGGAGCTAAGAGAAGCAAGAAGGGGACATGAAAAGTCTTTAGCTGGTAGGATTAGGGAAAACCCAAAGGCTTTCTATAGGTATGTCAAGAATAAAAGGATGACTAGGGTAGGTATCGGTCCAGTCAAGGATAGTAGTGGGAAGTTGTGTGTGGAGGCGGAGGAGATTGGAGAGACATTAAATCAGTACTTTTCATCAGTATTCACTCAGGAACAGGACACTGTTGCTGATGTGAATATGGAATCACAAATAATTAGAATGGATGCCCTGGAAATATGCAGGGAAGAGGTTTTGGGAATATTGGAAAGGATGAATATAGATAAGTCTCCTGGGCCTGATGGCATTTACCCCAGGATCCTATGGGAAGCTAGGGAGGAGATAGCAGAGCCATTGGCCTGGATTTTTATGTCGTCATTGTCAACGGGAATAGTACCAGAGGACTGGAGGATAGCGAATGTGGTCCCATTGTTCAAGAAAGGGAGTAGGGATAGCCCTAGTAACTATAGGCCAGTGAGTCTGACTTCAGTGGTGGGCAAAGTCTTAGAGAGAATGGTAAGGGATAAGATTTATGAACATCTGGGTAGGAATAACGTGATCAGGGATAGCCAGCATGGTTTTGTGAAGGGCAGGTCGTGCCTCACAAACCTTATTGAGTTCTTTGAGAAGGTGACTAAGGAAGTGGACGAGGGTAAAGCAGTAGATGTTGTGTATATGGATTTTAGTAAGGCGTTCGATAAGGTTCCCCATGGTAGGCTAATGTTAAAACTACGGAGGTATGGCATTGAGGATACATTAGAGGTTTGGATTAGGAATTGGCTGGCTGGAAGGAGACGGAGGGTAGTAGTTGATGGATTATGTTCATCTTGGAGCGCAGTTACTAGCGGTGTACCACAAGGATCTGTTTTGGGACCATTGCTTTTTGTTATCTTTATAAATGATCTAGAGGAAGGACTTGAAAGCTGGGTAAGCAAGTTTGCGGATGACACAAAAGTCGGTGGAGTTGTAGATAGTGAGGAAGGAAGTGGTAGGTTACAGCGGGATATAGATAAGTTGCAGAGCTGGGCGGAAATGTGGCAAATGGAATTCAATGTAGCTAAGTGCGAAGTCGTTCACTTTGGTAGGAATAACAAGATGATGGATTACTGGGCTAATGGTAGGCTACTTGGTAGTGTGGATGAGCAGAGGGATCTTGGTGTCCATGTACACAGATCTCTGAAAGTTGCCACCCAGGTAAATAGTGCTGTGAGGAAGGCATATGGTGTACTGGGCTTTATTGGCAGAGGAATTGAGTTCCGGAGTCCTGAGGTCATGTTGCAGTTGTATAAGACTCTGGTGAGGCCTCATCTGGAGTATTGTGTGCAGTTTTGGTCGCCATACTATAGGAAGGATGTGGAAGCTTTAGAACGAGTGCAGAGGAGGTTTACCAGGATGTTGCCTGGAATGGTAGGAAAATCTTATGAGGAAAGGCTGAGGCACTTGGGGCTGTTCTCATTGGAGAAGAGAAGGTTTAGGGGAGATCTGATAGAAGTGTATTAGATGATTAGGGGTTTAGATAGGGTAGATACTAAGAACCTTTTACCGCTAATGGAGTCAGGTGTTACTAGGGGACATAGCTTTAAATTAAGGGGTGGTAGGTATAGGACAGATGTTAGGGGTAGATTCTTCACACAGCGGGTTGTGAGTTCATGGAATGCCCTGCCCGTATCAGTGGTGAACTCTCCTTCTTTATGGTCATTTAAGCGGGCATTGGATAGGCATTTGGAAGTTATTGGGCTAGTATAGGTTAGGTAGGATTCGGTCGGCGCAACATCGAGGGCCGAAGGGCCTGTACTGCGCTGTATCCTTCTATGTTCTATGTTCTATGTAACCAGGTAGGACTGATACATTCAGCTGCATTAATTTAATGCAAGAGGCCTAACAGGGAAGGCAGATGAACTCAAGGCATGGTTAGGAACATGGGACTGGGATATCATAGCAATTACAAAAACATGGCTCAAGGATGGACAGGACTTAATGTTCAAGAATACAAATGCTACAGGAAGGGCAGAAAGGGAGGCAAGAGGGAGTGGGGGGGGAGGCGGGGGGATGTGCCATTTTTGATAAGGGATAGCATTACAGCTGTAATTAGAGACGATATTCCTGGAAATACATTCAGGGAGGTTACTTGAGTGGAACTGAGAAATAACAAAGGACGATCACCTTATTGGGATTGTCTTATGAACCCTCTAATAGTCAGAGGGAAATTGAGAAACAAATTTGTAAGGAAATCTCTGTTATCTGTAAGAATAATATGGTTATTATGGTAAGGGATTTTACCTTTCCAAACATAGACTGGGACTGCCATAGTGTTAAGTGTTTAGATGGAGAGGAATTTGTGAAGTGTGTACAAGAAAATTTTCTGATTCATGTGGATATACCTACTAGAGAAGGTGCAAAACTTGACCTACTTTTGGGAAATAAGGCAAGATAGGTGACTGAGGTGTCAGTGGGGGAGCACTTTGGGGTCAGCAACCATAATTCTTTCAGTTTTAAAAGGGTGATGGAAAAGGATAGACCAGATCTAAACGTTGAAGTTTGAAATTGGAAGAAGGCGAATTTTAACAGTATTAGGCAAGAACTTTGAAAAGAGAGATTGGGGGCAAATGTTCGCATGTAAAGGGACGGCTGGAAAATGGGAAGTTTTCAGAAGTGAGATAACAAGAGTCTAGAGACAGTATATTACTATTTGGGTGAAAGTAAAGGCTGGTAAGTGTAGGGAATGCTGGATGACAAGAGAAATTGAGGGTTTAGTTCAGAAAAGAAGGAAGCATATGTCAGGTATAGACAGGTGAGATCAAATGAATCCTTAGAAGAGAATAAAGGCAGTAAGAGTATACTTAAGAGGGAAATCAGGAGGGCAAATAGGGTTAAGCAGAATCCAAAGGGTTTTTACAAATACATTAAGGATAAAAGGGCAACTATGGAGAAAACAGAACCCCTCAAAAATCAGCAAGGCAGCCTTTGCGTGGAGCCGCAGAAGATACTAAATGAGTATTTTGCATCAGTGTTCATTGTGGAGAATGACATGGAAGATATAGAACATAGGAAAATAGATGGTGACATTTTCAAAAATGTCCATACAACAGAGGAGGAAGCACTGAATCTCTTGAAATGCAGAAAGGTGGATAAATCCTCAGGACCTGATCGGGTGTACTCTTGAACTCTGTGGGAAGCTAGTGAAGTGATTGCAGGGCCCTTTGCTGAGATACTTGTATCATTGATAGTCACAGGTGAGGTGCCGGAAGACTGGAGGTTGGCTAATGTGGTGCCACTATTTAAAAAAGGTGGTAAGGACAAGCCAGGGAACTGGAGACCAGGGAGTCTGACATTGGTGGTGGGCAAGTAGTTGGATGGAATCCTGAGGGACAGGATTTACACTTTTTTTGTGAGGGCAAGGACTGATTGGGGATAGTCAGCTTTGTGCATGAACTTGATTGAGTTTTTTGAAGAAGTAACAAAGAGGATTGATGAGAGTACAGTGGTGGATATGGACTTCAGTAAAGTATTCTACAAGGTTCCCCATGGAAGACAGGTTAGCAAGGTTAGATCTCATGGAATACAGGGAGAACTAGCTATTTGGATACACAACTGGCTCGAAGGTTGAAGACAGAGGATGCTGGTGGATGTTTTTTTTCAAACTGGTGGACTGTGATCAGTGGAATGCCACAAGGATCGGTGCTGGGTCCACTATTTTTCATCATTTACATAAATGATTTGGATGTGAACATAGGAGGTTTAGTTAGTAAGTTTGCTGATGACACCAAAATCGGAGGTGTAGTGGACAGTGAATATGTTTACCTCAGATTACAACAGGATCTTGATCAGTTGGGCCAATAGGCTGAGGAGTGACAGACGGAGTTTAATTTAGATGAATGCGAGATGCTGCATTTTGGGAAAGCAAATTGCAGCAGGACTTATACTCTTAATGGTAAGGTCCTAGGGAGCACTGTTAGACAAAGAGACCCTGGAGTGTAGTTTCATAGCTCCTTGAAATGTAGAGTCATCGGTAAACAGGATAGTGAAAAAGGCGTTTGGTATGCTTTCCTTTATTGGTCAGAGTATTGAGTCCAGGAGTTAGACGGTCATGTTGCAGCTGGACAGGACATTGGTTAGGCCATTTTTGGAATATTGCATGCAATTCTGGCCTCCTTCGTATCGAAAGGATGTTGTGAAATTTGAAAGGGTTCAGAAAAAATTAACAAGGATTTTGCCAGTGTTGGAGGATTTGTGCTTTCAGGAGGGGTATAAGTTTCTAGTTTTTTTTCCCCAGTAGTCTCTTTGGGAATTCAGAACAATGGGAATGGACGTTAAGGTAGTTGCATGCTCCTCCTGTAGAATGTGAGAGTTAAGTGTCACCACTAGTATGACACTGACTTCATCTGCGGGAAGTGCACCCAACTCTAGATTCTCAGAAACCATGGGAGTGAACTGAATGAACTTCGGATCATTCGCGAGGCTGAGGGGGTAATTGAGAGGAGTTACAGGGAGGTAGCACACCTTAGGTACAGGAAAAACGGAGATGGATTAGTCAGGATATGGAAAAAGAATAGGCAGACAAGTGCAAGGATCCCCTAGATTTTGGATACTGTTGAAGAGGGACAACCTACCAGGGAAAAGCCAAAGTGGCCAGGTCTGTGACACAGCCTGGTTCTGTGGCTCTGAAGGGAAGCGGGGAAGAATAGAAAAGTGCTAGTGGAGACTCAATAATTAGAGGAACTGAAGGAAGATTCTGTGGTCGCAGACGGCACTCCCAGAAGGTATGTTGCCTCCTAGGTGCCAGGGTCCGGGATGTCTCTGATCCAGTCTACAAGATTCTGAAGGGGGAGGGTAAGCAGCCAGAAATCGTGGTGCACATTGGTACCTGTGACATAGCTAGGAAAAGGGATGCAATTCTAAAAAGTGATTTCAGGGAGTTAAAGTTGGAAGCTAAAATGCAGGACAAGCAGAGCAGTACTGATTACTACTGATGTCACATGCAAATGAGTGAGGAACAGGGAGCAAGTGCAGCTAAACACGTGGCTGGTGCAGGAGGGAAGGCTTCAGATAGGTAAATCATTAGGGTACCTTCTGAATAAGGTAGGACCTGTACACAAAGGATAGGTTGCACTTAAACTGGAGGGGCACCAATGTCCTGGGTGGGGGTTTCGCTTGAGTACTTCAGGAGGGTTTGAACTAGTTTGGCAGGGGAATGGGAACCAGAGCAACAGGTCAAATGAGAGTATAGTTGTTGAACAGGCAGAAATAGAATGCAGAGAGTCTGTCAGGAAGGACACACAGTTGATAGGGCAAAGGGATGGGTTAATGTGTGTCAGTTTCAATGCAAGGAGTGTCAGGAATAAGAGTAATGAACTTCGAGAATAGAGGATAAGTATGTGAAACTATGACGTCATGGCCATAACAAAGAGTGCATCACAGCTGCAGGAAAGAAGGTTGTTGAGGAGAGTTTGTCTACTCAATCAGTACGCGTGGAAGACAGGAACAGGAAGGGAACAGTCATTTGAGAGGGAGCGGGGAAGGAGAGCTCCCCCTTGATCTTGGAAAGGTGTAGATGTAACAAGTTGTTATGGGGGACTTCAACTTCCTCAATATTGATTGGAACCTCTAGTGCAGATGGTCTGGATGGAGCCGATTGTGTCAGGTGTGTCAAGGATTCCTGACCCAATATGTAGATAGGCCGAGTGAGGTGGGGGGGGGGGAAGCCATATTGGATTTGGTGCTAGGTAACGAGCCGGGCCAGGTGTCAGATATCTCAGTGGGACAGCATTCAGCAGCAGTGACAGCTTTACCAGAGCCATGGAGAGGGGCAGGAGCAGACAGTATGGGAAGGTATTTAATTGGGGGAAGGGAAATTATACTGCTATTAGACAGGAGCTGTGGAATATAAATTGGGAACAATTATTCTACAGGAAAGGTTCAACAGATATGTGGAGGCTGTTTTAGGAGCACTTGTCGCCAGTGTTGGATAACTTTGTCTCACTGAGCCAGGCAAGGAATGGAAAGGTGAAGGAGCCTTGGATGACAAGAGCAGAGGAGTTTTTCATCAAAAGGAATAAGGAAGCTTACTCAAGGATGAGGAAGCAAAGATCTATCACAGTTTTAGGGGATTACAGGGTAGCTCAGAAACTTAAAAAATGGACTGAGAAGAGCTAGGAGTGGGCACCGAAAAGTCTTGGCGGGAAGGATTAGGGAAAATCCAAAGGCGCTCTAAACTATTGTGAGGAATAAACGAATGAAGGAACTTGTGCCTGGAACCTGAAGAGGTTGGGGCAGCCCTAAATTAGTTTTTGCTTCAGTATTCATGAGAGCAAGAACACCTTGGACTGGGTTAATAGGCTTGAACAGATTAATATTAAAGAAGTGGATGCGCTGAAAATTCTGGAAGCATCAAGATAGATAAGATCCCAGGCCGGATATATCCAAGGTTACAGGGGAAGTGAGGAATGAGATTGCTGCACCTCTGGTGATGATCATTGTAACCTCACTCTCCATGAGAATAGTACTAGCTAATTGGAGGGAGATGAATGCTGTTCAGCTGTTCATGAGGGGGAATAGGGAAATCCCTGGGAATTACAGACCAATATGTCTTACATCTGTGGTAAGCAAGGTACTGGAAAGGATTGAGATAGGATTTATGACCATTTGGAAAACAGAGTTTGATTAAAGAGAATCAGCATGGCTTTGAGGGGGGCAGGTCATGCCTCACAAGCCTTATTGCATTCATTGGGGATGTGACGAAACAAGTTGACAAAGGTCGAGCAGTGGATGTGGTGTATATGGATTTCAGTGATGTATTTAGGATTCAGTAAGGCCCCATGTTGGGTGATGCCAAATTGGGGAATGAACTCAGCCAGGTGATAGATTTGGAGGTAGGTGAGTACTTTGATGAATGTGACCATAATCCGGTTATGTTTACAATAGCAATGGGCAGGGACAGGTATATACTGCAGGGAAAGAAGTATAACTAGCGGAAAGGCAATTATGATGCAATAAGGCAAGATTTAGGAAGGGTAGGATGGGGAAGGAAACTGTACGGGGTGGACAAACTTGAAATATGCAGCTCATTCACGGAACAGCTACTGCGGGTCCTTGATTAGTATACACCTATAAAGGCAGGGAAGTACTTGTTGAAAGGGGGAGCCATGGTTTACTAAAGACTTTGAAGCTCTTGTCGAGAGAAAGAGGAGGCTTATGTGAGGATGAGGCAGCAGGGTCAAATGGGGGGTTGAGAGTAATAGGCTAGCCAGAAAAAGATCTAAAGAGGGCGGGGAAGAGCCAGGAGGGGACATGAGATGTTGTTAGCAGATAGGATTAAGGATAACCCTAATACAGAAATATTTGTATCATTGATAGTCACAGGTGAGGTGCCGCAAGACTGGAGGTTGGCTAATATGGTGCCACTATTTAAGAAAGGTGGTAAGGACAAGCCAGGGAACTATAGACCAGTGAGCTGACATCAGTGGTGGGCAATTTGTTGGAGGGAATCCTGAGGGGCAGGATGTACATGCATTTGGAAAGGCGAGGACTGATTAGAGATAGTCAACATGGCTTTGTACGTGGGAAATCATGTCTCACAAACTTGATTGAGTTTTTTAAAGAAGTAACAAAGAAGATTGATGAGGCCAAAGCGGTAGATGTGACCTATATGGATTTCAATAAGATATTCGACAAATTTCTCCATGGGAGACTGGTTAGCAAGATTAGAGCTCACAGGATACAGGGAGAACTAGTCATTTGGATACAGAACTGGCTCAAAAGTAGAAGACAGAGGGTGGTGGTGGAGGGTTGTTTTTCAGACTGGAGGCTTGTGACCAGTGGAGTGCCACAAGGATCTGTGCTGGGTCCACTACTTTTCTTCATTTATATAAATGATTTGGCTGTGAGCATAACAGTATAGTTAGTAAGTTTGCCGATGATACCAAAATTGGACGTGTAGTGGACAGTAAAGGTTACCTCAGAATACAACGGGACCTTGATCAGATAGAGTTTGATTCAGCGAGGTGCTGCATTTTGGGAAAGTAAATCTTAGCAGGACTTGTACACTTAATGGTTAAAGTCCTTAATGGAGTGTTGCTGAACAAAGAGACCTTGGAGTGCAGGTTCACAGCTCCTTGAAAGTGGAGTCACAGGTAGATAGGATAGTGAAGAAGGCATTTGTTATGCTTTCCATTATTGGTCAGAGTAATGAGTACAGGGGTTGAGAATTCATGTTGCAGCTGTACAAGACATTGGTTAGACCACTGTTGGAATATTGCGTGCAATTCTGGTCTCCTTCCTATCAGAAAGATATTGTCAAACTTGAAAAGGTTCAGAAAAGATTTACAAGAATGTTACCAGGGTTGGAGGATTTGAGCTGTAGGGAGAGGCTAAACAGGCTGGGGCTTTTTTCCCTGAGAGCATCGGAGGTGGAGGGGTGACCTCAGACGTTTATAAAATCATGAGGGGCATGGATAGGGTAAATAAAGTTTTTTTTTAAAGCAAGTTTTGAGAAGATGTGTAGCTCAGGTTGAGGTTTTGGATGTAGGTTTCTCGCTTAGCAGGAAAGTTCATTTCCAGATGTTTTGTTACCCTACTAGGTAACATTTTCAGTGCACCTCAAGTGAAGCACTGCTGAAAATCCCTGCTTTCTATGAATTTGTTTGGATTGGTGATGTTATTCCTTGTGGTGAAGTCACTTCCTGTCCTTATTCTCAGGGGGTGGTAGATGGGAGCTAACTCGATGTGTTTGTTGATCGAGTTCCAGTTGGAATGCCATGCTTCCAGTAATTCTCATGCGTGTCTTTGTTTGGCTTGTCGATGTATTGTCCCAGTCGAAGTGGTGTCCTTCCTCATCCGTATGTGAGGATACTAGTGAGAGATGGTCAGGTCTTTGTGTGCCTAGTTGGTGTTCATGTATCCTGGTGGCTAGTTTTCTGCCTGTTTGTCCAATGCAGTCCTAGCATGGTATTTTGTAAGTGACATTAATTTTGTTCGTTGTCTGTATAGGATCTTTCATTAGCTGCTGTTTTAGCGTTTTGGTAGGTTAGTGGGCTATCATGATGCCAAGAGGTCTGGGTAGTCTGGCAGTCATATCCGAGATGTCTTTGATGTTGGGGAGTGTGGCTAGGGTTTCTGGACATGTTTTGTCTGCTTGTTTAGGTTAGTTACCGATAAATCAGTGGACTGTGTTCATTGGGTATCCATTCTTTTTAAGTATTCAGGTGCTCTGCTCTGCATAGTTCCCCTGTGCTGCAGTGTGTGTTGGCTCATTAAAATAATGTTATGATGCTGCTTCATTTGTGGGTGTTGGGATGATTGCTTCTGTAGTTCAACATTTGGTCCATATGTTGTTTTCATGTAGACGCTGGTTTGAAGTTCCCCATTGGCTGTTCGCTCTACTGTGACATCTAGGAATGGCAGTTTGTTGTTGTTTTCTTCCTCTTTAGTGAATTTTATGCTAGTAAGGGTATTTTTGATAGTCTTGAAGGTTTCTTCTAATTTGTTTCATTTACTGATGACAAAGGTGTCATCCACGTAGCAGACCCAACGTTTGGGTTGGATGGTTTGCAGAGCTGTCTCTCACTAGTATCCTCACATACGGATGAGGAAGGACACCACTTTGACTGGGACAACACATCCCTCCTCGGACAAGCTAAACAAAGACACGGACAAGAATTCCTAGAAGCATGGCATTCCAACCGGAACTCTACATCGAGTTAGACTCCATCTACCACCCTGAGAAAAGGAACAGGAAGTGACTTCACCACAGGAAATAACATCACCACAGCAAATGACATTATCAACCCAAAGCAAGCATATAAATAAAAAGTAGGGATTTTCAGCAGTGCTTCACCTGAGGCCCACTGAAGATGTTGCCTAACAGGGTAATGAAACATCTGGAAATGAACCTTCCCGTTCAGCAAGCAAATCTACATCCAAAACCTCAAACTGAGCTACAAATCTTCTCAAACTTCACGAAGACCTATGGCGATAATACACTAAAACTGGCCCGAAAATGGGAAATTAATGCCATCCAATACAGTGCCACCAGGTACTACCGAAATGTCTTCAATACAAACCTCCCATTAACACGACGCTAGCCATAAGAATAGCAGAACGCTGAGAGAAATGATTAATGATGCCCACAACAGACTCCGTAAATACAACCGGGAAATTTTGCATCAAAAAAAACTTTACTCTGTCATGCAACAGACCGTGAATGGATAGACACAGTACAACAAGCCATAGATATCAGGTAGTGACAAACACAGAAAATGAAAAAAATAGACAAACTTGCACAACATAACAACACTGACAACACAGATATAATCCACAGTAACCCTTAAACTCTCTTTAAACTCCCACATCTGACAAGAAGTTTGCGTGTGTGGGGTGGGCTGCTAGAGGAGGTGGTGGATGCTGGTGCAGTTGCAGCGTTTGGGGGGCATCTGGATGGAATGTGAATGGGAGGAGTTTGGAGGGATCTGGGCCGGGTGCTGGCAAATGGGACTGGATTGGGTTGGGATGTCTGGTCAGCAAGTTGGACTGGGGGGGGTCTGTTTCTGTGCTGGATATCTCTATGATTCTATGATAGGACATTGACATGGTATTTTAATTTCCTGTTTTCTTTCTGCACCGATGCTGATAAGTATTTATAGAATTTTTGTTTTTAGTTCCACATAAGTTCTCTACTTTTAAATTCTGAATAAGTGAAAATACTTGCGTGACCTATGTTTAAATGTGTTAACCTGTTTCACTTCATCTCTTTGCCCTTCTACCCCATTCAGTTTCTTTCTTCCATGAAACTGCTTCACATCAATTTATCTCAAGTTTGTTTTAATTGTTTTCTCAACCTTTTCTCATTTCTTTCCCTATTATGTTGCAGTTATCATACTTTTTGATAGACATAGCACCCCCTCCCCTTCTCAAAGCCCTGACCCTCTGAAGAATCACTGGACCTGAAATCTTAACTCTGCTTTCTCTCCACAGTTTCTTCAGCAATTCTGCTTTTGTTGAACTATCAACCTTTTTACCTTTTTAACTTCCAACTTTGATTATCTGGATTTGAACTGGATAAGTGGGCACCAGCGTAAACTGTGAATTGATTATGACAAACACTGGAAGTGGGTCTATGAGAGGAATGCCATTGCAAGACCACAATCTCAAATGAGAGAATGATAGAGAATTTCTTCCTGATTTAGGTTGTGGATCTATGCCTAATGAATGCGGTGAAGTTGATGCTATTATCATGGATGGGAAGAGCCTTGACATGGGAGTGTTTGCTGCCGTTAGAAACATAGCCAATCCAACCAAGCTTGCTCGACTGGTAATGGAACAGGTAGAGTTTACTCCTACAGTACAATTATTACACACCTTTCCAACCTAGAATACAGGGCGAGGCAATGCTTATTACCTCTTTGTAAGAGAAAACAATTATCCCTGACAATTTGTGCACTTTAGCTGTTGTATAAAACATGTAGACTTTGGTGAGACATCAGACTGAGCTCTCCTCATATTTCCAACCACACTGGAGTTCAGTCTTAAACTGTAGGCTTGGCTTTATTTGATTACATTGTAACAGTAACAACATTTCAACAGTATTTCAATGACATTAATTAGGCCACTGTTGGAATATTGTGTGCAATTCTGGTCTCCTTCCTATCGGAAAGATGTTGTGAAACTTGAAAGGGTTCAGCAAAGATTTACAAGGATGTTGTCAGGGTTGGAGGATTTGAGCTATAGGGAGAGGCTGAACAGGCTGGGGCTATTTTCCCTGGAGTGTCGGAGGCTGATAAGTGACATAAGTGACAGAAACCTTATAGAGGTTTACAAAATTATGAGGGGCATGGTTAGTGTAACTTGACAAAGTCATTTCCCTGGGGTTAGGGAGTCCAGAACTAGAGGGCATAGGCTTAGGGTGAGAGGGGAAAGATAGAAAAGAGACCTAAGGGGCAACCTTTTCACGCAGAGGGTGGTACGTGCATGGAATGAGCTGCCAGAGGATGTGGTGGAGGCTGATACAATTGCAACATTTAAGAGGCATTTGGATAGGTATATGAATAGGAAGGGTTTGGAAGGATATGGGCCAGGTGCTGGCAGGTGGGAATAGATTGGGTTCGGACATCTGGTCGGCATAGACAGGTGGGACCGAAGGGTCTGTATCCATGCTGTACATTTCTATGGCTCTATGACTCTAAGTATGTATCACTCTATTAAACGCCATTTTTGCTCTTTCACAATCCACACATCCAGAAAATAACACAGCTTTATTCCTCTACAAACACTGCCCCAGGTTAAATGAATAGTTATAGCTTATATTTTAAGCTTAATCAAGAGACATATCTCCAAAAACATCTAATCAAGAAAGAACCTACTCTACTCGCTACTGCAGATTTTCTTTAGGCCACACTTAAAACAACAATTAACTTATCTGCTTCTGTGCTGTGAACTTCGCCCAACAGTTCCTTCAAGATCAGTTGTGAAATTCACTGTATGTTAATTTTCCCAGATGCACTCCGATGTCCAGTGATACACAAATTCTAAACATCAAAGGCAGTAACTGTTCAGGTTCTCTCGCTCTCTCTCTCTCCTGCAATGACCTCGCCATGTGCTTCCTTTGTCTCTTCTTCTCACTATTAAAACTGCTGTTGTTTTGACTTTTTTTTCCAAAGTTCCAAAACAATGTAACAGCATATAAAACCGTAATTGCTGCTCCTGCAATTCGAGGAAATCATCTCAAAAAAAAAAGAGCAGCTGTTATAGCCAGAAATTTTTCCTGTCCTCCATCTTAATGAACTTAAAAGATTCTGTACAGACGAGCAAAACTATTGTCACTTACAAAATACCGTGCAAGGACTTTAACAAACACTACATTGGACAAACAGGCAGAAAACTAGCCACCAGGATACATGAACACCAACTAGCCATAAAAAGACATGACCCTCTCTCACCAGTATCGTCACATATGGATGAGGAAGGACACCACTTCGACCAGGACAACATATCCATCCATGATAAGCCAAAAAACGACACGCATGAGAATTACTGGAAGCATTGCATTCCAACCTGAACTCTATCAACAAACACATCGAGTCAGACCCCATCTACCACCCCTGAGAAGTGTTTCGCCTGAGGCCCACTGAAGATGTTATCTAGTAGGGTAACGAAACGTCTGCAAACGAACCTTCCAGCTCAGCAAGCAAGCCTACATCCAAAGTATTTTTTCCCCTGGGGTGGGGGAGCCCAGAACAAGAGGACAGAGGTTTAGGGTGAGGGGGCAAAAGATATAAAAGAGACCTACGGGGCAAGTTTTTCATACAGGGGGTAGTACGTGTATGGAATGAGCTGCCAGAGGAAGTGGTGGAGGCTGGTACAATTGCAACATTTAAACGGCATTTGGATGGGTGTACGAATAGGAAGGCTTTGGAGGGATATGGGCCAGGTGCTGGCAGGTGGGACTAGTTTGGGTTGGGATATCTGGTTGGCACGGACGGGTTGGACCGAAGGATCTGTTTCCATGCTGTACATCTCTATGATTCTGTGACTCTAAGGCCTTCTATAGGTATATCAGGAATAAAAATGACTAGAGTAAGATTAGGGCCAATCAGAGATAGTAGTGGAAAATTGTGTGTGGAATCTGAGGACATAGAAAAAGCACTTAGTGAATACTTTTCATCAGTATTCACATTGCCTTTTTCCAATGTTAGCGAGAATAAAGAGATACAGTCTACAAGATTAGATGGGATTGAGGTTGACAAAGAGGAGGATTTAGCAATTTTGGAAGATCTGAAAATAGATAGAACACCTGGGCCAGATGGGATTCTCTGGGATGCCAGGGAGGGGATTGCAGAGCCTTTGGCTTCGATCTTTATGTCATCATTGTTGACAGTAGTGCCAGAAGACTGGAGGATAGCAAATGTTGTTCCCTTGTTTAAGAAGTGGAGTCAGGACAACCCTGGTAATTATAGGCCAGTGAACCTTACTTCAGTTGTGGGTAAGGTGTTGGAAAAGGTTATAAGAGATAGGATTTATAATCATCTGGAAAGGAATAATTTGATTAGGGATAGTCAACACTGTTTGTGAAGGGTAGGTCACGCCTCACTAACGTTACTGAGTTCGAGAAGGTGATAAAACAGGTGGATGAAGGTAAAGCTGTTGATGTGGTGTATATGGACTTTGTAAGGCATTTAATAAGGTTCCACATGGTAGGCCTTTGCACAAAATACGGAGTTTCGGGATCGAACATGATTTAACGGCTTGGATCAGAAAGTTGCTAACTGAAAGAAGACAGAGGGCGTTGGTTGCTGGGAAATGTTCATCCTGGACCTCAGTTACCAGTGGTGTGCCACAAGGATATGTTTTGGGGCCACTGCTGTTTGTCATTTGTATAAATAATCTGGATGTGGGTGTAGAAGGATGGGTTAGTTAAATTGCGGGTGACATTAAGGTAGGCAGAGTTGTGGATAGTGCCGAAGGATGTTGTGGGTTACAGAGGGACATAGATGCAGAGCTGGGCTGAGAAGTGGCAAATGGAACTTAATGGAGAAAAGTGTGAGGTAGTTCATCTTGGACAAAGTAACAGGAATGCAGAGTGCTGGGCTCATGGTAAAACTCTTGGTAGCGTAGGTGAACATAGAGATCTCAGTCTCCTGGTGCATCAACCCCTGAAAGCTGTCACCAAGGTTAGTCGGGTTGTGAAGGCGGCATATGGTGTGTTGGCGTTTATTGGTAGGAGGGTTGAGTTTTGGAGCCACGAGGTCATGCTGTACAAGACACTGGTAAGGCCGCACCTGGAGTATTGCATTCAGTTCTGATCACCGCATTACAGGAAGGATGTGAAGCTTTGGAAAGAGTTCAGAGGAGATTTACTAGGATGTTACCTGGTATGGAAGGAAGGTCTTACGAGGAAAGGCTGAGGGAGCTGAAGGTGTTTTCATTGGAGAGAAAGAGGTTAAAAGGTGACTTAATTGAGACTTATAAGATAATCACAGGGTTAGATAGGATGGAAAGTGACAGCCTTTTTCCTCGGACAGTGAAGGCTTACACAAGGGGACATAGCTTTAAATTGAGGGGTGATAATTGAGGACAGATGTTAGGGGTAGTTTCTTCACTCAGTTGTAGGGGCATGGTACAGTCTGCCTGCAACAGTAGTAAACCTGCCAATGTGAAGAGCATTGGACGTACATATGGATAATAATGGAACATTGCAAATTAGATGGACATAAGATTTTCACAGATCGGCTCAACATTGAGGGCCGAAGGGTCTGTACTGCACTGTAACATTCCATGATCTATTTGTTAAGGATCCCCATGGTTGGGCTCATGTTGAAAGTTTGGAGGAATGGGATACAGGGAAATTTAGCAGTCTGGATAGAGAATTGGCTGGCCAAAAGTCACTGACTGGTAGTGGATGAAAAGTATTCTGCCTGGAGGTTGGTGACCAGTGCTGGCCCGCAGGGATCTGTTCTTGGGCCTCTGCTCTTTATCGTTCTTATAAATAACTTGGATGAAGAAGTGGAGGGGTGGAGCGGTCAATAAGTTTGTCGATGACAGAAAGATTGGCAGTATTGTGGATAGTACTGAGGGCTGTTGCATGTGACAACATGATATTGACAGGATGCAGAGATGGGCTGAGAAATGGCAGATGGAGTTCAACCTGGACAAATGCCAAGTGATTAGTTTTGGAACATTAAATTTGAATACTGAATACAGGGTTAAAGAGAGTGTAGAGGAACAGCTGGATCTTACAGTTCTTGCACATCAATCTGTCAAAGTTGCCACCCAAGTTGATAGGGTTGTTAAGATGACGTATGATGTTTTGGCTTTCATTAAAAGAGTTTAAGAGCTGTGGGGTTTTGCTGCAACTCTACAAAACCCTGGTTAGACCACACTTGGACTACTGCATCCAGTTCTCGTCACCTTGTTATAGAAAGGGTGTAAATGCTTTAGCGAGGGTGCAGAGGAGGTTTACCAGGATGCTGCCTGGATTGAAGGGCTTGTCTTAGAGGTTGAGTGAGCTCAGGTTTTTTACACTGGAGAGAAGAAGGAAAAGAGGTGAATTGACAGAGGCGTATAAAGGTAATGAGAAGCATAAATAGAGTAGATAGTCAAAAGACTTTTTCCCAGGACAGAAATGTCATGAGGGGTCATAATTTTAAAGCGATTGGAGGAAAATATGGGGAGATGTCAGAAGTAGGTTCTTTATTCAGAGAGTTGCAGGTGTGTGGAACGCACTGCCAGCAGTAGTAACAGGGTCAAAGACATTCGGGATATTTAAGGATGATGGATAAACACATGGATGGCAGTAAATTGAGGGGTGTGTAGGTCAGGTTGATCTTAGATTAAGATAAATGCTCAGCACAACATCACGGGCCAATGGGTCTGTATTGTGCTGTACTGTTCTATGTTCTAAGACTGAGTGACCCATCACACTTCTGATCCACCTTCCAATTTCAACTTCCCCATAATTTTGAGCACATCCAACACTCTGCTGCCCATGTGCTGACTCACACTAATTCTTGTTCACCTCACCCTGACGTAAAAAATGTACCAGTTCCCCTCCCACTTATCTCTCCATCCCCAAGGTTCTCAGCCTCATTCCTGATGTATTCCTCCTTAAATACTGCCTGACCTGTAGTGCTTTTCCAGCACCACACTCTTGACTCTAATCTCCAGCATCTGCAATACTCACTTTCGCCTAAAAAACCTACTAGTTGATAAACTTTCTAATACTTGTTTTCAAATCCCTCCATGATAGTGATCATTCCCATCTATGTAATCTCTGCTAGCCACACAGTCCATCATACTCACCCAATTCTTGACACTCAAGCACGCTCAATACATCTCCACCAATCTCTGATGTTCTTTCAGTTTCCTGGCCCTCAGAATGTGCACATCTGACCCTGACTCTCTTCAACCCTTTCTCACTTTCCTCTTCAAAGCTTAAAAATTGTCCTTTCCCTAATACCTCATGATGTGAGTCAGCGTCAAACAGTTTTGTAAAATTTTAATGAACTGCCTTGCAACGTACATTAAACTGGAAATTACAGACATAAGCAATAAAGATACACCTGTTATTGTGGCTAACTTCAATCTGAATATAGATGGGAAAAATCAAATCAGTAACAATACCGTAGAGGCGGAATTTGTGGAACATATAGGAGATGGTTTTTTGGGGTCATTCAGGACCCAAATGGAGGACAGGCCTTCCTAGACTGTATTCTATCCATTGGCGGGGGTGGGCTAGCTCAGTTGGCTGGACTGTGTTGCAGAGAGATGCAAAAATCACATGCTTATTTCCTATACTTGCTGAAGTCACTATGAAGATGCCACATTCTCAACCTTGCCACTTGCCTGAGGGATGGTGACCTTCAGTTTAAAAGACCAGTCGTCAGATCTCTTTAATGAGAGAGGAACCATATTGTTCTGTTGGACAATGGCAATTTAATTCCAAAATTTCAATTCCTTCATTAGAAGGGAATTTTTGGCAATGTAGCTGTGAGAGGCCCCTTGTGGAGGAGTGAGAAAACTTTCCATTAAGATGGAAAGTAACAGAGTTGATTCGGAAACTGGGGACTTAAATCTAAAGTGATGAAATTACAACAGCAGAGGCACAAACAGGGCACAGCAAATTAGGGAACACTATTGAAAGAAATGACAAACATTTATATACCCCCAAATATCCTCCAGGGGCTTATGTGGCTTCCCCCTGTCTCCCCGAGGATACTTGGAGGTGGTTTGAGATGTTGCTTAGACCAGTTTGATGTTTGGTTCTCAGAGAAAGGGAGGTGGATTTTGGTTGGTGCCTCGCATTGGGGCTCCTGCCAGATCTGTCATGGTCCAGTGGTGGGGTGATAGTGCTTGCTGCTGTTGGTGCTGCTTGCAGAACAGGTGGTGGGTGAAGATGGCAGAGTGTCAGCATCTGGTGGTGGAACAGCAGTTCTTGGCTCAGACAATTGGGCAGAATTCTTGACTTTTATTGGCTTCGCAGGGGCAGGGTGCTGGAGGTCTGAGATGTAGGGCAGAGCATGGGAGCTGCATCTATGGGGCAGGGGATCATACTGATGCATTTTTGGGGATCGGGGCAGTCGGATGTGGGACATGCGGGCAGAGGCAGTGGAGGAGGAGCAGGCATCAGGGTAGCGGATAGAGTGAAATGCCAGAGGAAGTGTTGGAGGCTACTACAATTACACATTTAAAAGGCATCTGGATGGGTATATGAACAGGAAGGGCTTAGAGGGATATGAGCCAAGTGCTGGCAAAGGTTAGGATATCTGGTCGGCATGAACTGAAGCATGTTTCCGTGCTGTACATTTCTATGCCTCGATAACTGCAATTACTTTTCCTTCCTGTCTGAAAAAATAAAACATAAAAGGCAGCCCAGCCATAGCTAACAAAGGATATTATGGATTGTACTGAATCCAAAGAAGTGGCATACAAATCCACACAAAAAAAAGCAGATCTGAAGACTGGGAGCAGTTCAGGTTTCCACTAAAAGATAGTCTAAAAGGGGAAAATGGGATATAAAAGATAAAAAATAAGGATTAGTGAAAACAATTACAATTCGAAACAGGCAAAGTTCTAATGTGGAACAAAAAGATGGCAGAACAATTAACCACATATTTTGTTTCTATCATCACAAAGGGGGACACAAGTGACATCCCCAAAATGTGGGGAACACATGGTCCATTGAGAGCAGAACTGAAGGAAATGTGTAGTGATGGGGAAATCGATGAGGTTAAAGGTTTACAAATCCCCAGTACCTGGTAATCCAAACCCCAGACTATGGCCTGAGATAAGCCATGCAATTGTCAAATCTCAAACTTGTGATATCCTATAACAGAAATGTACAAAAGACATAACGGGGAGTACAAGGTTAAAAACTCAGTAGACATTTCTACTTTCTATGGAACGTTTTTCCTATCTGTGAGCTGAAAGTATTAACATTTGAATCCTACACATTATCCCTCCTCCCGCAAAGAAATTCAAACCCATCTTCATCATGTCTTTCCCCCACTCCCGGTGTTCTCCCTTTTTTCCTGACTGCAAAGTGAGAATAATATCAACACCTCGATGATTTGCTCTCCTGGTCACTGCGATCTTGAAACCACCCATTTCCTGTTCCAGCGCCACAAAGTATCAGATTCAGTCACTTCAAAAATCACAGCCTGCCTTCGTATTTTTACGGATCTCTCTCTCTCACTCCCTTTTCCTGTTTTAAGGACACATACACCAAGCTCAGAGCCAGGTCTCTCAGAGTGAAATGAGGAAATTCTAGTTGACACAAAGGCTGCCACGAAGTTAGAATTCTCTCCCAGAAATGACAGGGGATGGTGCCTTCACCAAGATGGCCGTCCGCGCTCACCGCCCCAAGACAACATGCGCCTTACCCTAACAAAGATGGCCGCCAGTTGTCCAGGCAACCCGATAGGTCCCCAGTGAAATAAACATTAGGCCCCTGTGGGGCTTGTATTCGAGGCCTCAAGCCTGCCTCTAGGAGTTTATAAACTCCCCCGTCTCCCTCCTCCCGCGGTTTCCAATTCCACCCTGTCTCCTCTCCCTGGGGACGGGAGCAGGATCTTGGCGCTGGGGCCTGGCGACCTCCCCGGGATGTTTGTTCTTGTTCCTTAAACCTCCGACATCATTCCTCGCCCACACTCAAGAACACTACCTTTGTCCCGCGGCAGGACCTATACTGCACATGCGCTAGTCCGCAAGGGGGCGAGGCCCCTGCGTGACGTCACCAATGGAGGGCGTGGTTGCAGGAACCATCCGACCAATCGGAGGCAAGGGGCCAGGGCTATCGCTCCCCCCCCAACACCCGCAAGAAACTTGAAAGGTAGTTTTTAAACATTTTTCAGCCTGTTCAGAAATGTTAGTCCCAAACATTGAAAGGCTGAAACATTGGGAAACTTTCAGACACAAACAAAGAGATACTAAGAAAAAGAATAAAAAATTCGTAAAAGAAACCCAGCACAAAAATGAACAGCAAAAATCTTCTGCTGGGATGTTAAAGGGAACTGAGTCGCTAAGGTTAAGTGTTGGTCCTTTGGAAGATGAAACCGGTGAGTTAATAAGGGGAACACTGAAATGGCAGAGATGCTAAATCAATACTTTTCCTCGGTTTTCGAGTTCGAGGACAACCGTACCATTCATAGAGTCAGTGAGATATACAGCACAGAAAGAGACCCTTCTGTCCAACCCGTCCATGCCGACCAGATGTCCCAACCCAATCTAGTCCCACCTGTCAGCATATCCCTCCAAACCCTTCCTATTCATGTACCCACCCAGATGCCTTTTAAATGTTGCAATTGTACCAGCCTCCACCACTTCCTCTGGCAGCTCAATCCATACACGCACCAATCTCTGCATGAAAAAGTTGCCACTTAGGTGTCATCCCCTCTCATCCTAAGCCTATGCCCCACACCGGGGAAATGATTTTGTCTATTTATCCTATCCATGCCCCCCCTCAGCCTCCGACGCTCCAAGGAAAACAGTCCTAGCCTATTCAACCTCCCCCTATATCTCAAATCCTCCAACCCTGGCAACATCCTTGTAAATCATTTCTGAACCCTTTCAAGTTTCACAACCTCTTTCTGATAGGAAGGAGACCAGAATAGCACACAATATTCCAACAGTGGCCTAACCAATGTCCTGTACAGTTGCAACATGACCTCCCAACTCCTGTAATACTCTGACCAACAAAGGAAAGTATACGAAACACCTTCTTCATAATCCTATCTACCTCCATTTTCAAGGAGCTATGAACCTGCACTCCAAGGTCTCTTTGTTCAGCAACACACCTGAGGACCTTGTCATTAAGTGTGTAATTCTGGATTAGTAGTGCTGGAAGAGCATAGCAGTTCAGGCAGCATCCAAAGAAAGTGTATAAGTCTTGCTAAGATTTGCTTTCCCACAATGCAGCACCTCACATTTATGTAAATTAAACTCCGTCTGCCATTTCTCACCCCATTGGTCCATCTGATCAAGATCCCGTTGTAATCTGAGGTAACCTTCTTCACTGTCCACTGCACCTCCAATGTTGGTGTCATCTGTAAACTTCCTAACTATACCTCTTATGCACACATTCAAATCATTTATACAAATGATGAAAAGTAGTGGATCCAGCACCAATCCTTGTGGCACTCCACTGGTCACAGGCCTCCACTCTGAAAAACAATCCTCCACCACCATCCTGTGATTTCTACTTTTGAGCCAGTTCTGTATCCAAATGGCTCGTGCCTCCTGTGTTCCATGAGATCTAACCTTGTTAACCAGGCTCCCATGGGGAACCTTGTTGAACATCTTGTTGAAGGCACATCTACCACTCTGCCCTCATCAATCCTCTTTGTTAGTTCTTCAAAAAACTCAATCAAGTTTGTGAGACATGATTTCCCACACACAAAACCATGTTGACTATCCCTAAACAGTCCTTGCCTTTCCAAATACATGTACATCCTGTCCCTCAGGATTCTCTCCAACAACTTTGCCCATCGCTGACGTCAGGCTCACTGGTCTACAGTTCCCTGGCTTGTCCTTACCACCTTTCTTAAAAGGTGGCACCACGTTAGCCAACCTCCAGTCTTCTGGCACCTCACTTGTGACTCCTGATGGTACAAATATCTCAGTAAGAGGCCCAGCAATCACTTCCCGAGCTTCCCACAGTATTCTAGGGTCCTTTTGGAACAAGCAAGTCAGAGGCTTTAGAAAGGGCAGACAATAAACAATCAACGTCAATATGGAAAAGCAACTATTAGGATTGAGGGCAGACAAGTCCCCTGGGCCTGATGGCCTACATCCTAGGGTACTAAAGGAAGTGATGGCTGAGATAGTGGATTCTTTAGTTACAAAATTCCAAAATTCCCTGGACATGGGAAATATTAATTGAGTCTATTTAAGACTGTGATAGATAGGTTCTTGGTCATCAAGGGAATCAAAGATTATGGGGTAAAAGCGGGAGAATGGATTTGAGAAACTCATCAGCCATGATTGAATGGTAGAGCAGATTCAATTGACAGAATGGTCTGCTCCTATGTCTCATGATCTTATGGTTCTAAGGGATTGGAAAAAATACTAATGTAACACCTGTATTCAAAAAAGGAGTGAGGCAACATTTCAGAAAGTGCAGATGAGTTAGTTTAACATCTGTGGTTGGGAAGGTTTTAGAATCTGTAATCAAGGAAGCAATATCAGGATGTTTGGAAAGTCAAAGCTTCAGAATCAGCATAGTTTTATGAAGGCCAATCATATTTGACAAATTTGCCAGAGTTCTTTGAAGATGTAACAAGCAAACTGGATAATGGGCATCCTGTAGATCCAGAAGGCATTTGCTAAAGTGCCACACAAAAGGTTAGTTAACAAGGTTGGATCAAATAGGATTAGGGGTGATTTATCAGCTTGGAAAGGTGACTAGCTGATGGGCAAAAGACAGACAATCTGAATCAATGGCTTTTTGTTCTGATGGCAAGATGTAACGAGTGAGGTACCACAGGGTTCTGTCCTTGGACCCTCAGCCATTTACAATCTACATTCGTGACTTGGACACAAGGATAAAAGACTCTATATCCAAATTTGCGAATGACACAAAATAGGTAAATTGCAATGAGGAAATAGGAACTTTACCAATGGATATAGATAGTTTAGGAGAGTAGGCCAAAATGTGGCAGATGGAGTTTACAGTGGATAAGTGTGAGGTCATGCATTTTGGTAAAAAAAAACAAGAAGGCGACCTTTTTTCTAAATGGGGAGAGACTTCAGGGTGCTCTGGTGCAGAGGCATCTGAGTATCCTCATTCATGAGTCACAGAAAACTAGCCTGCAGGTACAGCAGATAATAAAGAAAGTGAATGGAACATTGGCTTTTATAACAAAAGGAAGAGAATATAAAGGTAACAAAGTGTTGCTACAAATATACATGGCAGTGCTGCGACCACACTGTGCACAGTTTTAATACCATTTTTTGAGAAAAGATGTAGTGACATTGGAGGCTGTTCACAGGAGTTTCACTAGATTGATCCCAGAGATGAGGGGTTATTCATACAAAGATAGATTGAACAGTTTAGGCCTAAACTCTCTAGAATTTAGAAGAATGAGGGCAGATCAAATTGAGGTGTTCCAGATGATAAAAGTTATGGATAAAATAAATATGGAGTGGATGCTTCTTCTTGTGGGGCATTATGGGATGAGAGGTCATAGATTTAGAGTAAGCGGTAGCAGATTTAAATCAGAGCTGGGGAAATTACTTCTCCCACAGGGTTGTGAATCTGTGGCATTCACTACCACAAAGTGGTAAATGCTGGGACTGGGAGTAAATTTAAAGAGGAGATAGACAGATTTTTAATTAATGATGGGTTGAAGGGTTATGGGGAGAAGGAAGGAAAATGGGGGTGAGGAGCATATTGAATGGCAGAACAGACTCGATGGGCTGAATGGCCTAATTCTGCTCCTATATCTTATGAACTTATGAACTCCGGAGCAGGCAGGAATTGAATCCGATCCAGGTTTGGGCCACTTCTCTGGGCTACAAGACATCCGGAAAAATATCAAATCCTCCCTGGCGGGAAATTGTACCCCAGTCTCATGAGTCGCAGGTGGGGATACTAGCCACTGTACGATCGAGGAAGTTGGCCAGTTGAAAAATGATGGAGATTGGGGTGGATGTTTCAGGAACTATTATAGACACAACAGGCTGAATGACCTTCTCATATATAGTAACATTTTAATTCAGCCAATGATTTGACCTATGCCAACAAAGTACAGTCCCCTTGGGGAGATACCAGAAGTATGTATGGGCTGTAGCAAGGGATCCAATTCCCTGTTTGACCTGGAAAGTAATCCCCACATGCAGGCCAGGGAGAGGTGATCCACTTGCTTCATATGTGGGAAGGGATTCACTTCGTCATCCAATCCCAAATACATCAGCGACTTCCTACTGGACAGAAAAGATTGAACTTCTCAGCAACAACTGCTTTATAAAAAGTTCAATTTTTATAGATGTAGCAAGAATCACACTTTCCCAAATGTGGGATGGCTCTAGTGATGTTGAGAGACCAGGTTTTGAATGGATAACTGCTCAGGTTGCTGTGCGGCTCAGAGTGATGACTGAGGGGGCCATCCCTTTAGATGCTCAGTTGTTTCTTTGTTGTTGCTGGGCTTGGCCTAGTTGACTGATCTCTGAGGCTGGATTGTTTCTTCAAAACAAAATGCCAGTGACAGGAAGGTTTGTTTTGCTTCTTTTTCAGAAGAGTTGATTTCTTCAATAATTTGGATTATCTTGCAGCAATAACCAGCATTCACTGTAATGTTCAGTCGCAGCAATGTGTACCACATACAATATGCTTTGCAGAAATTTACCATGCCTCTTCAGATAGCTCCTTTCAAACTACTGCCATTAAGAAGGGCAAGAGCAGCAATTACCTGCAAGTTCTCTTCCAAGCCACTCACCATCCAGACTTGGAAATAGTTTGCTGTTTATATGTTTTGGACAGATCCTGGAATAGCAGAGTGGGTGTACTTATGGCACATGGACTGCAGCATTTCCAGGAGGTAACTCACAGGAAAGGAATTCCAGGCCTTATGGCTGAGCCACCAATGATGAAGCAATCAAAATTGGGAATCTGTAAAAGGCCAGCATTGGAGCAGCTCATACATCTCAGCACAGGGAGATTACAGAGATAAAGATGGGAGAAGCCATTGGAGGGATTTGAAGACTAAAGTGAGAATATTAAAATTTCGATATTGGTCATAAACAGCAGCAATGTTTTAGGTGATTTCAAGTTGACAGAGGGCAGAATTGAGTACAGCATTGAAGTAGTCGAGCCTGGAGGTAAGGAAGGGACTGAAAAGATTGGGAAAGGCTCAAATGAGATGACAGGGATGGATACAAGTATCTTCGTACTGGCACAGATCAGAAGTTCCTCTCAGAATCAAATGCAACAAGTTATGAACAACCTGGCTGAATCTCAGTGAGTTACAAATGAGAGAGAAAGAGATGGAGGCTGGAGCTCAGGAATGAAGATTGGTGCAGAGACTGGAAACAGCGGCTTAATTCTTCCCAACGTTTAATTGGAATGGATCCATCAATATGAAGAATATCAGGAACCAGAATGGACCATGAAACTATTGAAGGTTCAAATTAGTTTCAGCTGGAGGGAAGGAACACTGGGAGGTTGAGGGAAACCACCTTCACATGAACAGTTCCAACAGTGAGAAATGTCAGCCATAACTTTAGATTGGAGACGGCTGAGAGAAGATTTAAAAGAAGTTGTGAAAATCATGAGGGGTCTACCCGGAACAGACAGTGAGATACTGTTCACCATGGTAAAAGCTTTGAGAATAAGAACGCAGATTTCAAATGCATTACAAGGAAGCAAATGTGATGTGAGAAAGAAATTTTGTACAGTGAGTAAATATATCTGGAACACGTTGCATGGTTTAAGCAGGTTCAATTAAGGTCATTGGATAATTATTTGATGACAAGTAATGTGCAACTTTAAAAGGAAAACTCAGGACAATGGCACAAGGTGAGAAAGTTCATTTCGAGCACTGCACGGACACAATGGGCTGAATGGCCTGCTTCTGTGTTTTAGTAATTCAATGTTTCATAATTACTCAATCGGATCTCAGTTAGTTGTGATCATCAGGCTGACATCTGCTATTTTATATGGTCAGTCAGGGAGGATCAGTCAGATCAATGTTTTACAATGATTCATGATTGGGGAACTGCAGGGATTGGGACTGAGAGTCCAGGTATTCACAATATATGTCAATGATTCAGATGAGAGAACTAAATGGAATATTTCACGTTCTGCAGATGATGCAAAGCTAGGTGGAAGGATGAGCTGCAAGGAGGATGCAATGATATTTGGACAGATTGAATGAGTGGGCAAATGTATGGCAGGTGCAGTTTAGTGTAAATAAACGTGAGGTTATCCACTTTGGCAGCACAAAGGGAAAGATAGATTATTTGAATAACCGTATCCTGGGTGATGGGAATGTTCACCAAGAACTAATCCAAGATGGAGGATGGGAAAAAAATATGGCTGTCGGAGCTGCTCTTTTTTTGATAAATTTTAGGTGTTGGTGATGATTTCATCGAATTCCAGGAGCAGCATTTACTCTTTTATATGCTGTTGCATTGTTTTGGAACCTTGCAGTAAAAAAAAGTCAAAACAAGAGCATTTTTAACATGGAGAAAGACAACCAAAGGCACTTTTGTCATCTGGAACACCTCAATTTGATCTGCCCTCATTCTTCTAAATTCTAGACAGTCACAGAGATAAAACCAAACCTACACTGCTAACTGATACAGCAGTGAATCTGCATCGTCGCTGCCTTTCCTGTTTCAATTCGTGTATCTGTGGATATCCGAGTGCATCCAGAAAAAAAATACAGCAAAATTCATAGTTGACTTCAGAGGAACCTTTGTGGGAGAGCTCACAGAACAGGAATAGATAAGTGTAACCTTGTTGTAAGTCTACAGTAGTGAACAGGGTGGGTTCCTTCTTCAGCATGAAGTTAGCCTGGAGCACATTTATTTAAGAGCAAACAGATGGTGCTATTTTCTGGGTCTGTAGATTGTGAAGGAGCAAAGATGACCTTTCGTAGAGTGATATGCTCTTCTTGTCAGATGGGGGATTGTCAGGAGAGTTTCCATGTTACTGAGCATTATGTCTGCAGGAAGTGTCTTTGGTTGCGAATCCAGATTGAATGGATCTGTTAGAGCCACGATTAGAGGTAAGAGGAATTTACAAGAGGGAGGGGTGGAGGTGTGTGTTCGATGGCCATTAAAGGAAGGGAGAAAAGTCGCAGGTACAATCAGAAAGGTGAAAGACTCCAGGAAAGGTAGGAAGGGTAGACAGGTAGTGACCCACAAAATGTGATCCACACAGAGGCCAGGGAGTGACTTCCACATCCAACCGCCACCCTGATGTAAAACAGCTCTTTAACTAATCCGTCTGTGGTTCTAGACTGGGTTATGGGATTCCACTCACTGACCTTCGGTCTTCAACAACCAGCCGCTCCAAGGTGCTCCTCACCTCCGGGGCTCTAGCCGCTTGTCTCCCGCTGGAGGCCGCTCTGACTCGGGCTCTGGGAGCTGCTGAGACTCGGTGTCAATGAGCTGCCTGCTGCTTCCAGGAGCCGCACTGCGCATTTGCTGCATGGACAGTCGGTCTCCAGAGACAAGGCAATATTGCCCGAAACGTCAATTTTCCTGCTCCTCGGATGCTGCCTGACCTGCTGTGTTTTTCCAGCACCACTCTAATCTAGACTCTGGTTTCCAGCCTCTGCAGTCCTCACTTTCATCAAGGCAGTATTGCGTTTGCACTGTACCATCCCTTTGCGGAGATAGACCGTATTGATTTCCGTGGAGGATTTTAGGTTAACCATGCACCATTCCACTCAGTAAACATGCACACCTATTTGCCAAAGATCTCTCATGTCCCCTTTTTACCCTCCTGATTTCCCCTTTGGGCGGCATGGTGGCAGAGTGGTTAGCACTGCTGCCCCACAGCGCCAGAGACCTGGGTTCAGTTCCCGCCTCAGGTGACTGACTGTGTGGAGTTTGCACGTTCTCCCCGTGTCTGCGTGGGTTTCCTCCGGGTGCTCCGGTTTCCTCCCACAGTCCAAAGATGTGCAGGTCAGGTGAATTGGCCATGCTAAATTGCCCTTAGTTTTAGGTAATGGGGTAAATGTAGGGGAATGGGTGGGTTGCGCTTCGGCGGGTCGGTGTGCACTTGTTGGGCCGAAGGGCCTGTTTCCACACTGTAAGTAATCTAATCTAATCTATACTCCTACTTCCTTTATACTCTTCTAAGGATTCACTCGATCTATCCTGTCTATACCTTTCTTAACCAAACCCTCAATTTCTTTAGTCATCCAGCATTCCTACACCTACCAGCCTTTCCTTTCACCCTGACAGGAATATACTTTCTCTGGATTCTCGTTATCTCATTTCTGAAGGCTTCCCATTTTCCAGCCGTCCCTTTACCTGCGAACATCTGCCCCCCAATCAGCTTTCAAAAGTTCTTGCCTAATACCGTCAAAATTGGCCTTTCTGCAATTTAGAACTTCAACTTTTAGATCTGGTTTATTCTTTTCCATCATTATTTTAAATATAATAGAATTATGGTCGCTGGCCCCAAAAGTGATCCCCCACTGACAGCTCAGTCACCTGCTATCGGAAAGACGTAAAACTTGAAAGGGTTCAGAAAAGATTGACAAGGATGTTGCCAGGGTTGGAGGAGTTGAGCTATAGGGAGAGGCTGAACAGGATGGGGCTGTTTTCCCTGGAGCGTCGGAGGCTTAGGGGTGACCTTATAGAGGTTTATAAAATTATGAGGGGCATAGATAGGGTAAATAGGCAAAGTCTTTTCCCTGGGGTTGGGGAGTCCAGAACTAGAGGGCATAGGTTTAGGGTGAGAGGGGAATGATATAAAAGAGATCTACAGGGCAACCTTTTCACGCAGAGGGTGGTACGTGTATGGAATGGGCTGCCAAGGAAGTGGTGGAGGCTGGTACAATTGTGACATTTAAGAGGCATTTGGTTGGGTATATGAATAGCAAGGGTTTGGAGGGATGTGGGCTAGCTGCTGGCAGGTGGGACTGGATTGAGTTGGGATATCTGATTGGAATGGACGGGTTGGACCGAAGGGTCTATTTCCATGCTGTACATCTCTGTGACTCTATGATTCTGCCTGCAGCAGCTCTTCTGCAGAGAAACATTCCAATCATAGAACTGATGTATGGACAGAAACTCGTTTGTCCAGGACTATATTCACTGGAGGTTCAGGGAATAATGGGGATTGCAGAATAATGTCAATAATTCTGACAGGTCTGGACAGGGTATTGCAGGAATGTGTTCCAGATGACTGGGTGTCCAGAACCAGACATTGCAGTCAAACGCATGCAATGACAATGAAAGATTGAGATTAGCAGAAATTTATTCAGCCAGAGATTAGTGAACCTGTGGAATTTTCTATCACAGTCAGTATTTGAAGCTATCACATTGAATGTTTTCAAGAAGATTTTCATGCATGCTAAAGGTTTAAGGCTAAAGGGTCAAAACGTATGGAAAAGAATCGGAAATAGGGCACTGAATTCACATAACAGGCATCATAAGATTACAATGGCAGGGGACCTCAGACTCTTGGCATGTGCCTCTTCCTTGATGTGGGAGCTCAGGAACATGGATGAGGTTCCTGATTCTTACACTTGCAAGAAGTGTGTCCAGTTGCAGCTCTTGTTTGACCGCACGGCGGCTCTGGTGCTGCAGATGGACCCACTGTGGAGCGTGTAAGGCAGATGAACTTGGGGCTTGGATTGGTGTTTGCGAGTATATCGTTATTGCAGTCACAGAGACTTGGTTGAAGGAAGGGCATGATTGGCAACTAAATGTCCCAGGATACAGACGCTTCATACAGGACAGGGAGGGAAGTAAAAGGGGGTGGGTGAGGGTTGAGTTGCATTGCTGGTCAAGGATGATATCATGGCTGTGCTAAAGGAGGACACTATGGAGAGCTTGGGTAATAAGGCATTATGAGTGGAGCTGAGAAGTAAGAAGAGTGCAGTTACATTGATGGGGCTGTATTACAGGCCTCCCAACAGTGAGCATGAGGCAAAAGAACAAACAGGTAAAGCAGATTATAGAAAGATGTAGAGGGCAATAGGGAGTAGTGGGAGATTTTAATTTTCCCAATATTGACTGTGATACACTTAGCATCAGAGGTCTGGATGGGGTAGAATTTGTAAGAAGCATTCAGGAGAGTTTTCTAGAGCAGTATATCAATAGTCCAACAAGGGAAAGGGCCCTATTGGACCTGGTATTGGGGAATCAGCCAGGCCAGGTGGTAGGAGTTACAGTCGAGGATTTCTTTGAGAACAGTGACCACAATTCCGTAAGTTTTAGAATACTCATAGACAAAGATGAGAGTGGTCCTAAGGGAAGAGTACTAAGCTGGGCCAAGGCCAATTATATCAAAATTAGGCAGGAGCTGGGAAATGTGGATTGCACACAACTATTTGAAGAGAAGTTGACATTTGATATGTGGAATGCTTTCAGAGATAGGTTTAAGATAGTGCAGGATAGGCATGTCCTGTTGAAGTCAAAGGATAGGAAAGGTAAGATTCGTGAACCGTGGATAACAGTAGAAATCATATCACTAACCAAGAGGAAAAGGGAAGCGTACATAAGGTCTAGGCAGCTAAGAAGAGAATGGGCCCTGGAGGAATATCAGAAGAGTAGGACCAGTCTTAAATGAGGAACCAAGCAGGCTAAAAGGGGTCATGAAACAGCTTTAGTGAGCAGAATTAAGGAAATCCCCAAGCATTTATTCTTATGTAAGAAGCAAGAGGGTAACTCGAGAAAGGATTGGTCCACTAAAAGATAATGAAGGAAGGCTATGTGTCGAACCTGAGAATGGGTGAGATTCTGAGTGATTACTTTACATCAGTGTTCACTGAGGAGAGGAACATGGTGAATCTTAAGATTAGAGATAGAAGTTTGATTAGTCTGGATCATGTTGACATAAGTAGGGAAGATGTGTTGGGTGGGCTAGAGGTTATTAAGTTGGACAAATTCCCAGGACCGGATGGGATCTATCCCAGGTTGCTGAGGGAGGTGAGAGAGGAAATAGCTGGGGCCCTGACAGATATCTTTGTGACATCCTTTAACACAGGTGAGGTGCCGGAGGACTGGAAGGTTGCTCATTTTGTCCCCCTGTACAAAAAGGGTAGTAGGGATATTCTGGGTAACTACAGACCAGTGAGCCTGACATCAGTAGTGGGAAAGTTGCTGGAGAAGGTACTGAGGGATAGGATCCATTTATATTTGGAAAAGAATGGGCTTATCAGTGATAGGCAACATGGTTTTGTGGGGGAGATCGTGCCTTACCAACTTAATAGAGTTCTTTGAGGAAGTGACCAAGTTGATAGATAAAGGAAGGGCTGTTGATGTCATATACACGGACTTTAGTAAGGGTTTGATAAGGTTTCCCATGGTAAACTAATAGAGAAAGTGAAGTCACATGGTGTGCAGGGTGTTCCAGCTAGGTGGATAAAGAACGGGTTGAGCAACAGGAGACAGAGAGTAGTAGTTGAAGGGAGTTTCTTGAAATATCTTTGAAATGGAGAAAGGTGACCAGTGGTGTTCCACAGGGATCAGTGTTGGGGCCACTGTTGTTTGTAATATACATAAATGATCTGGAAGAGGGCACTGTTGGTATGATCAGCAAGTTTGCAGGTGACATGAAAATTGGTGGAGTAGAAGAAAGCATAATGGACTGTCAGAGAATACAGGAGAATATAGATAGACTGGAGAGTTGGGCAGAAAAGTGGCAAATGGAGTTCAATCCAGACAAATGTGAGGTGATGCATTTAGGCATGTCTAATTCTAGAATGAATTATACTGTAAAAGGAAAAGCCTTGGGAAACGTTGGTGAGCAAAGAGATCTGGGAGTGCAGGTTCATTGTACCCTGAAGGTTGCTGCGCAGGTGGATAGAGTGGTCAAGAAGCCTTGCATTCATTGGACAGGGTATTAAGTATAAGAGCTGGCAGGTCATGTTAAAATTGTACAAGACATTAATTTGGCCGCATTTAGCATACTGTGTACAGTTCTAGTCACCACACTACCAAAAGGAGGTGGACACTTTTGAGAGGGTGCAGAGAAGGTTTACGAGGATATTGTCTGGTATGGAAGGTGCGAGCTATGAAGACAGATTGAGTAGGTTAGGATTTTTTCATTAGAAAAAAGAAGATTGAGGGGGGACCTCACTGAGATTTACAAAATCATGAAGGGTATAGACAGAGTGGATAGAGATAAGCTTTTTCCCAGGGTGAAGGATTCACTAATGAGAGGTCACGCTTTCAAGGTGAGAACTGAAAAGCTTAAGGGGGGAATTCACGCGGTAAGTACTACACAGAGGGTAGTGAGTGTCTGGAACGTGTTGCCAGCAGGGGTTGTAGAGGCAAGCACAGTAGGTTCATTTCAGATGCGTCTGGACAGATGCATGAGTAGATGGATACAGATGCTTAGGAATTGTGCGACAGATTTACACAGTAGATTTGGATTGGCTGAGGCTTGGAGGGCAGAAGGGCCTGTTCCTGGGCTGTAAATTTTCTTTGTTCTCTTTGTTCTTTATAATACTAAATAGTGGAGCAGGTTTGAAATGCCCAAATTACCTATTCCTGCTCCTAGTTTCTACGTTTTCCCTCAACCTCAAGGCGGAAACAAACTCTCCTGAAGCTGGAAAAAAGAAATAAAGACAGAAGGTGCTGGAAACACTGAGTACAACAACAACTATGGAGAAAAGCAGACTTAAATGTTAAGGTCAGCATCTTTTCATCAAAACTGGTAGAAGTTTTTTCAGCAAGTAAGCGAGGAGGTAGATGGAAAAGGTTACAAAAGTTCAGTGACCACTCCATTGCCTGTTGACGATCCTTTGAGACAAATATTCATCGCCATAGAAACACAGGTCACTCTGCTCTTGCACATCGTTTGGCGGAGCACCTTCTATTTTATACAGTCCCATCCGTATAAAGCCCTGCAGTCATCCCCCACATTGTTTCAAACAGCAATGTTCTCCGGGAGACATGAAAAGTCCTGAACGATGAGATTTTTGTTTATAATTTCCTACACAAGACTGATTCTGTCCAATCTACTCCTTCCCTCTTCCAATGTTTAAGAGGAAATTGCAGAGCGTATACCATCTCCCAGCACGGCCTGCAGTGGATGGAAAAAGTTTCATCCATCTGCCAATGGAAAGAGCCGAATTCCGGGGGGAAGGGACAAATAACACCGTCCCGGGAGCAGGGAGACAGAATGGAAAGAAACTGTTCATTTTCAGGTTTCACTGCCCCAGACAACGGGATTTAATTTTCTAATCAATCCGTTCAGAAATGTTATTAACCACCACTGGAGCAGATGGAACTTGAACACGGTCTCCCACATCCGAGTAAGGGAGACTACCTCTGTGTATGTGCCACCTGGTATAGTGGAAAGTAGCGCTCCCTGGTGGCGGCTGGTTGGTCTAGCGGTATGATTCATGCTTCGGGTGAATATCGAGGATGCAAGAGGTCATGGTTCAAGCCTTTGTTTGTTCAACTCGGTCTTTATTCATCTTTTAAAACAATCTTTGAGACTGCGTGAAGGTGTTTTTTTTTTACAATATGTCGTGCAGCCCCTCTGATTCTAGAGCCCGAGCTAGAAATGACCAGGGGTTTCTCGCTGATTGTGTTCAGAGTCTAGTCTCGAAGACACCATGACTCATAATTTGAAAGTCCTTTTCACTGGAATGGGTTATGAAATAGTGCAGTGACTGTGAGTAAAACATGGAAACTTCCAGCAGAGAAGGAGGCGACCCTGAAGCAGGAACCTGAGGACAAATGTGTTTGCCAGTGAAAGGCACTGCTTCACAAAATGGGGACTATTGAAGTGAAGAAGTGACGGTGGTTATCTTCGCTGGTTGTTCACCTTGTGAATGCTGCCATTGCTGTGTTAAGATCAGAACTCTGCAGCGAGGCGGCCCGAACTGTGCATGGGGCCAGCGTCTGACCACACATCAGCAGATGGTAGGGTTAATTCCTGCTTCACCCGAGTGCAGGTCACGACTTCATTATGTATCCAAACTCATGTTTCTCATTGTCCTGAAGCCGAGACGCAGTTTGAATTCCCGATGGGCCGGAACGAGAATCCTTTCACTGTCTCACATCAGTAAATGTCTCCGAGAACATCAGAGTCAATCTCACAGCGCTGTTAGAGGAGGGGAAGCTGAAATAGTCCCACATGTTGCTCATGGGCACCATTCCATTTCCCAAACCCACCGACCCAACCACTGCAGCTCATGGGAATGGAAAGAAAATAAAACAGCAAATAGTCTCCAACTTTGTGAGTGTTTAGAAACTCTTTGGGAAGCGGATTCAGAGGGGAATGAAGGATGAACTGTCCAACTGGGCAGAGGTAACCAAGGCAGCCTTCCTTCCTTTCAGGGGCTGCGCCATTGTCTCTGATGTCGTGGGGGACGTTCACTGATCCGAGACATTGGAAGGATTCCTGTCAGAGCTGTTCCGCTACTGTTCCCGTCAAGAACAATAAACCTAGATTCCCTGAGCGGGAATTGAACGTCGACAGCGGCGCCGAAGCCGAACCACTCGGACTGAGAGTGACAGGACACAAATCATTTCTCAATGACACAGCGTTTGAACTTGTTTTGACTGGAGATAATTTTCTCCGCCAAAATGCTCGAGGCATGGAGCTTTTACAGCACGGAAAGGGGTCCATCATCCCAGTTTGCCAGCATTTGTCCTATAGTGAGCATGCTCTGACGTTTCAAGTGTTCATCTCAATGATAAGTTCCCTGTAATGTTTTAATCTCAGACGACACAACGAATGGGACTGAAGTTTGAGATGGGAAAGCGCCCCCTCGGGGAATTGTGCCTCATTTTCACCCACAGGATGAAACACACTGACACATTCCCCTGAGACTGACAAAGGCCTCAGGAGAGACCAACCCGGAGTAAAATAGGATTTCACCAACTTGGCTTATACTGCTCGATTTCAGACTTCAAATCCAAAGTCTGGTTACAGCAAAGAAGGGAAGCATTCAGCCATTCCCCTGTCCGTATTCCTCCCCAATATAATCACTGAGCTACCGAGGCAGTACTGTGTGTTTTGAGAGAGGGACTCTCATGCACTGGAAGCTGCAATGATTGGACAGTTTGTATATTTAAAACATGTTCCAACAAAACGGAAGCAGAGTCGAGGGATCGTGTGCAGAAGGATGGCAGACTGCAATTCCGAATCAGACAGTGTCCAGAGTGATATAAACAGAGATCATCCCGGGTAGTCTCGTCATTCGGATTCAGTCCTTTCACTGCCATGGTCTGTAAATGGATAACATTTATAGTAATCAATCGGAAATTCTGCCCGATCTTTCGAAGCAGTATTATGTTGTGGACATACCCACGTAGGTTGTGAAATTGAGAAAAAAAATCTGATCCTTTGTAGTTCCAATACTTGGGCTGAACCATTACCATCTAAACTCTTGGATTATCATTCAAATCCAATATTAAAGACAGTCACTGTTTTCACAAAACTACAAAACCTACGGGCAGAGCTGGGAGATACAGGACTGAAGGGGACAACTGATCCTGCTTTCCCCCCACACCCTCTGATCTTTTCTGCCCTAAGAACAAGGTGGAAACCTGATGCAAAAAAACCCCCCAGAAAATACTGGGAATCCCCATTAGGTCTGGCAGCTTCTGAAAGTGTGATCGAGGTGAACACCAACACAACCTGATTATCTTTACTTTGCATTCACGATATTTAATGCCCTATTCACAACTCATTCGGACACATTACGATGGCTTTCCATCTCCATTACTGCATCATTTTATTTTGCCATGGGAAACCTTGTGTTAATTAATTCGGCACTGACTGGACAGTCATTTAAACCCGGGTGCTACGAAACATGTTAGAAACGGTTACACTGAAGAAAATGAGGAGTCACTTCAAGAAATTTGGACTTCATTCAGGAAAGCTAAAGTAGAATTGTTCACAGAAAATTGTGATGGAAGGTCTCTCAAGTTATTTTGATGAGAAGTGTTGATTATGCTAATCTAATCGACAGGATGAGCATAGATTAGTAAATGTATTTGGTAACAGTTCTGTTATAGCCCTGAGAGCGAAATCTAGATCTGAAGGAATAAAAGGGTCAGTAGCAACATCGATCTGAATTTGGCTGCATGACAGGAAACAGATCATTAACAGTTGTCTTTTGAACTGGGGGAGGTTTCTGGTGAAATTAGTTTGAGTTTTGAGGTAAGCAAGATCAAGATAATTTAGGTAAAACAAAGAAATGGTATTCTCGTTAGTAGACAGTGAAAGGATTACAAGACGCGGATTAAACATTTTCAGCAAGCGATTCAGGGGACTGGGAAGATAAGTAATACAAACTGTGAACAACAAAGTTCTGGAGCACAACACGTACATTCAAAGGCCTAAAACATCCAGGTACTGATTAATCAAGTGTCCCTGTCAGATTGTATTGTGGTTTTTTTTAACAAAACATCCACTTGCAAAATCCTGCAAAAGGACTAACAAAAATCCTCCCTGTCGGCCCAGGATAGAAAATCCGAAGGGATGAACAGTTTCCTTATTTTCTGAAGATTTACAAAGCTGAGACTGGATTTTGGTGTTTGTTTCCTTTCCACACCCAGGAGCCGCATTGGTTGGAGCGGTGCGTTGGAGAAAGTGAAATGTGCCCGTGAGCAGCCTGTGGGGCTATTTCAGCTTCCCCTCCTCTGACAGCGCCGTGATTTGACTCTGATGTTCTCAGGGACATTTACTGATGCGAGACAGTGAAAGGATTCTCGTTCCTGCAGATCAGGAATTCAAACCGCATCCTGGCTCCAGAGCAATGAGAAAGATTGTGAGTTATGGAATGTGTGTAGACTGTGAGCTGCATTTCAAACAGGGAGGTGGAGTCAGATGCGTCGTCCATTGCGCCCCTGGCCCCGTGCGGACCCAACCCCGCCTCACTGCAGAGTTCTGATGTTAACACGGACATGCGCAGCAATGGTAGCATTCACAAGGTGAACAACCAGCAAAGATAACCACCGTCACTGCTTCACTTCAATAGTCCCCATTTTGTGAAGCAGTATCTTTCACTGGCAAAGGAAACACACTTGTCCTCAGGTTCCTGCTTCAGAGTCGCCTCCTTCTCTGCTGGAAGTTTCCATGTTTTATTCGCAGTCACTGCATTGTCTTATGAGCGACTCCAGTGAAATGTACTTTCATATCGTGAGTTATGATCTGTTCAAATCAAGGCCCTGAACCAAATTCAGCGAGAAACCTCTGGTCATTTCTAGCTCGGGCTATAGTTTCAGACGAGTTGAACGATGCCTTTATTGGTGCCGCCCCTCCACCGCAGCTCAGCGCCTCAAAACGAGCCCCTGTCAGCATCAGCCTATTCTGTACCTTCCTGCAGTACATCTGCTGAACAACATCAAATTATCACAGCTCCGCTTTCTTCACACTGAAACCCAAGGCGATAATATGAACTGCAAACATGGGGAGAGAAACATTGCTGCTGAAGGTGGTTATGGCGTGAAGAACAGGCACAAGAGTGTGTACAAGTCAGGTCACTGTCAGCATCACTGGGGTTCCCTGCTAAGGAGCCCGAGTTTGCTTCGCCCAGACCTGGATACAACTCCCAATCAGGAAATGAAGATTTATTTCTCTTCTTGTGATTTATCCGAATGAAAACGAATCCCTTGTTACACACAGACTCCTGCCGGAGTCACTCCAGTGATTGTTAGCATCCATCTCGATGGACAATGGCAGCAGATACACGGGACAACTCCCACTTCAAATCCCCCTCCAATCATCTCACCATTTTGAGTTGGAAATATATCATTGTTCCTTCAGTGTCATTGGGTCTAAATCCTGCAACTCCCTTCCTGGCGACGTCATGACTGTACCTCCGTGCTAAGGAGTTCAAGGGTCCAGGAAAGTAACTCATGCCCTCCATCTCTGGGGTAAGTAGGGATGGGCAGTGAATCCTATCCCTCTGAATGGATTCCATATCCCAGGAATCCATTTCTGAAAGTTGCAGTTTCTAACCGAACACCTGCAATCGGTCGGGAACAAGTTGAGAAGCGGAGCGGGAGAGTGAAATAAAAGTGAAAGGCAATGGGCGACATGGCGCAGGAAGTGAGTGTGGAGCTGGTGGTGCAAAGCTCAGTGTCCGGGCGAATGAGTTAGCCTTTACTGCCCACTGTTTACAGTGACCCACACCACATTGACCCAGTTCCTCTTGGTGTGAGGTTCCCTCTGGGTGCATTAATGTGATTCATGGGCCACAGGAGGACGCACGCATGTCCAGTTAAAATATGAATTTGAAACCAATGCAAGAGGAGATTATTTATCCGTGTAATTTCAGTGGAGAATATTCAGCTGTTACTGCAAAAGCGAGGGTTGATTGCAATTCTCACTGAACAACATTGTTATCGAAATAATATTTCAAGTTGCTGTGATCGAGTCATTAAAGAAATGCATATATCGATCGGAAAAGTCGCATGCAATGTTGCGCCATAGGGCAGTTGGATAAAGTGCCTTTCTCATAAGCAGGGGCGGCTGGGTTAAAATCGTGGTAGTGCCTGGTCCTACCATAGGAAGACAGATGTTTTCAGTTCTCGCAAATACTGTGTTGTTGATCCAGCCTTTCAAAGGAAATGACCCTGTGTGCTTCCTGTGGTTGAACTCAGCCTGTTGGCATTTGATGTGACTCACCCCTGTCGCCTGCTTTGGTCCCATCAGTGAATGTTCTTTCTTGCTAACCATTAATTCCAACAGGAGTTTCTTTCCTCTGCTTCCCCTCCTCTTTTATTCTCCTTCCTTCATTCCCAGTTTGTTAGGAATAATGAGGTGACGCAGGAGACACTGCAGACTTGCTGCGGAATGTTGTGGTAACGCCAGAGACATCACAAGCTGATCCCCCTCATTCTTTAAGGTGGCATGGTGGCCCAGTGGTTAGCACTGCTGCCTCACAGCGCCAACGACCTGCCTGTTCCGGTTTCCTCCCACAGTCCAGAGATGTGCAGGTTCGGTGAATTTCCCATAGTGTTCAGGGATGTGTAGGTTAGGTGCATCAGGTGGGGTAATGGGGGGTGGGGGGTTGGGGGGGGGTGTGGAATACACCTCGGAGGGGTTGGTGTGGGCTTGCTGGCCCGAAGGGCCTGTTTCCACACTGCAGGAATTCTAATTATCTGCTGTCACCATTCATTCATTTCACACCAACAGTAAAGGGATCATTGTAATCCGATCATTGTGGTGGAATTGCGTTTTTTTTCTGATGGATCATGATTTCTATTTAGAATTCTAAACGCTCATACTATTTTGAGGGAAGAAATGTCTCCTTACCGCAGGCCTAAGTGACAGGCAGATTATCCAGAGAATGTTCCACACACTCCAGCCAGGGGGAATAAAGCCTCCCAGGAGCTCCACTTTCAGGCTGTCTGTGAATGTCAGGCTTTTCAAAGAGCAGAAATGGGAAATGAGGGACATGGACAGACAGATAGTGGGAGAATGGGAAAGAGGGTCAAGTGGATATACAGAGACAAAGATAGACAAATGGTGACATATATTGAGGGAGATACTGAAAGGACGAATTCTCCATTCGACATGGCTGCTAACTGACAGAAAGGAAAATAAAAAAGGCAACCATTTGGACTGAGCTCGGACTTTTTTCATTGGAGAAAAGGAGGAGAAGAGGGGACCTAATTGAGGTATACAAGATAATGAGAGGCATAGATAGAGTCGATAGCCAGAGACTATTTCCCAGGGCAGAAATGACTATCACGAGGGGTCAGAGTTTTAAGCTGGTTGGAGGAAAGTATAGAGGGGATGTCAGAGGCGGGTTCTTTACATAGAGAGTTGTGAGAGCATGGAATGCGTTGCCAGCAGCAGTTGTGGAGGCAGGGTCATTGGGGACATTAAAGAGACTCCTGGACATACGTATGGTCACAGAAATTTGAGGGTGCATACATGAGGATCAGTGGTCGGCATAACATCGTGGGCTGAATGGCCTGTTCGATGTTCTATGTTCTATGTTCGATTTAAACAAAGCCTTGTACCATCCCAGGGCAAAAGAAGCAGCATTAGACCCAATAATGTCCTTTTAAATTTGTGAAGGTGAAGTTTGTCAACAAGTTAGAGATTTTGATAAATGTGCTGATTTGACAGATAAAACTGAGAATTTCCCCCAGCATTAACATAAAAATGCATAACTCACCTTGGTTCTGTCAATCTGAAACACTAACTCTGTTTGTCTCCACAGATGCTGCCATGCCTGCTGAGTTTCTCGATCAATTCCTCTTTTTGTTTCAGATTTCCAACATCTGCAGTTCTTTGATATTAACCTGAACAGTTTTTGGGACAAAATCAATCCCTGCTAGTTGTACATAGTATGTTATGCTTTTTTAAAAAAAAATCAGAAATACACCACAATAAAGGAGCAGAGCAGAATTCTCATTCTTTAGCCCGAAATAGGATTTGCAGGACACTGGGAAAAGCACAGCATCTTAACCACTTGATTACCAGTGGGGCCAGCCAATGTATATTTGTTCAATTGCACTGCTTTTGCCTTTCAATTTGTGATAATTTTCGCTACAGATCAGCTTCTCCCTATCTTTGAGTTTTACAGCGTGGAGAAAGACCATTCGGCCCACCGTGCAGTGCGAATTATCTATTCTAGTCCCAGTTTCCACCATTTGGCCCATAGCTTTGTGTGTTCTGATGTTTCCAGGGCTAATGTCAATGAGACTCTTCTTGTGATCTCACAATAACACAACAATGGGCCTGAAGTCTGATATGGTCACACTGTGTTAAAACCCCCTTGAGGAAATGATCCTCATTTTCACCCACAGAGGGAGACACACAGACACATCCCCGAGAGGGGCAGAGGTGTCAGAATTATACCCGCACCTTGTGCTTCATGTCTGCAAGTTTCTTCGACAAAAGACAACTGTAGGTGGAACACAAGCCACTTCTCCGGACAATGAGAGGTGAGCCAGCCTTTTGGTTAACAGCCGAACGCGCTGACCGATTGCGCCACAGAGGTAAAAACAATGAGTGCTGATGCTGGAAACCAGATTTTGGATTCGTGGTGCTGGAAGAGCACAGCAGTTCAGGCTCGTTCCAGCTCAGCACTGTCCCCATGACTTGTCCTACCTGCCTAGCTCCTTTTCCACCTATCCACTCCACTCTATCCTCCCTGACCTATCACCTTCATCCCCTCCCCCACTCACCCATTGTAGTCCATGTTACTTTCTCCCCACCCCCACCCTCCTCTAGCTTATCTCTCCACGCTTCAGGCTCTCTGCCTTTATTCCTGATGAAGGGCTTTTGCTGGAAACGTTGATTTTGCTGCTCCTCTGATGCTGCCTGAACTGCTGTGCTCTTCCAACACCAACGCTCCAGGGAAAACTGCCCCAGCCTGTTCAGTCTCTCCATGTAACTCAGATCCTCCAACCCTGGCAACATCCTTGCAAATCTTTTCTGAACCCTTTCAAGTTTCACAATATCTTTCTGATAGGAAGGAGACCAGAATTGCACGCAATATTCCAACCGCTGCCGAGCCAATGTCCTGTACAGCCACAACATGACCTCCCACCTCCTGTACTCAATACTTTGACCAATAAAGGAAAGCCTACCAAACGCCTTCTTCACTGTGCTATCTATCTGCAACTCCACGTTCAAGGAGCTATGAACCTGCACTACAAAGTCTCTTTGTTCAACAGCACTCCCCAGAACATTACGATGAAGTGTATTAGCCCTGCTAAGATTTGCTTTCCCAAAAGGCAGTACCTCGCATTTATCTGAATTAAACTCCATCTGCCAACTCTTAGCCCATTGACCCATCTGGTCCAGATCCTGTTGTAATCTGAAGTAACCGTCTTAGCTGTCCACTACACATCCAATTTTGCTGTCATCTGCAAACTTACTAAATGCTCGCATCCAAATCATTTATGTAAATGACAAAATGTAGAGGGTCCAGCACCGATCCATCTGGCACTCCACTGGTCACAGGCCTCCAGTCTGAAAAACAACCCTTCACCACGACCCTCCGTCTTCTACCTTTGAGCCAGTTCTATATCCAAATGGCTAGTTCTCCCTGTATTCCGTGAGATCTAACCAGACTGAGGTTTTCAGCTGTTAAAAACACAAAATTCACGGGTGGGAGTTTGAAAATCAGGAATAAAGAAGAGGGCAGAATTGGAGAGACTATGAGATGGAGCAATGGAGCAGAAGACGCGAGAATGTGAGGACACTTTCTGAAATGCCAGAAGTTGGGGTAATGATATCCGTGATATTTCAAATCTTTGGAAAAGAGGATAAAGAGTTTATTTCAGAAAGGCAAACTGCAATATGAAAGCAAGCTTGTGGAAAACATAAAAACTGATTGTAAAAGCTTCTGTGAAAACAAACGGACTGCTCAATACAAATGTATGTCTCTAGTAGTTAATATCAGATGGTTTCATAATGAACAACAGGAGATCTCAGAGCATTTGCAGAAATACTTCGAGTCTGTCTTCAAGAAGGAGGACGCAACTAATCTTCAGAAATTCTTCAGGACAGAGGGTCAAGAGTAAAGGAAGAAATGAAAGAAATCCGAATTAATCTAGGCATGGGTTGGGGAAAACTGTTGGGATTAAAACTCAAAACATTTCCAGTGGTCTGATGCTCTGCATCCCAGTGGACTGAGATAAGTTGCCGCAGACATAACGTGCACAATTTCCAGCATTATGTAGAATCTGAAGAATTCCAAGAGAATGTAGGGTAGCGAATGTAAACCCTCTAATTTTAGAAATGAAGGAGGGAGAAAATAGGGAATTGTAGGAAACTTGCTCTTACATTGATGGAGAGGAAAATGTTGATGTCAATTATAAAGGATACAATTAATGAGCATTTGTAAAGTGGTGAAAGAATCCGTACATGTCAGTATGAGAAATCACGTCTGACAAATCTTCTGGAATCTTTCAAGGACATGGGCAATAGAGTGGGCAAGGGTGGATCAGTAGATATTGTGTATCTCGAGTTCGAAGGGTTTTTGGCAAAGTTACACACAGAAGGTTAGTAAGGAAAATTACAGCTCATGCATTGGAGGTAATACATTGGCATGGGTAGAGAACTGGTTGGCAGGTAGGAAGAAGATATTTGAAATAAACAGGCACTTTTCACAATGGCCATCAGTGACAAAGTGGGGTATCATAGTGTTCAATGCTGTGACCCTAGTTTTTCACAGTATCCATTCACGATTTGGATGCACGAGTTTATTCTCTAAATGTGCATATGACATGAAGCTGGGTGACAGTGTGTGTTGTGTCGACGATGTCAAAGATACTGCAGAGTGACTTAGACAGACTGGAGGAGTGGGTAAACATTTGGAAAATGAATAATCATGTGGATAAATGAAATGTTATGTACACTCTATTCACAAGAACCGGAAGGCAGATTATGATCTGCGTGGTGGAGGTACAGGAAGAGATGAGGTGTAAAAAGACCTTGAAGTCACGGTAGAACAGTCACCGACGGTTGGCATGCAGGTGCAGCAGGCCCTGGAAAAATCTAATGGCATACTAGCCTTCATTTTGAGATGATTTATGTATCGGAGTAAGGATGTCTTTCTGCAGATTTGCAAGGCCTCAGTGAGACTACACCTCGTGTATTGATGAAGTTTTATTCTCCTAGTCTGAAGTAGGACATTTTAGACTCGAAACTTTAGATTTTTCTCTCTTCATGGATGCTGCCTGACACACTGGGATTTCCAGCATGTTTTGTCTTTGCTGTTTTCAATAGATTTCAGTATCGGCAGTAATTTGCTCCTGCTCTCAATTACATAAATTCTGTCACATCCAAAGGCACGTTTTCTCTCACTTTCACTCTCACACTATCTACATCTTCAGGAAAACTCTCTCACACAAGAATATTAATGCATTAGATATTCAAAAATAATACATCCAACATCGTGTAATGAAGACATACCATTATTTTGGAACAGTTGGTACTTGCGGATGGCAAAGGGTGACAGGTTCTTTCACTCATACACAAACCAGTTCACACTTACTCCCACTCTCATGCACTCTGTTACCCCTGCACACACGATGAAACATGTTGTATGCCTCTATGATTCTATTGAGCACTGAGAACAAAGAACATAGAGCATTACAGCGCAGTACATGTCCTTCAACACTCGATGTTGCAACGCACCTATTGGCGGGAACCTGACCAAATTCAAACTGGGGTTTGAGGATGGTCTTTGGTTTGATCCACGTGCCATCGCTCTACTGCTATGTCAGGTGAATAGATGAAAGATAGATGGATGGATAACATTAATGCAGTACTCACTCTCCTCTCTCAGTGAACATCTTGAATCTGATGACGATGGGTTAACCAGTGAATGAATAATAGGCAAAAAGGAGGGGAGGTGCCAGGAGATAGAACACAAATAACATATTAATTATGAATAACAGTCACGCACGGCAATTAATTATGGCTTCATTTACAAACAAAACAAATGTATTCTTCATTACATTTTGCTAAATAATCGTAGATGCCATTGTCATATTATGAAGGAAGTAGGGACTGTTTCGAAGAAAATACAGTATCATTTAATTTAAGCTGATTCCAGATCAGATCATGGGAGTCACTCCGACCAATACACAGGCGATTAGACTAGCGGAATTCCAGACATGATATGTTATCCAAACAAACGAACCCAATGTAAAACTCTGAATTTCAGCGTTGCACAACCACCTACAAGTTCATCTCGAATTAAACACCATCCTGACTTGCAACATTGTGAATGCTCATCAGTTTCACTGGCATGATAGAAATCCCCCACGATGCACCCACCATCCCAAACAATGACATTTTGCCCCAAAAGCATATGCCTTTTATGGCTTCAGGAAGGCACGCCATCACCATCAGCACGACGTGGAAATTAATGAGGAGAAATAAATGATGAGCAAACCAACGATATTCATGCTTTGAAATAAAAGATTAAAACATCTGGAATGGGTTTTAAACCACCTTCACATCTGTGCAACATAAAACACCTTCCAAAGTGATGGCTGTAGGTAGCCCATTTTGGAACGCTTCCATTGAGTTGGAACTAGTACTCCCTATTCTGGAAATTATTACATTCTGAGGGCACATGACAGTGAGATAATACATTACAGAAGACTATTGAGGAGAGAGATTACAACCAGTGTCTTTAAAATTCCAAATCGCCCAGCAAAGACAAGATAGGATAGTGCAGCTGCTTGGAATTAGGGTTGTGTGGGGAGCATTTCTGAAAGAAAATTGTGACTAAAGGTTTTACATTGTTTTTTTTTCATTTTCCGAACCTGGTTCGAATCTGAATTTGAAATATCCACCTGTGCTGATTTTGTTTTCCTTGTAGAAAACGTTTTTCAGATCTGTGTCATTGAGAATGTATGACTCAGCTGCTGTTCTCAGGTGGTTAGATCAAATGAGAAATTGGGATTTCAACTTGCTCGTATAAACCCACCAGCAATAAATATTATTTATTCTGCTACCGGCAATACTTTGACTCACAACCTGAACTCATTGTGTAGTAACACACGAGAGGTTCTGAATTCACAGCAAATTTTGTTGATAAATTTTTTAAGCTTCAAAAATTGAATAAATTCAATGCTTCTTCTATTTCAGAAATGGAGCTGAGTCTATCACCGGTCTGATCTTTCAGAGTCAGTGATAGAAAGCTATTTCTACTGAGTATAGAAACATTATTGTCTCAGATTCCATGGTACAGCATTTGGTTAAGTTCGATCACAAATGTCTATTTATGCTTAATTTATTTTGGAGTATTTTTGACTGATCACTGAAATCCCTTGCATTTCTGTTCATAAAACAATAACTTGTCACAATGGACAATAGCCCAGTTACTTGTACAATAGATCATTAAAATCCAATACTTTAACGAAACATAGCCTCAGTCAATTATACAGGAGATAGTGTTTTGATTTATTTCAGAAAAATCGTCTTTCTAGTTTACATTATGTATGTAATTATGGAAAACAACAAAGATTGTTTTATCTGGTCACATTAAACAACATCAAATGAATAAAACGTGCACGAATTCCTGATACTACTCATTATTACTACACGTTATGTCTGTTTAAAAGGCACATTTCTTGTCTTAGTATTATTACGTTATACTTTTGGAACATTGCACATGGCTAACATAGAATATTTCCATTTTCATATTTCGAATAATTTAAGAAATGGACACAATGGATATTTAAGCTCATTCTTTAATGCAATTCAGAATTTATTTTGGGTTCCAGCATAAATAAACGTGTTGATGCAGGAACACAAAAATAAAAGCATAAGTCTATTCTCCTCAAGGACAAATGTTGATTCACTGAAATCTGAACCTGAGAAATTGGTAACTTTGGCAATTCGGACAAGATGGAGGACGAACTGGGAAAGTGTGAGGTCATGCATTTGGGTGGGAAGAATATAGAACATAGAACATAGAAAAATACAGCGCAGTACAGGCCCTTCGGCCCTCGATGTTGCGCCGATCCAAGCCCACCTAATCTACACTAGCCCACTATCCTCCATGTGTCTATCCAATGCCCGTTTAAATGCCAATAAAGAATGAGAGTCCACCTCTGCTACTGGCAGGGCATTCCATGAACTCACGACTCGCTGAGTAAAGAATCCACCCCTAACATCTGTCCTGTACCTGCCACCCCTTAATTTAAAGCTATGCCCCCTCTTAATAGCTGACTCCATACGTGGAAAAAGGTTCGCATGGTCAACCGTATCTAAACCCCTAATCATCTTGTACACCTCTATCAAGTCACCCCTAAACCTTCTTTTCTCCAATGAAAACAGCCCCAAGTGCCTCAGCCTTTCCTCATATGATTAGATTAGATTAGATTACATACAGTGTAGAAACAGGCCCTTCGGCCCAACAAGTCCACACCGACCCGCCGAATCGCATCCACCCATACCCTACATTTACCCCTTACCTAACACTACGGGCAATTTAGCATGGCCAATTCACCTGACCCGCACATCTTTGGACTGTGGGAGGAAACTGGAGCACCCGGAGGAAACCCACGCAGACACGGGGAGAACGTGCAAACTCCACACAGTCAGTCACCTGAGTCGGGAATTGAACCCGGGTCTCAGCCGCTGTGAGACAGCAGTCCTATCTTCCTATCAAACCAGGCAACATCCTGGTAAAACTCCTCTGCACCCGTTCCAGTGCCTCCACACCCTTCCTATAGTATGGCGACCAAAATTGCATACAATACTCCAGATGCGGCTGCACCAGAGTCTTATACAACTGCAACATGACCTCAGGACTCCGGAACTCAATTCCTCTACCAATAAAAGCCAGTACACCATATGCAGCCTTCACAGCACTATTTACCTGTGTGGCAACTTTCAGAGATCTATGTACATGGACACCAAGATCCCTCTGCTCATCCACACTACCAAGTATCCGACCATTAGCCCAGTACCCCAACTCCTTGTTATAAGGGTTATATCGGCAAGGGTTATTTCCTAAATGGGAAGAAAATTCAAAGTCTGAGGTGCAAAGGTTCTTGGGAGTTCTAGTCCAGGATTCTTTTGATGTAACCTTGCACGTTTAGTCAGTAGTGAGGAAGGTTAATGAAATGATGACGTTTACTTCAAGAGGATTTGAAAGTAATTGCAATGATGTGCTTCTGAAGCTCTATAAAGCACTGGTCAGACCACAATTGAAGTATTGTGCGTAGTTTTGTGCCCCATATCTCAGGAAGGATGTATTGTCCCTGGAGCATGTTCAGAGGAGATTCAGAGGAATGGTCTCAGGAATGAAATGCTTAACATATGAGGAATATTTGAGCACTCTGGGTTTATAGTCGATGGACTTCAGAAAGACGAGAGGGCATCTAGTTGAAAATTAGAGAACACTGAATGTCCTGGACTGTGTTAATGTTAAGAAGATGATTCCATTTGAACAAGAGACTAGAACTCGACAGCATGGCCTTAGAGTAAAGGGAACACTTTTTCGAACGGAAATCAGGAAAAACTTCTTCAGCCAGAGAGTGGTGAATTTATGGAATTCTTTGCCACAGAAGGCTGTAGAGGATAAATCATTGACCATATTTCAGACTGAGATAGAGAGGTTCTTGGGTATCAAACAGATCAATGGCTTATGGCGAGAATGGTTTTGAGAAACGTTAACAGCCAACATTCAATGTCAGATTAGGCTCGATGGGCTGAATGGCTAATTTTTGCTCCAATATCTTGTGGTCTGATATGGAAGGTGATAAGTGCTCAATTTGCATTTCTCTTGTTTCTGAAGTAAAAGTGGACAGAATCAGATAGTAGTACCAAGTTCTTCAGCTGATTATCACAAGCACTTGCTGGGCAGTCCTTTCTTTCCAGGAATCAGTCTGGTAAATAATCCACCATGTGAATTCCAAATCATTGTTGACATTCCTTAAAGAAGGACAATAGTGTTGTAGTCAATAGCTTGCATGTGGACTCACTATGCCCTTGAAAAAGAAGCACAACTGCACTGCCGCCTGGCGATGATTATGCGAAAGAACCAGTTGGCAGTAAGACTGGATATGACAGAATATCAGCTATAAAAACCCTTCATACGACCTCAGATCAGACGCGACAACCCGCTGAATTTAAGCATATTACTAAGCGGTGGAAAAGAAACTAACCAGGATTCCCGTAGTAACTGCGAGTGAACAGGGAACAGCCCAGCGCCGAATCCCCGCTCGCCTGACGGGCGAGGGAAATGTGGCGTATAGAAGCGCTTTCTCTGATGTTGCCCAGACGCCTAAGTCCTCCTGATCGAGGCTAGTTTTGTCCCGTTCAAGGACGTAAAAAGGCGTGCCCTGTATCGACTGCTGCTGCACACCGTCCACCTCTTCTCCCTCATCCACCGTCCGGACACGCCCTGGCATGCCCATTTGCCACCGGGCGGTGGGGATCCCCAGTGGAGGGCTCTCTATACGGGAGTCCTCCCCCTTTCTCTTGGGGATCTGGGGTGGAGGGTGCTGCATGCAGCAGTCCCCTGCAACCGCAGATTGCGGTGGTTCACGGACGCCCAGCCCAACTGCTTGTTCTGTGGTGCTGTGGAGTCCATGGGCCATGTGTATATTGGGTGTGGGCGTTTGCACTCCCTCTTTGATTTCCTGAAAAACCTTCTCCTCTGTTTTTGGTTGCACTTCAGTCCCACGCTCCTGATCTTCGGGCACCTGGTGCGGAGAAGGGAGGGCAGGTCTGAAGACCTCCTCATGGGTCTGCTCCTGGGCCTGGCCAACTGGCCATAAACAGGTCCAGGCAGCGGGACGTGGAGGGGGTCGTTAGGGCTGACTGCCTGCCCCTCTTCCGTGGTTACGTTAGGGCCCGGGTGTCCTTGGAGAAGGAGCAAGCGGTGTCCACCAACACCCTGGAGTTGTTCAGGGAGAGGTGGGCACCGCAGGGAGTGGAGTGCATCATTTCCCCCTTCAACTCTATTTTGATTTAGTCCCTGCCCTCCCCTTCACTGTTTTGATCACACAGCATTGCCCTCTTTGGTGTGAAGGGCACTGCTTGTCACAGGCCACTCAGGTGTTTTTCTACTTTTCCTGGTGGTGGAAATTGAATAAAGATTTGTACACTTTGTGTCTCACTGTGTCTCACACCTGCACACACACACAACATGGGTGCTGGGGAAAAAATAAGCACTACCGCAGTTAGGCGGTAGTGTGGGGGTAAAAAGAAAAAGAAATTAAACAGGAGAGTCAGAGGTGGGCACTAAAAAGAAAAGAAAATAAAAAAAAATAAAAACCCTTCAGTTTCAGTTTGCAGTGTTCAATCCCAACACCATCTCTGAACAAAGACAATCTAGTTTCATTTCTCCTTGCTCAAACTCACCCTCTGCTTGGCAAGCATGTTGCTTTTTTACATTTTACGCATTGATGACTGCTGCAGCATTCTTAACTGGTAAGTTCAAGAGGTGGCAAACGTTGCTGATAATTGACATTGGCATGGTTACCTTCCCTGTAACTAATTTTTCCTTGTTATTTGTGACGTATTTTCGCACATTCTTGACATTATTTGATTAAAACGAGAATATGACAAGTAATTTTCAGTTATTTCCAAATTTCTACAGGTGCTAATTGCAAATATTCAATTTCACAAGAGCCGACTGCGACCAAATTGTTCGAAGGAGACTCAGTGACCATTAAATTCAGATGCTCGATGCAACATAACTCATATTCTATACAGTTGTACCGTCAGTACCGCAGAAAATCTCTGACGTTCTTGATATACATCCCTAACTACGGAGATCCTTTCAGAGCTGAGGGAGTGGGGCCTCGAGTTTTGTCGTCTCTGGACATGTCGAACAGGCAATTTCACCATTGGTGAGTTGCAGCAATGAAACAACACTCATTACGTGGTGCATGTGTGGAGAGGAGGATGGAGGGCGTCAGGGGACGATTGGAGAGAAGCGTATACTTTCAAAATATTATCTTCACAAAACCACAAAATTGAAATGTATCCAAATATTGAATAATCTAAAAGTCAACAGCGCCTCACTGGGGTGGGTTTACACTGTGTCTTATGTCGAATACATTCTAACAATAATCAATTGAAGAGATTAGGGAATTTCTTCTCAATTGTTATATAGATTCAGACAAGAAATCTTCCCAAAATATCCGACCTGGCCATGTTTTCCAATCAAAGCAGCAGGATCGCACTGTAAGATGGGTAAGAAAATAATAAAACAGATACATTTTTACTCATAAAATGCCTGAACCAATTAGTTCAAGTTCCTAAAATCTCGATTAATATTCGCTGCCATGAACACTTTTTTCGCAATCAGATGTTTTGATATCAAATGTTGCAAGAACTAAGAGCGCCTGTTCTCACAGATTAGAGTCATGGAGGAATGAAGCAAAGATACAATTCATTCTGTCCAACTCGTGCCTGCCCAAATGTCTCTGAGATGTTATAATTGCTCCTGCATCTACCCCTTTTTCGGGCTATTAATTGCACGTACACATCAACCCCTACGTGACAAAGTACCCACAAAGTTCCCTCAAATCTCTCCCCTCTCAGCTTAAAAATTTGTACCCCAGGTTTGAACTCACGTAGCCAGGCAAAGAGACCTTTACTATTCACCTTATACACACCTGATAATTTTATGACCTCTATATGTTCGCCTTTCCACCTCCTACCCTTTCTTTCTCTCAGGGGAAAAGTGTCTCAGCTTCTCATTGTACCTCATATTCTTTAGCTGAAAATGTGTTGCTGGAAAAGCGCAGCAGGTCGGGCAGCATCCAAGGAACAGGAAACTCGACGTTTCCGGCATAAGCCCTTCTTCAGGAATTTCCTGAAGGAGGGCTTATGCCCGAAACGTCGAATCTCCTGTTCCTTGGATGCTGCCTGACCTGCTGCGCTTTTCTAGCAACACATTTTCAGCTCTGATCTCCAGCATCTGCAGACCTCACTTTCTCCTCATATTCTTTAGCCCTGTTAAGATCTTTGTAAGTCGTTTTCTGATAATGTCATAGTTAGTTAACTTCTCATCATTTCCCGAAAATATTCCCTCTATATTTTGCATAATTGTGGGTTTTCAATCTTTAATATCTGTACTTCAATATTGAAATATGTTCAATCAGGTTAGTGTGATGATTTAGATTTTCATCAATGACCGACTGCTGTTCATTCAGTATGTCTTATCGAAAATGTTGAGATTCCAGGCTTTTTCCATCAGTAGATCAGTGGATACAGTTAATGACAAGCCAGTTTCACAATCTGTATTCTCAATGAAAGTGAGCGGGGCTTTCCACACATCACCAAATACAAGGGTGCCAATGAGATACGTCTCATAATCAGTTCAATAATCAATATCACTATTCCACGTGAAGGACTTTAGAATTTCTTCTGACAGATAGTCATCAGGCATTTCCTCACAGGAATGTACCTAAGTATCAGTGTGTAACCCGTTATAAACAGCCTCAACAGGCAGCAGCTGATAAACAGATACTGCAGCAGATATTGTACAAGGCTTTCACTCTTTCCCATCACTCTGAGTCGTTGCACATTAATAGACTGCGGTGTCTGATTGCACTAGCTCTGAGATGGTCAATCAGTAAAACTTCTTTGCCTGCTGGACGGTATCATAAAAGGGGTTCTGAGCGAAATCCGCCTTATTTTCAGAAATACCACTCTTTTACCTCTGGATTGCGAACTCAGACTGTCTGCCCGGCTGCAAACAGTACCAGAATAAGTAATGCTCATTTCAGCTGTAGGTGCAGTTTAAAGAGATGTCTTCTCCCTCTGTGAGCAAGATCTCCTGCTGAGTGACAGAATCTGCATCGTTCAGATCTGAAACACAATGTAAGGGAAAGCCGAAATTGGTGACAAAATGTGTGAGTGAACTCAACCAAATTCGCAACACTTCCTTACCGAGAGCAGAAAAAAAGTTCATTCTTACAGTCAGGCTCATGCCAATGTGTAAAAACACTGGCGTCTTGCCTATTTCTTCCTCTCGTGCTTGCAGCAAACACTCCATCCGTTTCACCTACACCCGTTCATCTGGTTTCCTTTTAAATAAATCATTCTTGTTTTCTTCAAATGCTTCTTGTCGTAATGACAAACATATTTCTGCCTGGTCTGAGGCTAAACATATTTCTCTTCAAATCCTCATTGCAGAGTGTGTGCCACTAGCATTTTCTCATTTAAACTTACAGATCTGTAATTCTTCTCAAGTGGTATATTCCTCTCCATGTCCAAAGCCAAATGTATTTGCTTCATTCTAAATACTTCAGTCCATTTGTCCGTCAGTCTTCTCATTATTGGCCAAAGGAACTGAACCTTATACGCTGTTTTGTGACAGCTATAATCTCTCAATTCAACATCGTCCCCAAAACTCGCTTCTACGTTGTGTTTCGTGTACTTTTGTTCCTCTTTCAAGATAGATCGCAAAAGTGTATGTAAAAACCCAAAAGTGTTCCAATCCAGCTCCGATACTTGCCAAAAGCAAGTATTGTATTTGTCAAATTTATTCCTCGAGAAAATAAATGCGATTTAAAAATTTAGTTATTCCCAATAACAGAAGTAACCAAGACTAGAGAGACAATGGAGAGCCACATTACTGTTGACCCGGAATGTGAGAAATGTTTCTGTGCCTCAGAAACCACAACAACATCAGACAACACAAAGCTGACAGCACTGGCTGCCTTTTATTTGATGTCACTTCCTGTGTATAATGTGATAGGATGAATGAGTTATGACAACGTCAACGTTTATGTGAACGAAGAGCGACATCAACTCTGCGCTCGGATGTTTAGAAAATGATGCGTAAACATAGTCAGGTTGCCACTTACTGACAAAAGGGAGAATTTGCAGACTCACTAAATGTTGAACCAATTTGATCTTTAACTGGTCTGAGATTCAGCTTGAAGTCAAACTGAGCGGACCAGTCGCCTTACCGTTTAATGATCTGAAAGAAGTAGTTTCTGTGCAAGAATGCAGTTGTTGAAATTAGATTGAGTGGTTCATTTTTCACGCACCATCACAAGTCAGGCTGAGTTTGTGAAGTGGTGACTGGGAAATTTCTATGTGGGATGCAGCAGACAAAGATTTTCTGGTGTCACTTGATGTTAGCACCATACACATATACATGGGAATAGTTACCAATGAACAGGAGAAACCGAACATGTCACGTGCATTTTAAGGGAGAATTGGTGACTGCACCCAATTTCCTCTGCCAATGCTTCACTGTGAAGTTAATTTGCATCTGAAATCACTCTTATTTTTTCTGAGTTGATAGGAACAGTCATGTAGCGGCATTGTCCTCTTGCAATTACTTTCTTAGTACTAGTAATCAATGTATTTCTTTTCACAGTCGTTTAGTTTTTCAGATTATTCGATTCCTGCCCCTGCGTCTCTCATTAACGTATCATGGTGTCAGACAGCAACAGATAACGGATAGTGAAAATCCCCTCATTTAACTGATGGGCAATCTTAGCGGAGTTAGCAGATAGCAGAGCAGATCAACAATGTCTATGCTTTATATTAAATCTGATGACATTTTTGCAAAGTTTAAACAGTAACAGCAGTGGTCGAATGTCTTTAACTAACGGTCTTTGCAAAGTCTTCAAATGTCATTGCTGAACCCAACTCTTGAGAGACAGAATCTGCAGGGCCACGACTTGCAGAAACTTAGAAATGTCATCATCTAGCTATGGCACCAAATGCCACCTGATAACGCAACAGTATAGAAATAGATAGAATGCATAATTAAAACAACGTTAGCAATGCCTTTATGTGAAACATTGTGTACATTTTAACATTAGTTTCAATTATGACAGATGCCTTTGTAAATAATGCATTGAAAGCAAAAGTCATGATTCTACGCTGTGAATACGGGTTTACACAAAATAAACTGACAATGAAAATGTTGAATTCAAGAATTCCGTTAATGTTGAATAATATCCAGTTTCTCTGCTAGCTCATTGCTGACAGATTAAGCAGGTGCGATCCAAGAGTTCACAGCTCATTTATTCATCGGTTCCTCACATCAGACTGGCAGCAATGAATGGCATGGAGACCAGGGCAGGAATTAAACTGAATTCTGGACTTTGGATTATTTCAGTCTGGAACACCCGCAGCATGAAGAAAAAAGTAACTCATTTCGTGTTGGTTTCAGATTAGAAAGTTCACATTAATTTATTTGCACTGTGACAACTGAGCTCCCCACAGCTACACTTAAGAGATAGATGAGGAAGAATTTTATTTTTCAGAAAGTTGTCAGTCTTTCAACATTTTCCACAGATATATGTGTAATCATGGTTCCAATACAGAGTGATAGTGAATTTAATTTAAAATGCAACCTGTAGGACAAAGACAAGTTTAAAATTCTGATAGTTAAAATTATAATGCTTCTTTGATCACTAATTATCAGGAGAATATGTATTCCTTCAGTATGTTTTTCATTTTCGATATGACAGTCATCAAACACATTTTGTCAGTTCTCTATTTAAATAACAGGAATGTCTTTACAGTTCCTCGAATTAGGAGAAGGTGAGGACTGCAGAGCACCGCAGGTCAGGTAACATCCGAGGAGGAGGAGAATCGACGTTTTGGGCATAAGCCCTATAAGCCTTCTAACATTTGTCACACATATCTGAGTGATTATGACACCTGATGAAGGGACATACATTCCCAGTCAAGGGCTTATGCCCAAAACGTCGATTCTCTGCTCCTCAGATGCCTCCTGATCGGCTGTGCTTTCTCACCAACACACATTTGACTGAGTTCCTCGAATTAGAAGAGTAAACACTGATAATACACATGTGTGAAGCAGCACATCGACAGAATATTTCTTTGTACTGCTTCTCTGTCCCGGCTGTACCATTAACCATTCTCTAAACCAGGATGACAGAAGTGGATGTGATATTTGGAAATCTTGTTTCCCCACTTAGACTTGTAACTGGATAATATTCAACCACGCTGGGGCAATTAATGAAGATATAGAGTATTGAAACATGACAAGTAATGTCTTCGATGTTTAAACATCAGGTCACAGTTCAGAGACAACACTGTTACTATTTTACTCTATCTGTTCCGACTGCAGCTGAGAGTGTCTTTGGAGAAGAAAGACACTCGGTGGGCGGCACGGTGGCACAGTGGTTAGCACTGCTGCCTCACAGCGCCTGTAGACCCGGGTTCAATTCCCGACTCAGGCGACTGACTGTGTGGAGTTTGCACGTTCTCCCCGTGTCTGCGTGGGTTTCCTCCGGGTGCTCCGGTTTCCTCCCACAGTCACAAAGATGTGCGGGTCAGGTGAATTGGCCATGCTAAATTGCCCGTAGTGTTAGGTAAGGGGTATGGGTGGGTTGCGCTTCGGCGGGTCGGTGTGGACTTGTTGGGCCGAAGGGCCTGTTTCCACACTGTAAGTCTAATCTAATCTAATCATACTGATAAGAAAACAAAAATTGCTTGGGAAGCTTAGCAGGTCTGCCAGCGTCTATGGATAGAAACAGTCTTAGCAGTTCCGCAGTGATCCATCATTTAACCTGAAACATTAGCTCTGATTTTGCACCATAGATGCTGCCAGACCTGTTGAAGTTTTCCAGCAACTTCTGCTTTGTTTCTCATTTCTAGCATACACAGTTTGTCAGTGTTGCTTGACAAATTACTGCCATGCACCATTCTTGTCTTCGATTCGATCAGCAACGCAGTTGGGCAGTGATCTGCATTTATGGTTTGACAGAAAATATACTGCATTGCAGAAGTCCAAATGAGAAATCAATATTTGGAGATGACTCAAACCGCCCCTTGTCTTTGTACCTATTCTCAGTAAATATTTTCTTCTCAGAAAAAGACAAACTGACTGTTAAAATACAAGTGTTATTTTTGGTCGAATAACAGAAATGGTGGCAATGATATTGGCTGTCATTTTTTCAACTGTTTTCCATGTGTTAAAATGGAGCCAGCGTGATACATTGGAACACCTTTTTTCCGATTTAAAACAATGAGGAAGTAGAGAATGGCGCATTGATCTACAACTGCAAGAAAAGTGGGTCTAATGCTTCTGCATG